>NC_077240.1:62915000-63257500 GCF_947179165.1 Solanum dulcamara
ATTATTGTGTTTCTTGAGAATTTTCTTTACACTAACATATTTTTACATAATATTGCATAATTGATAATTTCTATGAACTTATTCTTGAACAAATAATTTTTGACTATTTACTTCATAAACCCTCGTGATATTTTGAGTAATATTGGATGAATATGATTAAGGATTGAGTCTAGAGCCTTGGACTTATGAATGTATGATTGTGATTAGGATGTGAGCATGATGATGATCTTGATGAAACTTGATTGTCTTTGCATCTTCATTATTGAACTAAATTGAATGGTCTCAACTAAATATTGTCATAAATAATTGTCCCAACTACGCATAAATGAATAATTTAGGAATGACTAAAAGATCGATTACCTGAAAGGATTGATTGGTTAGAATCGATAAGCTCATAAAAGTCCATATGAGACTTGTTGATTGGTTTGATTGGAAGATTGATTGTCTGAAAGGACTGATTTGATAGAACTGATGAACTGATAAAAGTCCATATGAGGCTTGTTCATTGGTTGATTGGGATTGATTGTCTTATGAGAATTGAGTCATATGAGGAGAATCGAGCATCGAATTAGGTAAGAGTAAGTAATAACTCAAACTCAATAACTACATCGCCAAACGTAAGAAAGGATTGAACCATTAAAGTCGGATGTTTCCCTATTTTACTGTCCTAAAAAGATAGGACTTGATTTATTGTTGGATCCAGATTGGTAGATTTGTTCTTTACCCTGGCAAGGTATTACATGATTGTGGCAACAACAACGAGCTTGTTGTATGATCACTGGATCATAAGTGATTGTTGTTGGATAAAAGAAACTCTCATATAGGTCTTGATAGTACTGTGATTGGATTTGATTGGATTGTATATGATTGGTCTCTGTTTAAATCTTACTCTTTCTTTAGACTTATGATATCTTGATTGAGCTTTTAACTTCTTGATTTGAGTTCTCTGAGTTGATAGTATTCTACCTTATGCATGTTTTATTCAGCCATATTACATACTCGTACATTCACATATGGACATCCATTTGGGCTTGCATCATTTCATGATGCAGAGACAAATACTAGAGGTCATCAACATGTGTATAATTGAGTATCTATTTGTATAGTCCTCCCTACTTCAGAAGGATGCCACATTTGTCTTTCTAGCTTTTGAATTTTATTTTCTTCATTTGAATTGAGGTAGCCATGAACCTTTCATTGGCACCGTTTAGATAGTAGTGATAGAGGCTTCATATACTAGATTGCTGACTTGTTGATTTGAGATTGTCTTTTAGCTAGTTTCATTCGTACTAGGCTTATTGATTCGATTAGACAAACTGTTGGCCTTCGCCTTACTCTATAAGTAGTTATTTGATCATCTTGATGAGTTAAGTCTTTCGCTGATGGAGAGTTGATGGAATGATTGTTTGAACAAGCCAATTGATTCTCTTAGGGACTAGCAACAGTCTTTGAGTGTCGGTCGCGCCTAGGGTACCCTTCTGGGCATGATAGATAGGGTGGGATTTTGGTGATTTGAGGCATTGAGTAGGAAGTTTCATTGATATGGTTGACTTTAATCAACATTTTGATATTCGATCATCCAATGGGAATTTTTTCAGTTTTGTTGCATCTGAAATGGTAAGCTTGGTCTAGTTGAGTATTGTCTTAGAGCCCAAGACCTTAGTTTTGGTTTTGGGAAAATAGTCTAAAAGTGGAGTTTTAGGCCTAAAAGGGGTCCGGGAGGGTAATTTCTTCATAACGATCTGTTTTGGAAATCCGACAATTCTATTGAGTCCAAAATATTGAATTCGGTGTAGTAGCATATCCAGTATATTTTTATCAAACACCAAATGATTTTCAAGGGTCCAATCAGAAGTACTTTTGGACTTGGAAATAGTGACTCGCGAAGATGCACAAAAACTACCTGAACAATGTTCAATATGGAGAATTCTCCCACACTTCCTCATTAAACCATTTTCAAACAATTGGAGTATTGGGAAGACTTTTATTAAAGTAAATTCTCAAGGATTTCCGTGTAGGTGAGTGTGCTTCACCAATCTTTTTCAAATTCTAGTAATTTTATCTCCCAAAAGCATTCATAAATCAAGTTTTCAAATGGGGTTTTGGGTGTTTACTCATAAACTTTAAATTCGGATTTCATTGATTCCTAACTCATTTATTGACCAATTTTTATGAGGTTTTCAACCACAAACTCCCCTTGATGTGTAGAACATGTTTTTAAAATAAAATTCCATATTCGCCTTTTTTTTATTTTGAAGTGGTGTTTGGACTATTTTGACCTCGATTCTAAAACCTAGAAATATAGGTATCATTAGTTTCCATTTGATGAACTCTTGTTATTCTTGATAGATGGTAATCATTTTGGAGTTGATATTTGTCGGTTGGCTCCAGTTAGAGCATTCGTGCGAAGTCTCAGCATTCAAGGTAGGTTTGGCTATCCCTCTTTGACTCTGGGATTGGGTAATTAGTCATTCATATCTTATAGACTATGAGATGGGATTGTAGCATGATTTGGGACTATTAACTTATATTATAATGCCCATGTGGGGGCTTATTTATATTGTGTAGCCCGTGTGTGGGCCTTATTTTCTATCTTATTTTCTTTGAGAGCATGCGATTCATTATTTGCCTATGTGAGATATTTGAGGAGACTATTTGACTTGTCATGCCCACTTGAGGGGTCAATTTAGGGGTTATGAGTATACTTGAGTATTGAAACATTTTCAAAAAGGGTGAACACTTATTTCATGTAATTCCTTCCCATTACTATCTATTGAGGGTGAATGTGTAATGACCCTCCAAGTCATTTTCTTCATTCTCTGATATGTTTTAGTATTTAGAGCTTTTCTACAGTGACCCCAAGTTATTTTTGACTTGCTGGCACTGACAATTCGGTCGGCTACTCGATCATTTTGATTTCATGCCCATTTCCCTGTTTTGGAGCCTTTATAACTTAAAAAATTGACTTCGGTCATAACTTTAAAAAAATAACCCCAGAACAAAATTCTAACGATTCCATCAGCTCCAGAATGGCAAAATTAGCCTAGTGGCATAGTCGACACAAGTATTGAGTCAATCGGTAGGAGTTTAGGACCATTTGCTGCTTTTGCTTTTGAAATTTGGCCAATACTTGACTTTGGTCAACATTTTTGAAAAATGCATTTGGATCAAAATTATGAAAGCGCGCGGTTAGTTTTAGAATGTTGAGTTTGGCCTAGAACAACCTTTCGTTCACTTTCTGAAGATTTCGGTCTAACTTCGAGGCCCATAGTAGAATTTGGCTAAAAATGGCATTGGGAGTGGGTCCCTTATTTAGTCGTAAGACCTCGTATGGAAATTTCAAGTGCGCCATTGACTCTGACATGTCAACTTTAATAGGATAGCATATCTCGTTTGCCTGCACGGGGTTTCGAATAAATCTCGAGCACCTCTTCGGAGACTTGGACTTATCAAAGTCCATTTTGCACCAGTTGGGTCTGTGTCGTCTCTAAAGAAACTCCTGATCGCTAAAGTGAGTGCCGCTAAAGTGGCTAGGAGGTCGCTAAAGCGACCAGGACCTCATGGGCGGGTATCTCTAAAGGAACAAGATGTCGCTAAATCAACTTCTCACTAAAGCGACTGGGTCCTCGCTTAAGTGAGGCCCGCCTCTTTGAGGTGGTCACTTAAGCGACCATAGGGGGTCCTCTTAAGAGACAACTGAGGCTCGTTTTATTGTTCAAGTTTACAATTTACTGTCCAATTTTGAGACTTGATCGTTTTCTCAATTTTGGGAGATTCAAAAGGCTATATTGAGTGGTTTTTCTGGGGAATCTAGTGGTGTATCCAGAATTAGGAGTAAAGACTTCGTTTGAGTTAATTTTCCCAATTCCCTACAATTTTAGTAGTTCTTGCACTAAGTTGATTAGTGTGGATGCATGTTTATATTGAAGTTGTTTTAGTGTGCAAATTGTGCTTCCTTTTGGAACACAAGCTAGGTTTAGCATTTAGGACCTATTTTTAACTTCAAAATTGGCCCGCCTCCGAATTCAATAATTTTAGTGTCAAAACAATAGTATTGATGAGGGGATTAACATTTTGTTAGCATGGCGGCGATTGGAGGCGATTCATAGAGAAAGAGCTTCATCATGGTGGATTTAGAGCGTATATGATCGACTTCGAGTTAGGATACGGTTTCTCACTTTTTTGACTAGACTGTATTAGATATCATGTAGTATATTTTATATGTAAATGAGGTGAGTATTTTCCAAGATTATCATTCTCCCAATTCGATCCCGGTTTTTCTTATTCCCTGGTGAGCTTTAGGCTAAAATAGTCACGTGAAATTCTTAGATTAGGTTTTGGGCCTTGGTTGTGGTGTTGGCTTAGCATTGTTATCCTGTTTAGGATTTCTATTGATGGTCTTAGGCTAGGTTTGAGCCTTAGGTGATTTATCATGTGTTTATTCCCCTCTTAGCTAGGTGTAGCTTTCGGTAGGGCTTATTATGGATACGATACTCTTTATGCTAGTGCATGTGTCCTCTAGGGCTCGTCGTAGCCATAGGTTTGGCTTAGTTGTGCTCATTGGGAGCTGAGGTGGCATATTTTGGGGTAAGGTGTCGATCCTAGAGATATTTCTCCCCCTATATGATTCAGAGCCATGTCTCAATTGTCTTGCTTTTGTTCAGCGGTAGGCTTATGATGTCATCTTACCTACTAACTATTGTTGGGTTCAAGGTCAAAGCCGAGGAGTGATTAGATCCTATATTAGTCCCTTGACTTGATTGTTTGCTAGGACTTGGTATTTCCTTTATTGTTGCGTGTATCTTGTTTGGATGCTAGTGATGGCATGCTTGCATTATTTGAGAATATTCACTTGTTTTGTGGTACGATCCCGGTATTGACATTGGAATTTTCACTACTCCTTTTGAGAAGGTTTTCTCATATTTTACTATTTTAAACTAATTTTAGCGGGAGTCATACCTCCCAGATACTTGGTCACTGGTTTGAAACCTATGAAGCGTTGGGGACGTGCTCCTTTTTCTACTTGAGGCATTAGAGGCATCTGGGATGCACTTTGTTTTACTTGGCTATTCAGCGCGTCGATGCCATTTCTTGACCTACCGATGCCCCCAAATTTACTCTTACTTGCTGGGCCATACTCTGGGAGTTTACTGGCTGGGAGGGAGGCCCCTTTTCAGGGTGCTCAGGGCTAAGGTTACTGGTTTACTAATACCAGTGTGGCGTCGCCCTTTCTACATCGGCGTGGCTGCTCACTCTTCGGTACCACTAAAGGGATACTATTTGTCTATGTAAGACCTGGTTTGGGCCACGTCAGTGTATACGAACTTCCCCATCCCATATGGACCCCTCCGGCCAGTGCATCACAGAAATGGATGAGGGAGTCGTATGGGTCCCACCTAGTAGGCGGAGGGTTGAGATGGGTCTATAACTTATTGTTGTTGATCTCTGAGAGCCACCGATGGTGTTACTAGATTTTTACTAAAGACTTGCATTCATTAGAATCGCCTATCACCAAATATTTATATGGTGTGGTCTCTCGATTTTATAGGCGTCGGGGGTATATTTGTCCTTGTTTGTACCTTTCGGGGGTATGGGCGTCTGGTCGGTTATTTTCTGATTATACTTATACCTATCTCTTGTTGTACTTATAGTTGGTACCTTTGGGTTGTATTTGTAGTAGGTCTACGTGGTACTTGAGTTGGATGGTGGTTGGTTCTTCCTGCTAGGCTGAGTCGGAATTGTTCCTAGGTGGCTATATGGGTAGAGCTGCCAGTTAGCACTGTATTTTCATTAGAACACTCCTATGATATCTTCTTTCTGTTAATAGGTTGTTGGATTGCATTTCGGGAGCATTCTTTGACTCTGTTCCTTTATGTATGTTCCAGTCTTCTTGCCGTATTCCTGTCATTCTGTGAAAATCCCTGATTAGTTACTTGTCAAGTATTTACCTAATTATATGTTAATTATACTTTCTTTATCCGTGGAGCTTAGTCTGCCTATGCCTACTAAGTATTATTTGTTTGGTGCTCATACTATGATTTTCCCCCTCGTAGATCATAGTACAAGTTATCGCCTTTGACTTGGACTGGTATGGAGCAACTTCTGATTCAAAAATTTGGTGAGCTCTTGGCGTTTGGAGTTGCCAATTTCCATTAATGCTAAATTAGGACTAGTCTTTACTTGCTTTCAAAGACTGTCTGTACTCTTATTGTATCTGTAAAAGCCTTGTACTTTTGTTTTTGTTTAGATGTTCGATCACTGACTAATGCCAAGTCTTGGGATGGTTTTTTGTGTTTATTTTAGTTATTCTTTCTCTTCTCATTAGCACTCACTTTCCACTTTATCTATAAATCTTCAGCTTGATAGCCCATTGACTCTGGTTCCAGTCTTAGGGTTAAGGGTTAGGCTTACCTGCTGGTGGGTGTTAGAAGGTGCCATCATGGCCTGAGAAATTGGGTTGTGTTCGAATATTATATTTAGGTTGAATTTTGAGAACTTTGAACCTTGTATTACATGTTTAGTTGAATATTGCCACCATGCCATATGTGTTTTGATGCATTCATCTTCATTCATCATATCATTAATCTTGGGAAGTTGAGGACTATGACATTCTTTCTGAGAAAGAAAATATGACACCTTTTTATATCCCTAATCATGATCTAGGTGGCAAGTTGATAAGATATTAAGATTGTGATTTTGTATATGGATTGCGAGTCCCTCATGGGTCCTTGTCTAGAAGTTTTAGCTTGACAGGTATATATAACAGGTTGTGCAAAATCCTTGATTCCACTGTACCACCATATCATTGCATCATCATATTGCATTGTTATTTCTGCTACTTGATATATCTATTTAGTTGTGATATGGAACTGTCGTTATGTGTTTATTTTTGACTCATGTCGTTCTATATAAATAGGTGGCATCGATGCCAGAATGGAAATTTTCTGTATGCAGGTGAAAACGTTCCTTAGTTTATTTTATAGATTTGATTAATTCCTAATACTTAGTCGGTCAAAACTACTAAGTACATTTGAATTGTATTCAACCCTACTTTTGTGTCCCTTTTTAATGCAGATACTAGTCAGGGTACCTCACATGGTAGCTCATCATTCTAGCAGATTCTGCACATTTAGATTAGTGGTGAGACCTTGGGATTCGGATTGCCATTAGTTCTATCCTTAATTTTTCAGTGTTTTGTATTATTTAGAAACTTATGATGTATTTCAGATTCTGACTTTCTATTAGATGCTCTTTATAGTTATGACACTAGGTTTTGGGATATCTTCGTCGTTGTCTTTCTTTCCCTTTATTTTTTGTGGTCTGACTTCTCTTTTGGGAGTCTCACATGAGTTTTACTTTTAGTCTTATACATCAAGTTGGGTATTGGAATGTGTGCCATCATGACCTCAATTTTTAGGTCATGAAAGAAAGCCTCGGAATTCGCATGAAGGGTCATTCTAGACCAAAATCGATGTTTTGGAGGTAACCGAACATTAAAATTGCTTTCTTAGGCAGTCTTCTTGTAGTTTTGACCAAAGTCAACCATTCTAACTCCAAGAGCTCCAAAACACCAAAACTTGCACAATATCCAAACGAACGATCCGACGACCGAACTCTCAGTCCCAGCAAGTCATTAATGACTTGTGGTCGACATAGGAAATCTCTATACGATGAAAAGAACGGAAAATTGAGGAAATGGCCTGGGGTCATTACAACATGTTTAATTTAAACTTGTTGATTTAAAATACCTACCACCTCTAAAGGCCAGTTTAAATAATTTTGTTTTTACAAAAGTAGACCTTCGAAGGTCATATTTTTAACTTAAAAAATTGAGGAAATGCAAATCGACTTCTAGAGGTTAATTTCTTTAAAATATTATATAATTTTTTTTTGTTGAGGCTGACCACTGAAGGTAAGGATTTTTAAATGAAAAATATATTTGAAGAATATAATTTTCTAAAAAGTTTCTAGTAAAAGCTTGGGTCGGGTAAGTCAGAAAATCGAGTTAGCCAGTTTATTTAATTTGGGTTAGAGTTAAAAAAAGGACCAGTAATAAAATGGCACATGGAATTTATATAATTTTAATGCACTGTTCATTGTTAGTATAATGATATACATAAGCCAAAAATATAACCAAAATGGGTATATTTAACAAAATAGATAAACGAAGAATATATCTAGACTTTTTGCGATAATGTAGGGGCAGTTCGGTCTTCTTAGGTATAGATTAACATCTTTATGAAGTCTATGCATAGAGAAATTTTTGTCAAAGATGAAACTTATGTCCTAATTATGAATATTTAAAAAATAAACAAGATTTACTTGCCTTAAAAGAAAGGAGAATTGGTGCTTCTAATAGAAACATTGAAGAAATCTTTCAGCAATTGAAAGATATGAGTTCTAAGTGACATAGACATGAATAGAAATACATATGTTAAACTGATTTTTTTATATTAAGATGAAACTAAGTAGAAATACCTACCTTAAACTAGTTTTTAATATCAAGATGAAACTACTCAATTATTCAATAAATAGGATCCAAATTGTATTTAAAAAGTAAAGAAGCGATATTGATGTTCTATCAGTTACGAATAAAAATAAATAACAATAAATGTCCAATCACTAATTATAGAATTCTTGTGAGTTTGTAGGATGTATTAGTTAAGGATGTGCCCAGACATATTCCTAACACGAAAAGCATATAGCCAACTTTTCCTTTTTAGCAAGATTACAATCACTTCTTTGTCGTCGTCGTCTTGTTCACCATTTTCTTCATCAATAAGAATATTTTTGCCTGGAGCAACCTGTTTTTCATCTATGCTTCTATGCACGACTTTGTTTACTTCATTTTGTGAAGGGAACCCATCATCAGTGGAATGAAGACGTATTGTCAAATTTATCAAAGTTTGAACAAACTTAGATTCTTGTTTTTTTGTAAATGCAATGACAAAATGATAGAAAAATAAGGCGCATGATTTTAACAAATGCCCTTCGTTAAATTGGATAAGCTGTAGTTCTTTTATTTAGCAACAAAAGTTGTGTGTTGCGAATATTTATATTTTTATTTGTGTGGTTTTTGTATAACTGCTATTATCTAATGTTTTCTTAACATGAGTTACCTTGTCATTGTCTATGTCATCCATGTTCATAAGGTTATTCCATGCATCATCGAGAATTTTTTTAGTCTCGATCTTGTCATAATTGTGGTGTCCATTGCTTTTGTATTTCATTGCGGCTGATTCTCTCTCTGGGATTGAACATTCTTCTTTTCTTTTCTTGGATTTGTTTTCTACAACTCCAACCTTTAAATATGATAAGAAATTTTTTGTAAGAACAATGTAGTTGTAGTGACGCATTAACATGAGGTAAAAAGTTAAAATTGTGTAACTAGGGGTTATAGTGAAGTTAAAGCTATGAAAATAATTTCTTGCAGAGATAATTCAAGGAAAGAATACATGCATAAGATCCAATATGGTTTAACTCTTTCCCCTACCCTAGATATTTTTAATGTGTTTTTTTTTGTTAGAAGTGATTTTTATAAGGTAATTTTGGATAAAGTAGTAAATTAATGTGTTTGCAAAATCAATTTGAGGAAGATAATTTTATCAATATTACAACAATATTTGGTGCTAGACCAAATTTACAAAAAGTAAGAAGCTACTTATTTAGGGTTTACAAAACCGTAACTACACAAAAGTATTTGTTATTTCTTAGTAGCTTTGACCAAACACTTCAACTCTCTAAATAAGTATTTTTGCTTTCCTGGATGATGACTAAACCGGCTATTATAAAAAAAATGCATTTAATATAACAACTCACCATTGACTCTATTACTGCATTGGTTTCTTGATGAACTTCTACCTTTAACTTTTCAAAACCTTGGAAATTATGTCTTCTTACATCCACAGTAGAATGACACATATTACGTTTGCTCTCATGGAAGTAAAACTGCAGTCCAAGAAGAATTTCCTTAAATTTCCATATACTAATTACATGACAAAGTAATTAAAATAACAATATTACCCAAAAAAAATTACAAAAAATATGCATGATTATTTTTAATGCAGACAAAACAAATGTTATCATAATATTTTTGTAGTTTAAAGGTAGAAGAAAAGAGAATGAAAAAAATATCAGTGTCCCAATTTTGTATGTCAAAAAACAATCATACATGTCGAAGGTATATAAAAAACCTTCCTTCGAAATAATAAATATATATAGATAAATACATAAATGTGAGTGTGCTTTAGGAAAGTATTAAGTCTCAAAATTTATATAAAAGGAAAAATCATAAAAAAAATTATATTTAATGTTTCACATTTTCCATTTTGACATTGTCTCCTTTCAACTTTCCATCCATGTAGCATGTTATGATAGTTTCGATTAAGTCTATAGGTATCACTTGCCTCATCCTCATTCTATTAATTAAGTTCATAACAAAACATTCAAAGTGTCAGGTCTCTCCATATAATAAACATTCTCTTTACAACCTTTAACTATAATAACCATATTTTTTTTAGAAATGAATTTTCATATTATGTTATATTATATGTCTTCTATTATAATATTTTATAATAATAAAAACAACAATAACAACAACAACAACAACAATAATAATAATAATATTCAGAAAAATGAAGCTACTATATAAGAATTTAATAATATTAGTGTCTTTTACATAGAAATAACATTAGTAATCAAATGTACTAACATTTTTTTGTTTAATGGTGTAAAGGTTTGATATACCTTTATAAGGTACAATTATGAAATTAACAAAAGCATTTGCTATGACTTAGGTAGTAACTAGCATTCTCTTCCTCTTAGCCAGCTTTTTGGGTATTATCATTGTTCCAACATTACCCTGCCAATAAGAAGATATGTTACAATTTGTTACTATAAATGAAAAAATTGATAATATATAGTTAAATTATTTTCAAATATAAAAATGTATAATTTCATAAATTATCAAGAGATTTAGGAAGAGAAATAGAAGAAAGATGGTATAAACAGGAAGGTGAGGTTCAAAATCCCACAGCCCTATGGTCTATAGGACAAAAAATACAACATATAATGAAAATACTACAAGAGAAAATGTACTAACATACAAATACAGAAATAGTTAAAAAAAATGAAATGAATTTCTGTAAACTATGATATATACTACCCAAAGTTAAGATAAAGAACCACGTAAAGAACGAAAGTATAAGAGACGGTCATCTTACAGCCACAAGCCCTACTAGAGTAAAAAATACTTCTTACAAAAATCCTCAGCTAAAAATCCATATCTAAATAAAGATAGACATGCTAGAAAATATAGGAATGATAGTAACTATAAGAATAAATTAGAATGTTATACTTGCGGAAATATAGAACATTTAGCAAATATCTGTCCCAAAAGGAACAATAGTAGAACTAGAAATTCCAGTTGATAGAAGATTTTCAAGAGACTTTATTAAATGTAGATGAATTCATGTCAGATATCGAAAGTATATACTCAGTTGTAAGTGTAGATATAGAAGAAAAGACTAATCAATCTGAATCATGTGATTCGGAAGAAGATTATCTAGTTAATGAAATAGGATTAGAACCAAATGAATTCAACTTAAAAAATCTACAAATAAGTACTATGATGAATATCATACAAGAATGTAATCATGACTTTGAAAGACAAAAGAGAATAATTAGGAATCAATGTAGTATATGTAAATGGTACCCTAGCAAAACAAATAGAGCTAAATGCAAAAAATATTACATGGAAGCTTGTATTAGCTGTATAGAAGATAAATTGAAAGTCAAAGTCGATAAAAAACAAGAATAGGCTCAAATCAAAGACCAAGCTATTAACCTAAGATTAATAACTTTAGAAACTCGGATAAACAAATTAGAACAAAGCTTATGTTCGCTAGAAAAAGGAAAAGAAAAAGTAGAAATTAGTAGCGCTTCTACAATACATCTAGATCAAATAGAAACTGAACTTATGAACATAGAAGAAAATAATACAAGCCTTATATGTAATGAGGATAAGAAGTTTGAAATGGTAAAAGTACTAGCAAAAGTAAGGATTAAAGATGTAGAAATATAAACCTTAGCCCTAATAGACACGGGATGCACAAGCTGCCTCATAAATAGAAAAACAGTACCACAAGATCTGTTAAAAACATTAAAACAACCAGTATCTGCAGTACAAATAGATTGAACTTATAATCTTTATGATCAATACATAAAAAAATCACAAATAAGCTTTATAAATACATGTAATGAATTTTACAAACCAACCTATAATATGTATAAAATACTAGCTAGAGACTTAAACATTAAAACTGACGTAGTAATAGGTTTACAATTCCTTATACAAAATAACGGAAGTTAATTATTCTCTAGAGATGGAATAATGTTATTTAAAAATACAACTTATAGTCCAGTTCAGACTAAAAGTTCCAACAAAAGGAAGATCCCAGATAAAAAAAACATAGAGAAATTTAAACCTGCCACTAGTCAAACTCCATGTTGTGATGACTGTGCAAATCATGGTAAATGTTCTTCAAGAAACCTGTATGAAGAACACCAAGAAATAGTTCATTTAGAAGAAGCAACGTACTTAGGGGATATCAAAAAAGATTATACACTAATAAACATTGAGACAGAATTCTATAATTTTCAGAAAGGAATAAATAAGATAGGAACAATAAAGAATACCAAAGACTTAGATAATATTGTAGCAATACTAGACGGAATGGAAATAATTGGAGAAAAACTACTAGTACATTGGGATTGTAACAAAATTATGTGTAAATTAGATATCATAAATCCTGAATACACAATAAAAACTACAACCATAGAAGCAAATAATGAAGACACTGAAGAATTTAGTAAACAGATAAAAGAACTGTTAAAATTAGAAGTAATTCAAAGATCTACCTCTAAACATAAATCTGCAGCATTTATGGTTAGAAACCATAGTGAGCATATAAGAAAAAACGCTAGAGTGGTAATAAATTACAAAAGACTAATTGATAATACTAGAACTGATGCCTACAAATTACCTGATAAGAGTGAACTAATAAATAGGATACAAAATAAAAAGATATTCAGTAAATTCGACTGTAAATACAGATATTGACAAGTAAAAATGCACCCAGAAAGTATAGAACGGACAACGTTCACTTGTCCCCGAAGGACATTTTGAAGGGATTGCTATGTCATTTGGCCTAAAGACAGCGTCACCCATTTTTCAAAGAAAAATGAATGATATGTTCGGAGATTACAAAAATTGTCTTAGTATATGTAGATGATATTCTAGTATTTGGGAAAGACATGCAAGAACATTTAGGACATTTACAAACAGTATTTAGACTATTTGTAAAATATGAAATAATAATTAGTAAAAAGAAAATAAAATTATGCAAGGCACATATAAATTTCTTAGGAGTAACTTTAGGAGACGAAAAAATAAAGTTACAGCCGCATATAGAAAAAATGTATTAGATACGGCAGACAGATTAGATAATACAAAAGATTTTACAAATATTCTTAGGCTTGGTAAATTATGCTAGACATTTTATCCAAGACTTAGGAAAAATAGCAGGACCCTTATATAAAAAAACCATAACTAAGGGTCAAAAGCATTTTAATATAGAAGATATTAAATTAGTACAACGAATAAAAAAACATCAAAAGTACACCAGATTTGAAAATCCCACTAGAATTAGATTATTTAATAGTCCAAACTGATGGAAGCCAGTTAGGATGGGGGGGCTATTCTAAAAGCAAGACCTAATAACTACAGAAATAAAAGTGAAAAAAGAATATGTGCTTATCAAAGTGGTAAATACAAAAAAAAGGAAATTTGAGTAGTATAGAAGCCGAAGTGTTAGCAATAATATATGGGTTAAATATCTTTAAATTATATATTTTAAACAAGGATGAAGTATTAGAAAAAACAGACTGTCAAACTATAGTTAAATGTTAATCAGACAATAAATAGTAAAGTTAGTAGAAAGAGATGATGGCTCAACTTTACGGATGTTATATCTATCTATAATAATATAGTTTTTGAATATGTTAAAGGAAAAGATAATGATTTAGCTGATGAGTTGGCTGACCTTAGTAGGATGGCCGACTTATGAACCACCATAGGACTGGAGGTTAGTTTTATGTCCCCCTCCGTGTATTTTTCTGTTTTATGTATAATAAGGCTTGGGGGTTTGCGGCTCAACCCATGGCTGTGCACGAGAGGTGGGAGCCTCGTGTAGGGTCTGTTCCCTAAAAAAATAAAAAAATAATAATAAAAAATATATATAAACAACTTAAAACTAACTGATACGATATTCTTTCAGCATGAGACCAACTGGCCAACAACCAGTAGACAATGGTAAGGGTATAGCCCGGCCAGACTCTTATGCTCATACTCTGTTAGGTAAGATTAATTTTACACCTCAAAATATTGTGGACACGATGGATAGAATTTACTTTGATAAGTTTAATTTAATCTCATACCCTCAGTGTAATTTATCTTTTAGAATAATACCATAATGTACTTTAGATAAAACCCAAAAATATTTAGTAGACAACTTATGGATAGCCTATAATAAAAAAGACACTAAACATTTTATCACAGCTAATAATGCTTTATGTCAATACTTTTCAGATAAAAGTAGAGAAAATAAGTTTAAATACTATGTAGTTATATACGGCAAAACAAATGGTGTAATTCAGACATGGATAGAAGTAGTAGGCTCAATAAATGGGATTAAAAACCCTCTTTCTAAAGGTTTTAATAATTTTACCAAAACTTTAGACTATGTCAGAGGAATGCTTGGGCCAAATTATTATATTTCACCAACTCTTAGACAAAGCCCAAACTAAACTCCTTAATACAACATTCAGAAAGACACAAATAAGATAATCTTCTGTGATCATTGATCCACCCTGATGGAGGCCTTCAAAAGACTCAATATAAAAAATGAAGCCCTCATTCAAGAAAACATGAGAATCATGAAACAACTTGAGACTTTCCAAAGCAAGTTTGTTTCAAAGACTAATACAAGTACTCAGACTCCAGACATGAGTTCTCCATCTCACTTAAAAATGGATGAGATGGGTGTGCATTCCCCTCTAAATGCTAAAAAATCCACTGTATCGAATAAAGATACAGCTAGTACGGTTCAAACGGTGGCCGATAAAGACTCATCAAACCCATTAATGATTGTCACTTTGCCAAAAAGTGAAGACGGGGACTCCACTTCCTCACAAAGAAGACAACCTAAATCTTTTCGGAAAGACAATTCCAGAAAAAATATAATTTCCAAAAAGACAAAAAAATGACAAACTAGAATCCATAATTAAATATACTCTAGAAATGTTTTTCAAAAATCAAGGCCAAGACAAACATATTATGTAATGACCATGAAGGTCATTTTTAGAATTTTTGTAAAATAACCATTTTACCCTCCCTTTAATTGCCCCGAGTCATTTCTGATTGGTATCAGGTGTTGATTTTTAGAAAATCCTATGAAAAGTTAAGTCTTTGGAAATTTTGAGTTTTCATATGCTTGAAGTATTAAAAAGTGGTATTTGGGGTCAATCGGAGCTACATATCTCGGAATGAAATTCCATCAATTTCAGTAGCTCTGAAATGTTGAAATTGGCTTAGGAGACTTTACAGAATTAATTTTGGAGTTGTAACGAAGATTTAAGGCCTTGAGTTGAGCATTTGAGGAATTTTAAGCCAAGGTTTGACTTTGGTCAACATTCTTGGAAAACGCACTTGGATGGGAATTTTGACAACACGAATATCTCCAGAGTGTTGAGTTTAGTCTAGAACGACCTTTTATTCGGTTCTCGAGGCTTCCGAGTTTATTTTCACCCCCTCGGTGGATTTTGATATTCAGAGGTGGGACCTACCTTTTGTTGTAAAGATCTCTGATGAGAATTTTGACCATGCCGTTGAGTCCAAATTATCATTTCCAATCCAATTCCATATATGGTTTGTATTTTCCCAACTCGGGATGATTCCGGAGCGTCGAAACCAAGGAGTTGGTAATTTCTAAAATCTGGTGGGCGAGCGATGACGTGGCATATGTACTTAAATCTGAAAAGTATCAGATTATAAGACATTTTTCTCAAAACTTTGACTTGCAATTTTGAGATCAATTCTGATCTGATTTGGGTGATCCCATAAGCTATCTTGCATAGAATTTTGAGGACAACATCATGGAGGTGTTGGAATCTGCTTTGGAATGTCATTCGAGGTAATATATCAATTTTTAGTTGCAGATTTAGTATTTCTTGGAATCAAATTTTGTTCAATTTTGGAAGAGTGTATCTTGGTCAATATAACTCCATTTTGAGTGATTCTTGAGGCTAGATTATGGGGTTTTCCCCAAGGAATGTCATGGTGTAATTTGTTTTGATTAGGAGAGTTTCTTTTTTGAGAAATTGATGCGTAAAGAGTCTTTCTTGTTTGTTTTCTTAGTTTGAAAATGTGGGAATTGATTGTTTGATCGTCCTGCATTATTTTTCCACCCCAAATTCTATTATAAATCTAATTTGTGAGCTTGAGGTGACGTTTAGAACTTTTTTGGAGGGTCAAATCCGGAATTCCAGATGTGGGCACCACATTCCCCATTTTAGACCCCAAAATTGGTCTGTCTCCAAAATTTATGAAATTAGTATCTAAACAACCGTATCGACATTGTGCTTCTATTTTATACAATGTGGCAGTATTCTGAGACCGCTCGAAAGGAAAAAGCTTTGGCACAGTGATTTGGAGCTTGCGTGTTTAGCCTACAGGTAGGCTACAATTTACCTTTCTTTAGATTGAGCCAGAATGTGTAAAAGCATGTTGAAATAGTTAGAATTTAGATTGGGTAGTTTAATTATATATCTTATGTGTTAGAAATCATGGTTTACGCTTTTTATTGGGTATTTGAAAGCATGTGTATCTTCTCCTTATTTGTTAGTATTCTAAGGAGAGTTGAATCAGCATGTTGTTGATATTGTGGAGTATGTTGGTCTTAGTATAGGATGTAAACTTTCTTTAGAGGCCCCAGCGTCGCTCCGGTGGACTTAGATTCTTGTAGAATGGTGTAGCGGGCTAGTGCCTGATAGTTTGTCCTTAGTTAGGCGATATCCTTGCTCTTAAGAACACCCTCATACATCACTCGGCATAGTCATAGCTTTTGAGATACATCAGTAATACTAGATTTTATGATCGTTTGGCTTCGTCTCCAATTTAAGTTTTGGCAGCATATGAGTTGACATATTAGGGAGGAGATTCTCAAAACTGTTGTTGTCTAGTTGGAAAGGAGAATATTGGTACCAGAGGATGAATTATCTGTGAGCATTCGGGTACCCAGTCCCGACATCCATTTTGAATTATCGAAGAGCATCCGGGTACCCATCCCCGGCCTCTGCCGGCTTGCTAGTATGATGAACATCCAAGTACCCAGTCTTGGCCTCGATCATATCGATGTGTTATGGCGAGCATCCGGGTACCCAGTACCGACCTCGACCACATTGATGTATTATGGCGAGCATCCGAGTACCTAGTACCGACCTTGGCCACGTTGGACATTCAGGCGAGCATCTGGGTCCTAGTCCCGACCTCGACCCCTAAGGCACCCCTAGTTCGTTGAGTCTTGGATATTCTGGGTTTGGAAATGATACAGTACTTTGGTTCCTGACTTCGTAAATTCTTGGTTCCCAGCCTTGGTAGTTGTAGCTATTTTGTGTACTCGGCGAGCTTATAGGGGTTTGTTCGGGTTTTTATTTAACTTGCGTACGAGTATTCCGGTTGGACTTATGGGGGTCCAGTTGGGTATAGTTAGTTGTAGTTCTTATAGATAGTACAATTTTCCCATGTGATTCTTATGTTGACTCCTATTTAGGCTTATTCCTCTTTTTCATATTGTTTTTTTACCTTTTATGCTCAGTCGGCTTATGATGCCTACTGGGTACCTGTTGTCTTGGTACTCATACTACACTTTGCATTTATTTTTCTGATGCAGGACTGAGCACTAGCTACCATCACGAATAGATCGAGCTTGTTATAGTCAGATTCGTAGACTAGTGTCACGGGCTTAGACTTCAACTAAGACCTCCATGTGGCACTTGACAACTTACTCACAAATCTTTCACGATCTTGCAAGCTCAAGTAAGCCTTTAAGACTAGATCGCTAAGGGAATGCTAGATTGTAAGAAAGACAAGAGAGCTTTTATGAATAAGGCTTTTGTATTGCTTTGGAAGAATGCTTGATTGCTTGACGGTTTGCTACAAATAAATGCCCCCTCTATTTATACTACTCCTAAGGGGCCTAAGTGTAAATAAAAATTGCTATACAAGTCCCTCTATATTTACAAAGAAGTCCCTCTCTAGAATTCTCTACACACTCTAGAGAATTCCAAGACTTTCATGACTTCCCTACAAGCTTCTACAAGGATCTAGAGTCTTCTACTAACCTCTCCAAGACTCTAGATTCTTCTACCTTCTTCAAGATCAAGTGGTGGGTCATAACATTCTCCCCCACCTGATGTGGCAATGACCGCAGTATACTACTACTGCAAGAACTCCTAGATTTTGTCCTTAAACTGCCACAGGTCTTCATATCTCTCCCAGGTGGCCTTCTTCGGAGATTGTCCCTTCCAATGGACTAAGAACATAGTAGTGGCCTGTTGTCCCTGTTTTTGCTTGGCTTGGTAGTCCATAATGGCCTCGATGTCTCGATCATGGGAGGCGGTGATTGTGAGTGGCGCCCGACTTAATTCTCCTTGGCTAGGATCATCCTTTTCCTTATGGTACAGCTTGAGGACACTAGCATGGAAGACTGGATGATCCATAAGATGCGGTGGTAGCGCCAACCTGTAAGAGATCTTGCCAACCTTGGCAATGATCCTAAACGGGCCCTCGTACTTTCGCATCAAGTTTTGATGCATGCCTCGCAATGCCTTAAATTTCCTTGGGTTGAACTTGACCAAGACCATGTCTCCAAATTGGTAATCTGTGGGATGACACTTGCGGTAGGCAAGCTTCTTCATCTTCTTTGATGCCATGACAAATAAGACTTGGCAGTGTCGAGCTGCTCCTCAAAGTCCTTGTCTATGTGATAGGCCCCTAAACTCTTACCCTCGAATGAGGCCGGTAGAGAATGTGGAGTCTATGGTTGTTGGCCTGTGGCTAGCTTGAATGGTGTCCACCCTGTGGTCTCACTCCGCTGTAGGTTGTATGAGAATTGGGCTACGTCCAGCAGCCTCGCCCATTCCTTCTGATGGGAGCTCACAAAGTTCCTCAAGTAGCACTCCAATAAGGCATTGACTTACTTCGTTTGGCCATCTGTTTGCGGGTGAAAACTAGTGGAGAAATGTAATTTCGTGCCAAGAATCTCAAATAATTCTCTCCAAAAGTTCTCGGTGAAGCGTGGGTCTCTGTTACTGATGATGTGCCTTAGTAATCCCCAATACTTTACCACATTCTTGAAGAATAGCCTAGCAGCCTCTTTAGCAGTGCAACCTGCCATAGCAGTCATGAAGCTGGCATACTTGGAGAACCTATCCACGTTGACCATAATCATCTCGTACCCGTCAGACTTTGGCAAGCATGCGATAAAGTCTATAGTCACGCTCTCCCATGGACGCTCTGCTATGGGCAGGGGCTCCAAGAGTCCTCCTGGTTGATGCTGCTCTCCTTTGTCTTGCTGGCACACAAGACAAGTCTGCACATAGCATTAAATATCGTCTCGCATGCATGGCCAGTAGTAAATTGCCTCAATCAAGGCCCTCCTATGATGCTGCCCTGGATGTCCGGCCCACAAAGTGTCATGTCTTTCCTTCATTATCCGTCGCCTGATGGTTCTTAATTTTGACACATAGATCCTTCTCCGGCGGTAAGCAAGAGTCCGTCTTCTACCTAGAAGCACCTTGTCTTGCCTTGAATGGCTAATTCCATAAGCCTTTTTGCCTCTGGATCATGATGCAGACCATCCCTGATTGCATCTTGGATGTCACAATGTGCTGTGGTGATGGCGGCCAGCTCAAACTTCCTTCTTAGGCATCGGCCACAATATTGCCTTTGCCCGGCTTGTACTCCAGCTCATAGTCAAATTCGGCCAAGAAGTCTTTCCACCTAGCTTGCTTCGGGGTGAGATTCTTTTGTGACTAGAAGTAGATAGTGCCCACATTATCGGTATTGACTAAGAACTTGGAGCCAAGTAAGTAGTGTCTCCATGTGCGTAGGCAATGGATGATGGTTGTCATCTCTTTCTCCTGCATGGTGTACCGCCATTCTGTCTCGTTCAGCTTGCGACTCTCAAAGGTAATAGGGTGCCTCTCCTGCATCAATATTCCCCCAATGGCATAGTCGGAGGCATCCATATGCACTTTGAATATCTTAGAGAAGTCAGGCAATGCTAGGACCGGCTCTTCTGTTACGGCAGCCTTGAGGTCTTCAAAGGCCTTCTTGCATTCCTCGCTCCATACCCACGGCTTATTTTTTTTCAATAGCTCAGTAAGTAGAGCGGATTTGGTGGAGTAGGCGCTTATGAACCTGTGGTAATAATTAGAAAATCCACGAAAAGATCTAAGTTCGGTTACCTTTGTGGGCGACTCCCACTCTTTGATGGCCCAAACATTTGCCTCGTCCATTTGTAGCTCTCTCTGGCTGATAACATGTCCCAAGAAGTGCACTTCGTATTGGGCAAACTCTCACTTCTCCTTGATAAAGAGCTCATTCTCGCGCAAGACTTGGAACACTTTCTTTAGATACTCCACGCGCTCCTCCAAGGTGTTGCTATAGATGACTATTTCATCCAAGTAGACTACCACAAACTGATCTAAGTAGGGGTGGAAGATCTTGTTCATCAGTGTGCAAAAGGTGGTAGGTGCGTTGGTTAAGCCAAAGGGCATCACCAACCACTCGTAAGCTCTGTACCTCATTACACATATTGTCTTTGGTTCATCTCCCTCCGCTATGCGTACCTGGTAGTAGCCCTTCCTTAGATCCACCTTGGTGAAGTACTTGTCTTATCCAAGTCTATTAAACAAATCGGTAATGAGCGAGATGGGGTACTTATTCTTCACGGTCACTTTATGAAGCGCCCGGTAGTCTATGTATAGGCGCAATGAGCTATCCTTCTTCTTTTGAAATAACACCAGCGTACTATAAGGTGACTTAGATAGTCAGCTATGATCGGCCTCGAGGAGCTCCTTTAATTACTTCCTCGGCTCCTCCAACTCGGGTGGAGCCATCTGGTATGGTGGGTATGTGGGCTGCCTTGCTCCTGGCTCTAGCTCGATCCTATGGTCTACCTCGCGCCTCAGAGGTAGGCGTCTTGGTAACTTGTCGGGCATCACGTCCTTGTTTTCTTCAAGAACCTTCTCTATGCAAGGTGGCAAAGTCTCTTTAGCACCATTGTCTTCATCCAAGCTCGCAATGGTGGCTACGAACGTCGGCTCCCCCTACTTTAGGTCCTTCACAAGCTGCATGGCCGACATGTGGGCTTGTCTTTCCTTCCTCGGCATCTTGACTAGGGGTATCATGTAGGGTCCCTCTCGCTCCATTACTAAGAGTTATTGGAGATAGGAGTTGATCATTGTGTGGTACCGTTGGAAGAATTCCTGCCTAAGTATTATGTCAAAGACATCTAAGGGGGCGACAGTGAAGCTTGTCTTACCTTGCCATTTTCCCAACATGATGTCCACTCCATGAGCGACTCCGCACACGGGAGTCAATAGTGCATTGACTATCTTCAGGCGGGTGTTGCTTGGCCCATAACTTAGCCCCAACCTTGCTGCCGCCATCTTGGTCATGATATTGGCTTTTTCTCCGAAATCCACCATAGCACAAGCTGGTCGTCCGTTGATGGATATGTCAACATAATGGGCAGAGTAATCCCCCGCCTTCTCAGCATGCTTCAAAATGGCTCTGCATAACCCGATCATGCCTAGCTGAGTCGTGTGCGAACCCTACCCTTGGTCCACTTCCTTATCCTTTTGCTCCCGCAGTATGGCTCCAAGGTTCTTCATCTTTGGACACCTAGCATAATCGTGAGGACCTCTACATATGTAGCAGCCGCTACCCTTCATGGTCTGCTCTTTCTTTTCGGCATAGCCCTGTCGCCCGAACCTCCTGCCATCAGACTTATTGGCATCATGGCTCCTAGGTGGAGGATGTTTCTCTTTGACTTTGCCACGATCTCCCCCATATTTTCCATGACTACTCCTTACTTTTTTGCCCTTGCTTCTGTCATACCTAAAGTCTTTCAGGGCTTCGGCTTGGGTGATGGCCTCATCAATGGTGATGACTTGACGATGCTCTAACTCCCTCTTGGCCCAACTCTGCAGCCCATCCATGAAGTGGAAGAGCATATATTCATATGTAAGGTTGGGGATTTGAAGCGTGAGACTAGTGAACTCCTTCACATAGGCCCGTATGCTACCTATTTGCTTCAGCTCTCGGAACTTGCATTTGGCCTCATAGATGACATTGTTGGGGAACAAGGCCTTCTTGAACTCATCCCAGAACTGCTCCCAGGTGTTGATGGTGCATAAACCCTTCCCGATATTAGACTCCTTGTGCTTCTACCATAACATGGCTATCTTCGAGAGGTATAGCACGCCCGTGTTGATCCTCGTCTCGTCATTCCTCACTTTGTTACACTTGAAGTAATTCTCCAAGTGCCAAAGGAAGTTCTCCACCTCTTGTACATCACAGGCACCTTTGAACATTGGTGGTTTGGTAGCCTCAATATTGGCCTTCCGGTCTGTACTGGATGTCATGCATCTCCCAATATCTATATCTCCTTTGAGTGCTGCCATATCGTCCTTCATGGTATCCATCGTGCTTAGCGCGTCTATGAGACGACACTCCAAGGAAGTGATCACTTCTTTTATCTCGTACTCGGTAGCCTTGCACACCTCCAACTCCTTCCGGATATTATCGTTATCCTTAAGAGTGAACTCCTCTAGAGACTTGAACTTGCCGTCAACCTTGTTTAAGCGCTTGCCTAATATCTCCACAGCTTGCCGGGCAGCATCTACCCTTGCAATCCACTCCATTCTGGGCTTGACATCCATGGGCTCCTCGCCTCGCTCATCGTCACTCACTTCAGTACCCGAGGGTGAGTAGGATGTTAGGGCCTCACTTGGTGTAGGCTCAAGCGATACCTCCTTATTTCTCTTAGAGTTTTTCTTTCCATTGCGGTGTTTCCTTCCAACATCTTGCTTGACATTGGTGGCGGTAGTGGCATTGATGTCTCCTTCACTTGCCATATCCCTTAGTAGAACCTTGCTCTGATATCACGTTGTCATGGGCTTAAACTTCAACTAAGATCTTCGTGCGGCACTTGACAACTTACTCACGAATCTTTCACGATCTTGCAAGCTCAAGTAAGCCTTTAAGACTAGATCGCTAAGGGAATGCTAGATTATAAGAAAGACAAGAGAGCTTTTATGAAGAAGGCTTTTGTATTGCTTTGGAAGAATGCATGATTGCTTGATGATTTGCTACAAATAAATGCCCCCTCTATTTATACTACTCCTAAGGGGCCTAAGTCTAAATAAAAATTGCTATACAAGTCCCTCCATATTTATAAAAAAGTCCCTCTCTAGAATTCTCTACACACTCTAGAGAATTCCAAGCCTTTCATGACTTCCCTACAAGCTTCTACAAGGATCTAGAGTCTTCTACTAACCTCTCCAAGAGTCTAGATTCTTCTACCTTTTTCAAGATCAAGTGGTGGGTCATAACACTAGGGTGAGCATTTGGCATTTCTGGATCACTTCTGTCTCTTTCAGTATGGATGGCCCATCTTTTGCTGTTTAAGACTAGCTAGTTGTTGTATATATATGTTCGGTCTACTTTCGGGACTTGTACTCATCTTTTATTTTTTAGCAGCTCCGTACTTGTGACTTCCAAGTTCTGGGAGGGATCTTTAGTTGTTTATATCATGTTTTGGTTTACTTCCACTTATTCATTCTGCTTACTTTTATAGTTTGCCACTCTTTTTTAGTTTTCACCCTCAAACTCATTACTTAACATTCTGGGTTTACAGATTGATTTACCTACTGGTGGGTTATAATAGATGTCATCATGACTTGAGAAAAATCAGGTCATGACATATTATTAGCAAAGAAGTCCCTAATTCAGACGAAGATAATAATAATCGAGTAAGAACACCAAGTTCAGACAAAGGTGAATATGGAAGCAACAATTATCAAGATGCTTAGGATCCATATGAAGATGATGAATCAGGAATGAGTTTTGATTCAATTTCCTTACATAACTTAGACACTTAATTCAAAAGTGATTCAGAAGACAAGACAACGATGACATAGCCAAGGTGATAAGTCAGAAATGTGGCAGAAGTATTATCACATCCTATGTACATAATAGTAGTGTGCCATGTGGGTATGCCCACAACTGTTATATAATAATGAGTGTTTTCATTTTATCACTACCCTCCAAAAAGGGAAAAACTATTAAAGCACGCTTCTGTCAATCCGTGTTAGTCAGAAAAGATAATTAATAATACACGTGACAATGAGGCCCATAGAGCACCCGACTTGCATTATTGAAGTTAGCCTCTCATCTGAAGGCCACGTAGCTTATTAAGAACCGTTAGATTGATACCCTTATGCCTATAAAAGGAGGCATTATGTACACTAGAAAGACAGAATGAAAAACCAAGCAACCTCTCTCAACATATTCCCCTTCCTGTGTGTATAATCCTTCAATCACCCTAAAACCATCCACCTCTGGTATTTACTAAAGCTTGTGTACTAAGAAGTGTGTTTGAATAATCTCAAGTTTCTTCCTGCAAAGTTCGGGGTTCTCAAAAGGAAACCTCTCTCTGTCTAATAATGTAAGTTTAGATACTTCTACTTGGTGTATAATATAATCTAAGTTTATCCAAATTCCATTCTAATCCTTCATATTCTTCTGGATTTATTTTTATGGGCTTTATTAGTTTGATACCTTTGTTACCCATTACCTGTACTACATCGTTTACCTATAATTTAAACTTGGTATTACTACTTAGGGTCATTTTTCCTATAAAACCTACTTCCATTATTCATTTCTTCATAACCTTTAGTCTAAATTTCTATTTTAATATATTTTTCGAATTCCTTTAAATTAATTAAGAAGTCTGGACTGATATAAAATATTGGTCCATTATTAGTCATATATATTTCTATTAATCCTATTATAGATTCATTTAAGTCTGACCATCTATCATCATATAATACTATTAAAACTTTAGATCCTAAATTTTTCCAAGTTAATCCTTTTATTCCTATGACTATTAATGCCATATGCATTAACATAAGTCTGGGGTTTTTAATTTTTTTTTTATAAAAGCAAGATTTTCTAGATTTAAAGTAGAAATGTTTTCTCCGATTGCTGATATCTGTTCTTCTCTATAATGTCTATATAATTGATTATCCCTAGAGAAACACTTCACATTGTATAGTGTTTTTGGATTTAATAATTTTAGTTGATTTTGTTGAAAGATTTGTAAATCTCTATCTATGTCTATTATTTCATTTAACTCCTGATTTTGTTTGTCACTAGAGTGTCTTCGCGATAATATTCTAGATATGATATTATTACCAATTCTATTATCTGAAAAACTTACTCTTTGTCTTTCTTCTTCGACTGTACGTCTTGGTCTAGTTGAGAGAAAATCCATTTTTGCGGCTCTCTAGTTATTTTCTGTTTTTTTGTTTTGGAGAGTTATTTCTACTTTCTTTAGTTGTGTGATTAATTCGTCTATCTTTGTATTCTTAGACTTGACTACAAGTTATTTTTCTTTTATTAATTTATTCACCTTTATGTTTAATTCTATTAATAATGCGATTATTGTGTTATTTTGTTTTAGTGTTACTTTATCTGACTGATTGGACGGGATGTACGCAGAGAAACCTACTGGTTCAAGCTGATACTTTGTTGTATTTTCTAAGGCCTTTTTTGTAATTTATTTCTTCTTTACTCATGAAAGAGAGATCTTTTCCAGTCTTTTAATTATTGCTTTTAAGTCGCCGATTTCAGTAGTTATTACTTCTAATTGTTCTATATTTTTTGTTACTACTTGAGTATTTTTGATTTCTAATTCTTTAGGTTTTTCTAGTATTGTTCTTACTAGCCTTTTGATTTCTATTTTTGTAGGTATTTTTTCTAGATTAAAATTTGTGTTTATATTTTGGATCTTTCTATCTACCTCTAGTTGTTGAGACTTTAAGAAGTCAATGTTTTGCTCTAATTTATCTAATATCTTTCTTTGTTTCGTCTGAGTAGCTTCTATTACTTCTAACAATCTTATCAAAATTTTATCTTGTTGTTGTATTTTTTTTGCCAAGATTAATTATTAAATATATTAATGTATTGTAGTTCTTATCTTCAGAATATAATATATGGTCTCCTTTTGCGAAGTTATATTTTATGACTATATTTTCTTGTAATGATCTGTATTTTTTTTCAGGGTGTATTCTTAGATCTAAGTATTCAAGATATTTTAAATAATCTATTTTGTTATCCTAAAGGACTTGTAACTTTCCAAATTATGTTGTATATTTCTATTCTATTAGTACTAAATCTGATGTTTGCTTTTATGCTAGAAATTTTTTGAAGTAAGGCTGCCTTTACGTTAAGAATTTCTTCGAGTAAGTCTGCCTTTGGTTTTTTAAGTATCTTCTGCAATTGTTCCTCTAACCTAATTAGATGTTCCTTGAACTTTTTTAGGGATTTTTTAAGTTCAGATCTATATTTTTTTCTTCATATATTCAATGTTTCTTGATCTTATCTTATGAATATATTCAAGCGACATTAATTATCCTAATGGGATGGACTGAATTATCTGTTGGTATTGTCCTATTCTAAGTTTAGATACTTCTACTTGGTGTATAATATAATCTAATTCTCTATATATATTTTGTGTATGAGTATTTTTGTCTTTTATAATGTCTGAAAGTTGTCTTTCTACTTTTAGTAATTCAGATTGTTGAGTTAATTCTTCTTGAACCCACTGTTGTAGTCGTCTATGTCTTTGGAATAATGGTTCGACAGATAGATGGGACATTCGCACTGAAGTATGATTACGCATTAATCTATCCTAATTGGTAAGATTTTTGTCTCATGCGCATGTGTGTCAAATTTATTCGATTGTCGCTATAGGCTATTTCGCACTCTTGACTATGCATTTCCCACCGTAAAGCACTAAACAAATCATTTTTTACTATTCGTTCTTGTCTAAAATAATTAGATTTGCTGTCTAAATTATCGACAGTTTCTGCTACTACAAGGTATTCTTCTAATTTCTTTTCGAGTTGTATAGTTGTTCGCCTTAAGGTATATTCTCTATATAATAACCAATATCTAGATCTTATATCGAACAAAGCTAGATGTCTTTTCATAAACTATGTT
The DNA here is from genome assembly GCF_947179165.1 of Solanum dulcamara. Lineage (NCBI taxonomy): Eukaryota > Viridiplantae > Streptophyta > Magnoliopsida > Solanales > Solanaceae > Solanum > Solanum dulcamara. The sequence continues at coordinate 62,942,413 of NC_077240.1, forward strand.
TTGCTCTTGCATTAAGCTGTATAACAAATTTATATTCTAATCTAGATATCATATCGATTAACTGGTCTAATTTGTAGTTATCCTCCTTTGTCTGGTTTAATCGTTTATATTCCCAATATAGGTTTTTTAGCTTCCTTTGAGTCTCCTTGAAAGGTTGTATATTTTTTAATGGTCGTCGCATCTAGTGTCCACAAAAACATCTCGGTCTGATACCAAATAAAAATGATAGATTAAAATGATTTAGATGGTAATGATGATGATATAGATAGATGATGAATTTTATCAAGAGTTTTATCAAATATATTGTAAATCTTACTCAGTACTCCCTCTCTCGTTTAGTCTCGTTATGTTTGTCTCATGAAATTTATTTCAAAAATCCCCGTTTTTACTCTTATTTTTTCTTTATCTTACCCTTTTCATCTCTTTCTCTTAGCTTATGTTCTTAACAATTTCTTCTTTAACCACACCCGGATATACATCTGCCAACAAATTAGTCCTTTGTTCATTAAGCGGACTTTCAGGGCCAAGAATCCTAGAAATATATAGGTTAATCGATGATCGTTATTAAGAGTTAAGAGGCTAACCATATAATAAGGGTAAAGTAATTAGACTGTACAACAGTTTTATATTCGAAAACTAAAAAAATACAAATTAGAATATATTTTTGGGGATCTTGTGCATAAAACATCACAAAACTTATATTATTAGACAGAGAGAGGTTTCCTTTCGGGAACCCTAAAATTTGTTGGAAGAAACTTGAGATTATTCAAACACACTTCTTATTACACAAGATTTAGTAAATACCAGAGGTGGATGGTTTTAGGGTGATTGAAGGATTATACACACAGGAAGGGGAATATGTTGAGAGAGGTTGCTTGGTTTTTCATTCTGTCTTTCTAGTGTACATAATGCCTCCTTTTATAGGCATAAGTGTAATGATCTTGAGGGTCATTTTTGAAAATTTGTAAAAAATTACCATTTTACCCCTATGTTTAGTGCCCCGAGTGTTATTTGATCGGTTTGTGTTGTTGGTTTTGTTAAAATCTTAATAGGTTGTAAATTGTGTGAGTTTCTGAGTTTTCATAGGTTTTAAGTGTTAAAAAGTGGTTTTTGGTACCAACCATTACTACAAGTCTCGAAACGGGGTTCTGCAAGCTCCACCAGGTCTGAAATATGGAAATTGGTTTGGAAGAGTTGTCGAAATCATATTTGGGGTTAATATATGGATTTGAGGTCTTGAGTTGAAATGTTTTATTTTTATGAGCTAAGTTTGACTATGGTTAACAAATTGACTTTCCAGTGTCGGATGGTGATTCTGCTTGTTTCATTGGCTCTGAAACTTGTTTTCTGATCAATTAACACTATTGGTTCATATTTATAAAGTTCCAAATGAGTTTTGAGCGTCAAAAACATATTTTGAAGGGTGGTGGTGTAAGTTGACCATGGTCAATGCGCGGTCAACAGTCAACACACGTGAACAATAGCTTTTTGGGCAGAAAATGCTCCTTTCTTCCCATTTCAATATTTTTCACCATTTTTTGAGTTTTTGAACTCCTTGAGGCGATTTGAAGAGATTTTTAAGGCAAAGTGTTGAGAAAGTGATTTTTGACCTAAAACCTTCCTTTTTCATTAAGTATTTGATGATTTTAACTCCTAAATCTTAGTTTCAAACCCCAAAAATCTTTCTTTCTTCCCTAATCCAAATTTAAGGAAAATAGTGATTTCTAACTCATTTTGAGCTCTATTTTTATAGGTTTTTCAACCATGAATTCCTTATTACCAGTAGAATGTGATTGTCCAATAACTTTTCAGATGTGACCCTTTTCAGAAATAATTAATTTTTGAACCATTTTACCCATAATTCTGAAATCTATTAATATGGGTTTCATTGGACTCCTTGTGATATGTATGTTTCATTGTTGATAGTGGGTTTTCATTTCGGGCGTTGAGTTCGAGAGTTGCTTGTTCGGTGGAGGTATTCGGGTGCAGTTTCGGCAATTGAGGTAGGTTTGGCTATCCTTCTTTGAGATTGAGATGGTGTAATTAGTCATTCATATTTTATAGACGTTGTGATGAGGTTGTAGTATGAGTTGAGAATGTTATGTATATTGTGATTCCCGTGTGAGGGCTTATTTATTAATGTGTTGTCATGTGAGAGTTTATTTGTATTACATATCCCATGTGGGGGCCTTATTTGTTATCATATTTGCTTTGAGAACATGGGATTCGTGATTTGCCTGAGAGAGAGGCTTGAGTAAATTATTTCACTTGTGAAGCCCGCCTGAGGGGTTGAGTTGGGGTTTTTGAGCATACTTGAGTATTGAAATATTATTGAGAAAGGGGTGAATATTTCAATTGAAGTATTTCCTTTCCATTACTATTTATTGAGGGTGAATATCATGTGTAGGTTAAGTATTGAGAACTTTGAACCTTGTACCACATGTGAGTTGAATATTACTTCCATACCATATATGTTTTGATGCATTCATCCTCATTCATCATGTTATGAAACATGGAAAGTTGAGAAATATGGAAATTCTTTTTGAGAAAGAAAATAAAACATATTTAAACCTTTGTATCTTGAGTCTTTGACCAAGGCAGTTTTACAACAGGATAATGGATATATTGTGATCCTTTGACCATGAGGAGGTGTCAAGGATGATGAGATATTGTGATTGAGGTATATGGTCTGCGAGACCCTAATGAATCCTGCTTGGTAGCACAGCTCGGCAGGTGTATACGACAGGCTGTGCCACAGTCTTGATTCCACCATACCACGATATCATTGCATCATCATTGTGCATTACATTGCACTGATATCTGTACTGCTTGAATTATCTTGTTAATTATGATTATGATCTATTATTATGGATTTACTTTACTCGCACCATTATATGTATAAACTGGCGGCACCGATGCCGAAGTGAGACTTTTCTGTATGCAGGTGGAAGCATTCCTTAGTTTATTTCATAGTTTTGATTAATTCCTTATACTCAGTCGGCTAAAACCTACTAAGTACATGTGGAATGTGTTCACCCCTACTTCTGTGTTCCTTTTTGATGCAGATACTAGTTAGGGTACCTCACGTGGCAGTTGATATTCTAGCGGATTGTGTATTCTCAGATTAGTGGTGAGGTCCCGAGAATTAGATCATCAGTAGTCTATCTTTATTTCTCAGCCTCTTGTATCATTTAGAGACTTATATTGTATCTTCAAAATCAAACCTTGCATTAGATGCTCTTTATACTTGTGACTTATTGTGTTTAATTGTGGCCTGACTTCCCTTTGGAAATCTTGTATAGTATGTTTTTGGGCTTACATATTGGGATGGTATTTGGGATGTGTACCATCATGACCTCGATTTTGGGTCGTGATAATAAGGGTAATAATCTAACGGTTCTTAATAAGCTACGTGGCCTTGATGAGAGGCCGACACTTTGAGAAAAGATTCTCAATAATGCAAGTCGGGTGCGTTATGGGCCCTATCGTCACATGCATTATTAATTATATTTTCTGATTGACACAAACTAACAAATGCGTGCTTCAATAGTTTTTCCTTTTTTTGGAGGGTAGTGATAAAGTGACAACACTCGTTATTACAAGACAGTTTGGGCATACCCATATGTCACACTTCTATTATGTACATAGGATGTGATAATACTTCTGCCACGTTTCTGACCTTATCTCCTTTTTATCTTATCACCTTGGTTTTGTCATCGTTGTCTATTCTTCTGAATCACTTTTGAATTAAGTGTCTAAGGTATGTAAGGCGATTGAATCGAAACTCATTTCTGAGTCATCATCTTCATATGGATCATCAGCATCTTGATAATTATTGCTTCCATATTCACCTTCATCTGAACTTGGCATTCTTACTGGACTGTTATCATCTTCGTCTGAATTAGGAACTTCTTTGCTAATAATATGTTTGTCTTGGCCTTGATTTTTGAAAAATTGTTCTAGAGTATGTTTAATTATGGATTCTAGTTTGTCATTTTTTTGTCTTTTTGGATATTATATTTTTTCTGGAATTGTCTTTCTAGAAAGATTTAGGTAGTCTTCTTCTTGAGGAATAGGACTTCTCATCTTCACTTTTTGGCAAAGTGACAGCTATTAATGGGTTTGATGAGTCTTTACCGGCCACCGTTTGAATCAGACAAATTGAGACAGGAAGGAGAGGCGAAAGAGAGATTTTCGAGCCTAGCCGTATCTTTATCCGATATAATGGATTTCTTAGCATTCAGAGGGGAATGCACACCCGTCTCATCCATTTTTAAGTGAGATGGAGAGCTCATGTATGGAGTCTGAGTACTTGTATCAGTCTTTGAAACAAACTTTCTTTGGAAAGTCTCAAGTTGTTTCATGAGTCTCATATTTTTTTGAATGAGGGCTTCATTTTTTGTATTGAGTCTTTTGAAGGCCTCTGTCATGGTGGAACAATGATCACAGAAGATTATCTTATCTGAGTCTTTATGAATGTTGTATTGAGGAGTTTGGGTTGGGCTTTGTTTGAGAACTAGTGAAATATAATAATTTTGCCCAAGCATTCCTCTGACATAGTCTAAAGTTTTGGTAAAATTATTAAAAACTTTAGAAAGAGGATTTTAAATCCCATTTATTGAGTCTACTACTTTTATGTCTGAAAAACACCATTTGTTTTTCTGTGTATAACTATATTGTATTTAAACTTATTTTCTCTACTTTTATCTGAAAAGTATTGACATAAAGCATTATTAGCTGCGATAAAATGTTTAGTGTCTTTTTTATTATAGGCTAGTCATAGGTTGTCTACTAAATATTTTTGGGTTTTATCTAAAGTACATTCTGGTATTATTCTAAAAGATAAATTACACTGAGGGTAGTAGATTAAATTAAACTTACCAAAGTAAATTCTCTACATCATGTCTACAATAATTTAAGGTCTAAAATTAATCTTACTTAATAGAGTCTGAGCATAAGAGTTTGGTTGGGCTATACCCTTACCCTTGTCTGCTGGCTGTTGACCAGTTGGTCTCATGCTGAATTTGTAATCTACTTAATTTATCAGCTAAATCAATATCTTTCCCTTTAACATATTCAAAAATTATATTATTATAGATAGATATAACATTCATAAAGTTTAGCCATCATCTCTTGCTACTAACTTTACTATTTATTGTCTGATGAGATTTAACTATAGCTTCACAGTCTGTTCTTACTAATACTTCATCCTTATTTAAAATATAAAATTTAAAGCTATTTAACCCATATATTATTGCTAACACTTCGGCGCCTTTACTACTCATATTTTCTTTTTCTTTGTATTTACCTCTTTGATAAGCACATATTCTTTCTTCACTTTTATTACTGTAGTTATTAGGTCTTGCTTTTAGAATAACTCCCCATCCTAACTAGCTTCCATGAGTTTGGACTATCAAATAATCTGATTCTAGTGGAATTTTCAAATCTGGTATACTTTTAACTTTTTCTTTTATTTGTTGTACTAATTTAATATCTTTTATATTAAATTGCTTTTGACCCTTAGTTCTGGTTTTTGCCTATAAGGGTCCTGCTATTTTTCCTAAGTCTTGGATAAAATTTCTAGCATAATTTACCAAGCCTAAGAATTTTTATAAATCTTTTGTATTATCTAATTTGTCTGGCATATCTTATACTTTTTTTGTTATATGCTGCTGTAACTTTATTTTTTCGTCGCCTAAAGTTATTGTTTGTAAATGTCCTAAATGTTCTTGCATGTCTTTTGCTAAATACTAGAATATCATCCACATATACTAAGACAAATGTTTTGTAATCTACGAACATATCATCCATTTTTCTTTGAAAAATGGGTGGCGCTGTCTTTAGGCCAAACGACATAGCAAGCCATTCAAAATGTCCTTCGGAACAAGTGAACGCTGTCCATTCTATACTTTATGTGTGCATTTTTACTTGCCAATATCCGGATTTGCAGTCAACTTTACTGAATATCTTTTTACTTTGTATCCTATTTATTAGTTCACTCTTATTAGTAATTTATAGGCATCAGTTCTAGTGTTATCATTTAGTCTTTTGTAATTTATTACCATTCTAGCATTTTGTCTTACCTGCTCACTATGGTTTCTAACCATAAAAGCTGCAGATCTACGTTTAGAGGTATATCTTCGAATTACTTCTAATTTTAACAGTTTTTTTATCTGTTTACTAAATTCTTCTGTGTCTTCATTATTTGCTTCTATGGTTACAGTCTTTATTGTGTATTCAGGGTTTATGATATCTAATTTACACATAATATTATTACAACTCCAATGTACTAGTGGTTTTTCTCCAATTATATCCATTTCGTCTAGTATTGCTACAGTATTATCTAAGTCTTTTGTATTTTTTATTGTTCCTATCTTATTTATTCCTTTTTGAAAATTATAGAATTCTATCTCAATGTTTATTAATGTATAATCTTTTTCGATATCCTCTAAGTATGTTGCTTCTTCTAAATAAACTTTTTCTTGGTGTTCTTCATACAAGTTTTTTGAAGAACATTTACCATGATTTTCACAGTCATCACAAGATGGAATTTGACTGGTAGCGGGTTGTCACGCCCCGGGAGAGTACCCTAGACGTAACTGGCACCCGAAGGCCATTTCTGACCTCCGAGCGAACCACCTGGTCCAGTCACACATTCATTCAATCACATTCTCTTAGCGGAGACTCAATTAATGAAATGTTATTCGCAATATGAGGGTCGAAGGCCAAACATTTACAAACCCGACAAACACATAAAATAAGACTCCTCAAAAATAACCGTTCAACCTCCCCACACTCCAGTCTATGAAGCCTCTATCTAAGTCCAAGAGGTGCCAATGACAAGTCCATGTCTACCAATAATCAAAATAAAGGAAATGACAACAAAACTATACAAGAAGACTCGACATCCTCCAGGAACTAGGAGGACTCACCAACTAGCTGGGAGCATAGGTGGATCTTCAACGGAGCGCCGGTTGATGATCTCTAGTACCTGTCTCTGTATCATGAAACGATGCAGGCCAAATGGCGTCAGTACATGGAATGTACGAGTATGTAAAATGGCCGAATACAACGAACATCAGAGAAAAACAAATCAACTCGGAATGTCAACTCAAGGGAAATAACAACTCAATCAAGTGCCCTAAGTCTAAACAAGGATATGATTTAGACGGGACCAATCACATACAATTCAACTCAATCCGACTCAGAGTACTATCAAGACCTATTTGGGAGTTTCTCTTACCCAACAACCATCACTTATGAGCCAGTGAAAGTACAACAAACCGACGTTGTTGCCGCGTCCGTTCATACCTTGCCAGGGTATGAACGAATCAACCAATCATAGATCCAATCCAACCAAGTCCTATAATGTCAGGACAAATATTTTGGGAAAACATCCGACTTTAACGGTTCAATCCCCTCCTACATTTGGCGACGTAGTTATTGGGTTCGAGTATAGAGTTTACTCTTGCCCAATTCGGTGCTCGATACTCCTCCCAAGACTCAATGCTCATAAAACTCCATCCAATCAACTCAATCAAATCATATCGACAAGTCTCATTACAACCTTGTCAACTCATCAACTCTATCATGATCAAATCTTTTCCAATCATACTATCCGGTCAATCTCAGTCATATCTTTTAAAAGAAATTTGAATGCACATTTATAGCAACATATAAGCACAACCAATCATTTCCTTTATCCATATACTCAATCTTTAAAACTCATCACAACGCAAGGCTTTAAGTCAACAATTTAAGATAAGCAATATTTTTAAGAAAATAGCATTCTTCATCATAATCCACATAATTAAGAAGATCAATAAAACATATTTAACAACTCATCTTCATCGACTCATACTCACATAAAGGCTCAATTTAGGAACTTATTGGCTCAACAAAATCAACACATATAGAATCAAATACATAGGGGACAAAGTTCATACAAGCATAAACCATACCAAGAAACTCCATTCCTATGAACATCTAACCTCAAAGCAAGAGTAGGGCACATGGGTGGACTCACCCCATGTTTTAGATGGCCTTACATACCTTAGTGAATACTTGGAGAAAACCTTGATGTTGGGTCTTCAATGGAAGACTCAAATCTTGAAGCTCTTGGGACAAATCTTTGTTGAGAATGGAGAAGAAGAAGGAGATGAAGACGAGAGAGGGAGAGAGGAATTTCTAGGGCTTTTAGAGAGAGAGAGGGATGGAAATTTTTGATCCCAAAATGACCAAGGGCAATACCTATATAACTTGGGTAAGTTCCCAAATTACCCCTCCTCAAAAGGTTCTGAAAATAGGCTAAAAACGCACCTGGCGCGATAGTGGCGCGTCGCGCCATTGCAGCGCTAGGCTGAATACGCCTAAAACCTGCCCACCTCATAGTGGCGCACCGCACCAGAGACCAAACTACTGAGGCATGTTTCTGGCGCGATAGTGGCGCGTCGCGCCCTTACAGAGCCTAGGCCATATTATCTGGGTTCTGGAAATTTGGCCTGAAAAACCCTGCACAACTTTTAGTGGCGCATCGCGCCAAGGACCAAACTACTGAGGCATGTTTCTGGCGTGATAGTGGCACGTCGCGCCCTTACAGCGCCAAGGCCATTTCCCCAGCAGTTGCAACCCAGGCCAAAAATGAAATTCCTGCAGTGCTAGTTCATCTTAAGATCGTCATATATTTTGACTCTGAACTCCAAAATTTATGTTCTTGGTGGCATTGGAAAGAAGGCTCGACGACCTTTAATTGTTAGGTTGTGGACCACCCAGATTGACGTCCTTCAAAAGATAGGGTCATTAAAAGTCGACCCTTATACGAACTCATCCTAAATATAGCCACGACGGATCTTTTGGACTTAGCTCGGTCCTAGGGGTCCTTGGTGACTCCACATCACCTCTAACACTGCTCAGTCCCTCAGAGACTCATCTTAACTCATGAATATACTTCAAGATACTCAGGTTCGACCCTTCCCGAACACAAAAAGGGTCCGAATCTTTGGAAAATTTTTGAAGGGTGTTACATTATCTCCCCCTTGGGATCATTCGTCCTCGAATGACGAGAAATCAAGAATAGACTCGGGGTGCAAATCACAATCAAATATTAGTCATTCAATCAGTCAACTTCTCAATCAATTATCAATCAAGACTCAAGATGCATAAATGAATTCAAATCAAGGAAATGGACATTACCTTCAACATTCTCATCGGTAGGCACGAATAGATGGGGATATTTAGATTTTATGGCTTCCTCCGCTTCCCATGTGGCTTCCTCAACAAATTAGTTCCTCCACAGGACTTTGACTGAGGCGACTTCTTTATTCCTCTGTTTGCGAACTTGGCGATCAAGAATTTGGACCGGAACCTCTTCATAATACAAGCTATCCTTAATTCCAATGCTATCAATAGGGACTACCAACAAGGGATCGCCCAAGCACTTTTTCAACATCGAAACGTGGAATACCGAATGAATAGAGGCTAGCTCTGAAGGCAACCCCAACTCATAAGCAACACTCCCAATCCGCCTCAAGATCTGGTAAGGACCAATATATCAAGGACTAAGCTTCCCCTTCTTTCCAAACCTCATGACACCCTTCATGGGTGACACTTTCAAATACACCCAATCATCCACCTCAAACTCTAAGTCTCTCCTCCTCACATCAGTGTAAGATTTTTGGCAGTTTTGGGTTGTCTTTAGCCTATCTTGAATAAATATCACCTTCTCCATGGCTTGGTGAACAAGGTCAGGCCCAATCAGCTCGGATTCACAACCTTCAAACCGCCCAATGGGCGATTTACACCTCCTCCCATACAAAGCTTCATAAGGAGCCATTTGAATGCTTGTATGATAGCTATTGTTGTATGCAAACTCGATGAGAGGTAAGTGATCATCCCAATTTCCCTTGAAGTCGAGCACACATGCCCTCAACATATCTTCTAATGTTTGGATAGTGTGCTCTGCTTGGCCATCTGTCTGGGGATGGAAGGTTGTACTCAAGTTCACCCTCGAACCTAATCCCTTCTAAAAGGATTTCCAAAATTGGGTAGTAAATTGAGCTCCTCTGTCTGAGATGATAGACAAAGGGACCCCATGCAATCTGATGATCTCCTGTATATACAACTTTGCATAATCTTCTGCGGTATCAGTAGTCTTAACCGCCAAGAAATGAGCTAATTTCGTCATTCTATCCACAATCACCCAAATGGAATCATGTTGCTTTCGGGACTTCGGCAAGCCTGTAATAAAGTCCACATTGATCATCTCCCACTTCTATTCTGGAATTTCTATGGTTTGGGCTAAACCATATGGCCTTTGATGCTCAACCTTCACCTATTGGCAATTCGGGCACTTGGAAACAAATTCTGTAATATCCCTCTTCATCCCACTCCACCAATAGATTTACCTCAAGTCATGATACATTTTCGTAGAGCCTGGATGAATAGAGTATCTGGAACAATGCGCTTCGGCCATAATCCTCCCTCGAACATCATCGACATCAGGTACACACAATCTACCTTGGTACCTCAACACACCATCTTCTTCTTTGGTGAAAACCATTACACCTTGTTTGTGAACCACTTCCTTCAACCGAAAGAGGACGGGGTCCTAATCTTGTTTCTCCTTTACCTCTACTACAAGTGAGGACGTAGCCCCATCTCAAATATTTACTCTACCTTCATTATTCTCTTCGAGTCGAACTCCCAATCGGGTTAATCTATGTACTTCTTTTGCCAATTCCCTCCTTCCTTCCTCCACATGGGCAGTGCTACCTATAGACAACCTGCTAAGAGCATCAGTAACAACATTAGCTTTACCTGGATGGTAGAGGATGCTCATGCCGTAGTCCTTGAGTAGCTCAAGCCATCTCATTTGCCTCAGGTTGAGTTCCCTCTGGCTGAAGACATATTGCAAGCTCTTGTGATCGGTGAATACGTCGACATGCACTCCATACAAGTAGTGGCGCTAGATTTTAAGCGCGAATACCACAGTTGCCAGCTCAAGGTCATGAGTTGGGTAATTCTTCTCATGAACCTTAAGTTGTCTCGAAGCATAGGCAATCATCACCTTTCCCCTCTGCATTAGTACATATCCCAACCCGATTCTAGATGCATCACAATAGACCACAAAGCCCTCTGTCCCATCAGGCAGAGTCAAGACAGGAGCAGTGGTTAGCTTGGCCTTCAGTTTCTAGAAAATCTCCTAACAAGCATCGGACCATTAGAACTTAGCCTTCTTTTAGGTCAGCTTAGTCAATGGTGATGATATGGATGAGAATCCCTCTACAAACCTTCGATAATACCCGGACAAACCCAGAAAGCTCCTTATCTCTATCGGGGATGTGGGTCTAGGCCAATTCTTCACAGCTTCAATTTTCTGAGCATCAACCTGAATACCATCTCTAGATAGAATGTGGCTTAGGAAGGCCACTGATGCAAGCCAAAATTCATATTTGGAGAACTTTGCATACAGTACCTGGTGTCTCAAAGTTTGCAGAACAACTCTAAGATGATAGGCGTGCTCCTCTTCATTCTTGGAGTAGACCAGAATATCATCTATGAATACAATCACAAATATATCGAGATATGGTTTAAACACTCAGTTCATGAGATCCATGAAAGCTGCGGGGGCATTAGTCAACCCGAAGGACATGACCAAAAATTCAAAGTGGCCATAACGAGTCCGAAAAGCAGTCTTCGGAATATCACATTCCCTCACCTTCAACTGATGGTAGCCGGATCTCAAGTCTATCTTTTATAAACACGTGGCACCCTAAAGTTGGTCAAATAAATCATCTATTCTGGGGAGAGGGTATTTGTTCTTTACGGTGACCTTGTTTAGCTGCCTGTAATCGATACACATTTTAAGGGACCCATCTTTGTTTCGCACAAATAGGATAGGAGCACCCCATGGTGAGACGCTCGGCCTAATGAATCCCTTATCCAACAAGTCCTTTAACTGCTCTTTCAACTCTTTCAACTCGGCTGGAGCCATTCTATATGGAGGGATTGAGATAGGCTGGGTATCAGGAAGAACATCAATCCCGAAGTCAATCTCCCTATCAAGAGGGACTGTAGGCAGGTCCTCGGGAAAGACGTTGGGAAACTCCTTGACAATTGGAATCGACTCAAGGGATGGAGACTCAACATTGCCATCTTTCACTCGGACAATGTGATAGATACACCCTTTTGAGATTAGCTTTCTGGCCCTAAGGTAAGAAATAAACTTACCCTTAGGCATAACAGGACTATCCCTCCACTCTATTACAGCTTCGTTTGGGAATTTGAATGTGACAATCTGAGTTCTACAATCAATAGAGGCATAACAGACATAAAGCCAGTCCATGCCAAGGATCACGTCGAAATCAACCATGTCTAACTCAACCAAGTTAGCCAAGGTATCCCTGTGATGAATTGACACAGTGCAATCTCTATAAACTCTCTTAGCTAATATAGAATCACGGACAGGAGTAGCTACACTGAAAGGCTCAAGGAGACATTTGGGAATTTTATTGAATTTACTAGCCATATAAGGAGTCACAAAAGATAGGGTGGCACCCGGATCCATCAACACATAACAATCAAGAGAAGAGACTCGAATCATACCCGTCATGATGTTTGGAGAGTTCTCTTGATCTTGGCAACTACCCATAGTATATAAACGGTTTGTACCTCCGCCGGTGCCTGAAGTAGTGCCCTTTTGATTACCTCTAGTCGGTGGTGCGGTGGTAGAATGCTAGGCCCTATTCCCCCATGCTGGACACTCTCTCTGAAAGTGGTCTCTTTGGCCACACTTATAGCAACCATCCCTTCCCACTCTGCACTCTCCCAAGTGGAACTTACCACACTTGACGCGTGGTGGCTTCCCTTACGAGCCTTGACCCACGCTAGATTGGGATTGCAAACCCCGGGGTCTGAAATCCTGGCGACTCTATCCTTGCCGATCATACCTGTTCTACGGCATAGGTGCACTGGCGGTGGATGAGGCATAGTTGGGAGGCCTCTTCTGGAAGAAAGATTTGTTGCCCTTGCTTTGCCTCTGTTCACTCTCATGGTCCGCGGATTTTGCCTTCTTACTCAGATGCTCCTCTCTGTCTTTTCTTTTCTCATCCTCCACTTATTGAGCATACACCATTAATCTCGAAATATCCATGTCTGAGATCAACAATGCTGCTTTGTATTCCCTCTTCACATGCCTCCCTAATCCGGAGATGAACTTTCTCATCTTTGACCTCACATCTGGGATCATTTCTGGAGCATACCTGGATAACTGGATGAATTTCAGGCCATACTCCTTAACCGTCATACCCTCCTATTTCAGATTCACAAATTCCTCCACTTTCGCTTTCCTCAATTCCCGGGAAAGAAGTGGTCAAGAAAGGCTCCCCCAAATTCATCCCACCTAGCAGGTTCAGCATGTTCACCTCTACCTTGTTACCATTGGTTATACCAAATGTTTGCCACATCCTTGAGTTTATAAGACACCAACTCAACCCCCTCAATTTCCGTAGCATGCATAGCTTTCAGAATCGTCCATATCTCGTCAATAAAGTTTTGAGGGTCTTCGTCAACCTTAGAACCCGTGAATGCCGATGGATTCATCCTCAGGAAGTCTCTAATTCTAGTGGCAACAGATGGCTCTTGGGAGCTAGAGCTAAGAGTCGGCGAACTCTGATTACCACCTCGGGCAGCCATTAGTTGCGTGAGCATTGCAATTGCCCCTCAAAATTTTGCCTCTGATGTGGGTGTAGGTGGAGTAGCTGGCACTTGGGGTGCCTCCGAGTATCTCACAGGTCGGCCTCTAGCCCTTGCCGGGCGTGCCTTGGACTGGGGCATCTCGGTGTTGTCAATATTTCTCTGGATAGCCGTATGTTTAGGAGGCATTATCTGTAACGTACAAATGCACGAATTAGAAAGGAGTTTTATAGAGTTTAACTCTATCGCACGAGTTCATAGTATGAAAGAAGTGAAACAATTATTAAATGTCTTATAGCCTCTTGATTATAAGTGTGGTGCACGACACACCCATAAGCAAGACTCTACTAGAAACGGCTCCATAGACTCCCTAGGACACTTGAACTCTGGGCTCTGATACCATGTTTGTCATGCCCCGGGAGGGTACCCTAGACGTAACCGGCACCCGAAGGCCATTTCTGACCTCCGAGCGAACCACCTGGTCCAGTCACACATTCATTCAATCACATTCTCTTAGCGGAGACTCAATTAATGAAATACTATTCGCAATATGAGGGTCGAAGGCCAAACATTTACAAACCCGACAAACACATAAAATAAGACTCCTCAAAAATAACCGTTCAACCTCCCCACACTCCAGTCTATGAAGACTCTATCTAAGTCCAAGAGGTGCCAATGACAAGTCCATGGCTACCAATAATCAAAATAAAGGAAATGACAACAAAACTGTACAAGAAGACTCGACATCCTCCGGGAACTAGGAGGACTCACCAACTAGCTGGGAGCATATGTGGATCTTCAACGGAGCGCCGGTTGATGACCTCTAGTACCTATCTCTACATCATTAAACGATGCAGGCCAAATGGCGTCAGTACATGGAATGCACGAGTATGTAAAATGGCCGAATACAACGAATATCAGAGAAAAACAAATCAACTCGGAATCTCAACTCAAGGGAAATAACAACTCAATCAAGTGCCCTAAGTCTAAACAAGGATATGATTTAGACAGGACCAATCACATACAATTCGACTCAATCCGACTCAGAGTACTATCAAGACCTATTTGGGAGTTTCTCTTACCCGACAACCATCACTTATGAGCCAGTGAAAGTACAACAAACCGACGTTGTTGCCGCGTCCGTTCATACCTTGCCAGGGTATGAATGAATCAACCAATCATGGATCCAATCCAACCAAGTCCTATAATGTCAGGACAAATATTTTGGGGAAACATCCGACTTTAACGGTTCAATCCCCTCCTACGTTTGGCGACGTAGTTATTGGGTTCGAGTATAGACTTTACTCTTGCCCAATTCGGTGCTCGATACTCCTCCCAAGACTCAATGCTCATAAAACTCCATCCAATCAACTCAATCAAATCATATCGACAAGTCTCATTAAAACCTTGTCAACTCATCAACTCTATCATGACCAAATCTTTTCCAATCATACTATCCGGTCAATCTCAGTCATATCTTTTAAAAGAAATTTGAATGCACATTTATAGTAACATATAAGCACAACCAATCATTTCCTTTATCCATTTACTCAATCTTTGAAACTCATCACAACTCCAAGGCTTTAAGTCAACAATTTAAGATAAGCAACATTTTTAAGAAAATAGCATCCTTCATCATAATCCACATAATTAAGAAGATCAATAAAACATATTTAACAAATCATCTTCATCGACTCATACTCACATAAAGGCTCAATTTAGAAACTTCTTGTCTTAACAACATCAACACATATAGAATCAAATACATAGGGGACAAAGTTCATACAAGCATAAACCATACCAAGAAACTCCATTCCTATGGACATCTAACCTCAAAGCAAGAGTAGGGCACATGGGTGGACTCACCCCATGTTTTAGATGGACTTACATACCTTAGTGAAGACTTGGAGAAAACCTTGATGTTGGGTCTTCAATGGAAGACTCAAATCTTGAAGCTCTTGGGATAAATCTTTGTTGAGAATGGAGAAGAAGGAGGAGATGAAGAAGAGAGAGGGAGAGAGGAATTTCTAGGGCTTTTAGAGAGAGAGAGGGCTGGAAATGTTTGATCCCAAAATCACCAAGGGAAATACCTATATAACTTGGGTAAGTTCCCAAATTACCCCTCCTCAAAAAGTTCTGAAAATAGGCTAAAAACGCACCTGGCGTGATAGTGGCGCGTCGCGCCATTGCAGCGCCAGGCTGAATACGCCTAAAACCTGCACACCTCGTAGTGGCGCGCCGCGCCAGAGACCAAACTACTGAGGCATGTTTCAGGCGCGATAGTGGCGCGTTGCGCCCTTACAGCGCCTAGGCCATATTTTCTGGGTTCTAGAAATTTGGCCTGAAAAACCCTGCACAACTTTTAGTGACTCGTTGCGCCAAGGACCAAACTACTGAGGCATGTTTCTGGCGCGATAGTGGCGCGTCACGCCCTTACAGCGCCAAGGCCATTTCCCCAGCAGTTGCAACCCAGGCCAAAAATGAAATTCCTGTCGTGCTAGTTCAGTTTAGGATCGTCATATCTTTTTACTCCGAACTCCAAAATTTACGTTCTTGGTAGCGTTGGAAAGAAGACTCGATGACCTTTAATTTTATAGGTCGTGGGCCACCCAGATTGACGTTCTTCAAAAGATAGGGTCATTAAAAGTCGACCCTTATACGAACTCATCCTAAACTTAGCCACGATGGATCTTTTGGACTTAGCTCGGTCCTAGGGGTCCTTTGTGACCCCACATCACCTCTAACACTGCTCAATACCTCAGATACTCATCTTAACTCATGAATATACTTCAAGATACTCGGTTTCGACCCCTCCCAAATACAAGAAGGGTCCGAATCTTTGGAAAAATTTTGAGGGGTGTTACATGGGTTTAAACTTCTCTGTGTTATTTTTTATCTGGGATCTTCCTTTTGTTGAAACTTTTCAGGTCTAAACTGGAGTATAAATTGTATTTCTAAATAGGATTATTCCATCTCTAGAGAATAAGCAACTTACGTTATTTTGTATAAGGAATTGTAAACCTATTACTAAGTTAGTTTTAATGTTTAAGTCTCTAGCTAGTATTTTATACATATTATAGGTTGGTCTGTAAAATTCATTACATGTATTTATAAAGCTTATTTGTGCTTTTTCTATGTATTGATCATAAAGATTATAAGTTCCATCCATTTTTACTGCAGATACCGGTTCTTTTAAAGTTTTTAACAGATCTTGTGGTACTATTTTTCTATTTATGAGGCAGCTTGTGCATTCCGTGTCTATTAGGGCTAAGGTTTCTATTTCTATATCTTTAATCCTTACTCTTGCTAGTACTTTTACCATTCCAAACTTCTTATCTTAATTACATATAAGGCTTGTATTATTTTCTTCTATGTTCATGAGTTCAGTTTCTATTTGATCTAGATGTATTATAGAAGTGCTACTAATTTCTACTTTTTCTTTTCCTTTTTCTAGTGAACTTAACCTTTGCTCTAAGTCGTTTATCCGAGTTTCTAATGTTATTAATCTTAGGTTAGTAGCTTGGTCTTTGATTTGAGCTTGTTCTTGTTGTTTATTGACTTTGACTTTCAATATATCTTCTATACAGCTAATACAAGCTTCCATGTAATATTTTTTGTATTTAGCTCTATTTGTTTTGCTAGGGTACCATTTATATATACTACATTGATTACTATCTATTCTCTTTTTTCTTTCAAAGTCATGATTACATTCTTGTATGATATTCATCATAGTACTTATTTGTAGATTTTCTAAGTTTAATTCATTTGTTTCTAATCCTATTTCATTAACTAGATGATCTTCTTCCGAATCAGATGATTCAGATTGAGTAGTCTTTTCTTCTATATCTACACTTACAACAGAGTATATACTTTTGGTATCTGACATGAATTCATCTACATTTAATAAAGTCTCTTGAAAATCTTCTATCAACAGAGAATTTCTAGTTCTACTATTGTTCTTTTTGGGATAGATATTTGCTAAATGTTCTATACTTCCGCAAGTATAACATTCGAATTTATTCTTATAGTTCTTATCATTCCTATATTTTCTAACATGTCTATCATTATTTAGACATGGTTTTTTAGCTGAGGATTTTCATAAGAAGTATTTTTTACATTGGTAGGGCTTGTGGCTAGAAGATGACTGTCTCGTATACTTTCGTTGTTTACGTGGTTCGTTATCATAACTTTTGGTAGTATATATCATAGTTTTATGAAAATTCGTTTCATTTTGTTAACTGTTTCTGTATTTGTATGTTAGTACATTTTTCTTGTAGTATTTCCATTGTGTGTTGTATTTTTTGTCCTATAGACCATAGGGTTGTGGGATTTTGAACCACATCTTCCCGTTTATACCATCTTTCTTCTATTTCTCTTCCTAAAGCTCCTGATAATTTATGAAATAACTATTTTCCTAATTCTTCATCAAATGTATTTTCACTAATAGTACAATAGTAAAAATAGTCCTTAAGAAAGTTCTTGATATACATCCAATTTGAAAAATTTAATTGTTCTAGTTTTATTACTGCACTTCTTTGTAATGTTACTTAGTCGCTATTTGGGTCTTTTTCTGTTAAGAGAACATGTATTTTATTTGTAAAGTTATATGGGTTTGATCCTAAATCTATTAAGCCTTGGAACTCATGGGGGTATGTTCTTTTGTATGATTCTCATACAGCCCTACATGATTCTTCTAAGAAGGTTTCTCAGTATTTATACATTATTTCTGCATCTGTTTCGTGATAGTTTTTTATAAAGTCTTCTACCACTATTCTTTTCCATAAATTAATTACTATATTCCATATTTGTGGATCATGGATAACTATATTTAATATTTTTCCTTTGTTTCCTCCTTCTTGTAGTCTAATAGGTTCCTCTACTGGAATTCTCTTTCTTGCTGGTTTTATATTATCTTTTATCTATATATCTGGTCTAGACCACTCTTATCATGGTAAATTTCCCGTACTATAACTAACGCTCGGAGCTAAGCTCGTTCTTTGGAAAGGGCTAGCACTATGGGAACTAGTTGCCTCGTCCATTAGTTCTATATGGCTACCGTATCTTCATTCTCTTCTTCATTTATGTCTGATTCCTCTGTTCGGTAGGCTAAATTATCATTTCTACCTTTACATGTTCTAAAATATTCTATTGTTTCAATTATATCCATTTTTCCTTTTATACATCCACTACATTTAAAGACTTTATAGCTATTTTCTTTGTATAATTTGTTCGCTTCTTGTATAGCTTTATCTACTTCATAACCTTCTTGTATTATTTCTATATTCATAAATTCTTCCTATTCTGTTTCTATGGTACTTTCTGTCTCAGTCTCATCTAGTTCTCTTTGGCTAGTGTAAGTATAGTTGGTGAATCTTATAGATGTCTCTCCTTTAGAACTAGTATACATTACATGATATATATATATATATATATATATATATATATATATATATATATATATATATATATATATATATATATATATATATATATATATATATAGTTTAAAGAGAGGAGAGGAAGGGTCTAAATGCCTGGTAAAGAACGAGCTGGTATATTTGACCTTTTATCGCAATGTTCAAGTGAATATTTGATCAAGATATACAAATTTATTTTCATTTATATTTTTTTGTCAAGATATATATGAGGGCGCCACCAAATTTTCTAGTGAATGGGGAAAATGAAGTAGAAATTACAGATAACATAGGAAAATTAAAGCACCACACTTGAGAAAACAAATAAGGAATCAAGTTGTAGAAATCTTACTTTTATTGGCTGACTTGATAGTGGAGTGGGTTATTTAAATAAATTAATGGAATAATGTGTGTTTTAACGAATTTCATAAACTATTTTGCTTTCTCAAATTGTCAGTACAAAAAGTTTTTTGGATTAGCAAAGATAAAGACACAATCATGTATGAAAATTAAGAGAAACATAATAATTTATGAATTATTTTTAAAAATAATTATAAGAACTTATATATTTTTCAGAAAACTAATCAAGAACCTTATCAAACAATTGGTCAAACGATGTATGCATCTCAAGTAACGAATGAAAAAACATTGATAGAGTAATCTTATATAGAATGCAACATACCACTATTTGAGCACTACAAATTGTTGGCACAAAGGGAACTATTTCCCAACAAGTGTTCACTTCATGATATGGGGAAGTCGTATATTTGAAGATGTAGAGAGATAAAATTTATTTTAAAAATTTCACAAGAATGAGAGTTGTGGTCTTTGGGATGAAATATTTATGTGTATATATATAGATAACTAAATTAGAAGATATAAAATATTCTTAAATATAGATGATGATATAATTAAGATGATCAGATATGTTGAATATGCTCTTTCGAAAATATAATAATGTTATTCACCATATTTGGACTTATTTTTAAAATTAATATCTGGTCCATATTTATTTATTGCTTTACCATGTAGATAATATGACAAATCTCATAATTTTTCTTTACATGTGAACATAATTAATAGGTCAAACTATAATTTACATGTTGACCATTTTTGAGATTATTACTAATCAAATTTTTAAAGCTGAACTTTAAGTATCTGGTGTATGCTTACTTCACGAAAGTCACTTAAGGGGCACTTTATCTATTAGACACAAACTCGTTTGTGATTTATAGGGTATACATATGATTTGAGTACAATTTCACTTAAAGTCAAGTTATTTATTTGTTACACATATTTATGTAATGTTTGTAATGGTACAGACCTATAATTTCCAATAAATTTGCTTGATGCATGACAAACGCAAAATAATTTATAAAATAAGCTCGTGTTGCGTCAAAGATAGTATAAAAATATATCTTCTCCATAGGGATTAGTTCAAACAACATTCAAAATATTTTCTGCTTAATACTATTCAGGAGAATTAATTCATTAGATTCGCATGATTATAAACCACAAGTAATCGACTCAAATTGTAAACAACTAGAATTAATTATGGAAAAATAGAGAGTTGAGCAAAATTAACTTAAGAGACACTATATCTATTAGACACGTAAAATCGTATGTGATTTATAGGTCATTCAAACGATTTGAGTACAATTTCCCTTAAAGTCAAGTTATTTATTTGTTACACATATTTATGTATTTTTTCTAACGGTAGAGAACCTATAATTTCCAATAAATTTGCTTGATGCATGACAAACACAAATTTTTTAATAAAATAAGCTCGTGTTGCGTCAAAGATAGTATAAAAAGATATCTTCTGTACAGGGATTAGTTCAAACAACATTCAAGAAATTCTCTGCTTAATACTATTCAGGAGAATTAATTCATTAGATTCGCATGATTATAAACCACAAGTAATCGACTCAAATTGTAAACAACTAGAATTAATTATGGAAAAATAGAGAGTTGAGCAACAAATTTTAATTTTTAATGGAAAGATTTAGTTCAATTGACAAGACAGGTGCAATATAGTTATCTTGGATCTAACTCTGTTCAAGATTCACTTCTAATATCCCTTTCATTATTATGAGTTAAATAGTTGATAAAATAATTCTCGAATTTAAGATTCTTATTTAGCATAACACGATCGTATTTTCTCTTCTTCCATTGTTTATTTTATATGAGCTCGTGTTGGGTCTGTAGATCATGTTGTAACACCCCAAACCATTCTAACTTAGATCAATTCCGAAAAGGCCAGAGAAAATAAGGATAGTACACTGTCCAGTGGACCACGAGTGTCACCTACCACCTGTAGAAGGTTCTACGAGTTGCAGGGATGACTCGTAGGTCCCCTGAGAACTTAATAAAATTTTAGTTGTCACGATCCGATATCTCAGATCATGATGACACCTACTACAACCCACTAGTAGGTAATCTTAACCCATAGCCCAGAATAAGAAGAAATCGGCTATCAAGCGAAAGATGACCAAAATGAGCAAGAGACAAATATAAGTAAGAATAAAGGGAAACGAATAAAAATATATACAAGGAACAATCCCCAAGACTTGGCATCAGTCATTATTCGAGCATCAAATCAAAGTAAGAGTACAAGGATTTTAGAAACACAAATATAGATATAGATAGTCTACAAAAGCAAGTAAATACTAGTTCTAGCCAAAAATAGATGGAAATCAGCAACTCCAGAAGCTAGGAGCTGGCCAAATCTCCAAATCTAAGCTGCTCCGCACAAAGTCCAAATCATCAGCAATACCGTGTACTATTATTTGCAGGATCCAGAAGTATAGTATGAGTACCAAATGAATGGTACTCAGTAGGCATAAGTAGACTGAGCTCCACAGATAAAACAAGTATAACTAACTTATAAACAAGGAAAGTACAGTGGAGCTAACCCAAGGTAGAATATGAAGTAAGAGTGAAGAGATAAAATACATGGAGAAAAGAAATAGAGTCGAGGAACGTACTTGGAAGCACAATCCAACAACCTAGTCACAACAAGGAAATACTATAGAAGTCAAAAATTAAGAACACAATGCTGATGATCATTACTAACCTCATACTTACCTAAGGAATAATCCAACTCAGCCTAACAAGAAGTACGAATGACAAATCCAGACTAAGACCCCCTATTAACCAACTACAAATGCAACATAAGATAGCATAATTATAATCAAACAACAGCCGATTAGACGCCCATACCTCCAAAAGTTACAAATAATAAAAAATATAACCCCATCCTCCATAAATTAGGGGACCAAATAACAAACAAGTATACTGGTGATAGGCGATGTGTATTATCACAACCTGATTCCTAGAGTCATGATGGTACCTAGTATAACTCATCTAAAGGTAAGCCAACCTGTATTCCTGAACTGCGAGTAATGGGATTAAGGGTAAAAACTAAACCAAAATCAGTGATAACCTAAAAAACAAAAGAAAAGAGCGAAAGCAAGCCAAAAATATATGTAGGCAAATAGAATCCCTCCCAGAACCTAGAAGTCATAAGTACAGAGTTACTATTAAAATTGATACAAGTCCCAAAAGTGGATCATGGAAATAAAGACTTATCTTAAAAAGCACACAACTAGTCAACTATATACAGATAGAGACAGGTAGATCCCAAAATGCCTAGTGCTTACCCTTGCCTCTAATATAGACTGTAACTGGCCTAAATCAGCGCTGGTAATTGGTTCTCGAACATGCATCATGAAAATAGATGCAACATGTAGTATGAGTATCAAAACAATAGGTAATAGTGAGTATCATAAGTACACTAAGCTTAAAAAGTAAAGACAATAGGAAAAGATATAATCTAGGAACAATAAAAGTGAACAAAAAGTAAAGGACATGCACACGAGTGTAAGTAACTAGAAGAACTAAGTACAACTAACTAAACCTCACTAGGCCCCTATAAACCTAGAAGGTCCATGTCACAACCCAATTTCTCGAGCCATGATGACATCTATTATAACCCACCAGTAGGTAAGCCAAACCATAACTTGGAATAATAAGTAATGGATTTAAGGGTAGAAACTAAACAAGAATAAGCAATTCTAAGATAAATAAGATAGATAAGCGGAAACAAGCAAAACTATATATATAAAATGATCCCTCCCAGAAGCTGAAAGTCACAAGTACAGAGATGACTAAACAAAAAGAGTATAGTTCCCAAAATGCGAAGTGCTCACCCCCATCTCCTGATCAGATTGTTGCAAGGTCGAATCAATGCTGGCCACTCGTGCTCGGACCTATATTATGGAGACAAATGCAAAGCATAGTATAAGTACCAAGACAGGTACCTAGTAGGCATCATAGGCTGACTGAGCTTGAAAAATAAAACCAATATGAAAAAGAGGAATAGGACAGAACAAGGTCAAGAGAGAAAGTTTAAAGTAAAGTAATGAAACGTAATGCACACGAGTGTAGAAAATATCCTATCTAAAGTAATCTACAAGCTAACTACACCTAACTAGACTCACATAAGCCCATAAGGTACACTCATTTGCAAGTTAAATAAAAATCGAATGGGCCCTCATAAGCCTGACGAGTATACAAAATAGTTATAACCACCAAGAACTGAATCTAAGAACCCAAGACTAAAGAATGTAAAACCAGAGCTTCAAACCGAACCAGTAGAATCTGGCAGAACGGAGGCCAAACCTCTAATCAGATGCTTAACAGAAGTATAAATGTAACTGATCAGAAACATCAAGTAATTAAGGTTGGACCTCTAACCGGATTCTCTTTATAAGGATCTAAATAATAGAGGCCAAAATTCTAACCGGATGTTCTTCGAAAGTGATAATGTTGACGCGGCCGGAGCTTGAATCTAGATGCTTGCCAAAAGTGTAAATATAGTTGCTGAAAGTGCTCCCAATGGTGAATATGCACTAATATCTATGGAATGGCATGTACTCCTATTGGTAAGGTTTTATTCTTAGATTTGGCTACTTTTAAGAAAACAAGGGGTAGTGTAGCTAAAGTCAAGATTCAAATTGATCTCACCAAGCAAAGACCTCAATATGTTTGGATGGGATTTGATGAATATGAGAATGGTGAAGGCAGGTGGAACCCATTCAGTATGAAGGAGTGCCAAAGTACTTGAATACTGTAAACATCAGGGCCATATCACTAGTGTTTGTACTGTGAAGAGAAAGGATGAGGAAAATAAAAGAAGAAAAGAACAGGAGGAGGCTGAGAAGACCAAAAATAAAGCAAACAAATGGTAGGACTAAGGAGTTGCAGAGTCAGGAAGTTGCAGGTAACAAAGGTCAACCAAATGTGCTCCACACTGATGGTAAGCATAAGGATCAAGACCAAGAGGACTTGCAAGTTCATAGAAGGAAACGAAAAAAGACCAATCAATAAGCTAATGCAAAAAATAAACAACCATAGGAAATGCAACAAGGAGAGGGTCCAAGATCAAGCCAACCACCTGCAACAAGACACCAGTCAGGACAACAACTTCAGCAAACAGGTATAAATGCTAACTTTTAGGAAAATGCTCCCCATGAATGTAATGTTGATTCTGGATTCCAAAATCAACACCCCATCCCAATTTGAATATCAATCCCAATCCCTCTAGCCCTTCAAAATAGGTGGTCCAAGATAATGAAAAAAAACAAAGAAAGGAAAAATATAATCTACTAAATGAGGGACAACAACAAACTGATATTGGCCCTACAAATAATATCTTTGATCATCATACTACTATTCTCAATAAGAGTACCTCAGGTATTGACTCAATGCTCCCACAACCCATGGCTCCCCCAATAAGTTTAATAATTTTAATAAAACTACTGCTATTGCTGAAGTAGTTGATGGAGTTGAGGATGAGGGAATACAGCAGACAACCACTAATATGCAGGAAGGGGATACCAGGGGGAGGGAAGTTCTTGTGGTTGACCATAGGAAAGACTTTAGAGCCCCTGCTACCACCTTTCAAACTAACACCAGGAACAATGTTTAGGTTTAGCATTCTGATGTCCAAACAAACAATATTCAGGTTCACAATTTTCAGGCTCAACATTCTGATGTTCAGGTTCAGGATTCTGAGGTCAGGCTTCAAGTTATTAAGACTGAAATGGGAGGTGTTAAAACTCTAAATATCAACAAAACAAACCAGGGTGCAAATTCTCAAATTTTGAATAATAAATCCACTCTATCTCTGAATAAGAAGAAGAGGGATGCATTAAAGAAAAAATAAGCTAAGGCAGGAAAAACACATTCTGAAAATTCTCAGCAAAGGGAGAACTATGTCTTGGTTGAAGAACAGGCAGGGATTCATATGGCACCTCTACAGATTCAGGCTAGCTCTATTGAGATGTGTGATGACCTTAATAATGAATACAAGGTTACTCACTCTGAAGATGAAGAGGATCATGATTAGAGGTAACAAACTCATAATGAGGATGAGGAAACAAGTGCCCATCTCTTGAAGGCATTTGGCTCTACCATAGATACTATAATTCAGGATGAAATGCTGAAGGTTTCAGAGAAGAATGGTCTATCACCTAGGGGTAAGCAGGAAAAGAAGAAAAAGAAGAAATAGGAGATGACCACCAGTTTAGATAATGCTCTTTGTAAGAGTAACATCAACACAAGGTCCAAATCCTAGAAATCTTGATGATTAGTATGCTGGTATGCAAGGAGTATTGATACTCAAGGTTCCTTGGATAGACTCCAAAAACTCAAGGATTATCACAATCTCTCTATGTTGGCAATTCTTGAACCATTTTCAAATAATTCCCAACTTAACTTCTACAAAATTCAGATCAGGATGGATAATGCTACTCATAATTCTAATGGTAAGATTTGGTTATTTTGGAATCAAGATATCACCTGCAGTATAATGGACCAGGATGAACAACACATCACATGTGAACTCAAGCACATTTTCTTTCCTACCACTTACATGATCACCTTTGTATATGCTAAATGTAAAGACTATATGAGAAGATACCTTTGGGACAAGATGTTATAGTTTTCCAACTATGATAAACCTTGGTGTACCATAGGAGACTTCAATTTATCACTGATATTGAGGGAAAAAAGTGGGGTCAACACTACAACATGAACAAAAGTTTTGAATTCATAAGTTGTATAGACGCTTGTGGACTCATAGACTTGGGGTTCCAGGGGCAGCAATACACTTGGTGGAACAGCAGGGATATGGAGGCTAGAATATGGAAAAGATTAGATAGAGCTATGGTTAATGATAAATGGTTAGAGGTTATGCCAACAACAACTATTAATCACTTAGCATCTACAGGATCTAACCATTGTCCTCTACACTTGGAGTGCATTGATAATCAGAACTCTACTACCAAATACTTCAAGTTTTTGAACTATTGGGTGGATAATGAGAGCTTTCTTGACACGGTGAGAACTTGCTGGGAAGGAACTATAGAAGGAACCCCTATGAGAATTTTCCATCAAAACCTAAAAAGGGTCTCTAATACCCTTAGTAAATGGTCAAGAAAGCAGTATGGTGACATCTTTGCTTCAGTAAAGGATTTTGAAAATTAGGTAAGGGAAGATGAGGAAGACATTATCAATGATAACACTGATTTTAATAGATCCAGGCTTAACCAGATCAATGCCCAGTACATCAGAAATTTGAAATTGGAACATTCCATTTTAAAACAAAAAACAAGCTACAATGGTTTAAAGATGGTGATGAAAATACTAAGTACTTTCATGCCATTATAAGGGGGAGGAGGAAAAGATTAAATATCCAGCAGATAAAAGATGAGAATGGAAATTCCACTCTAGGGGATGTTAATATTGCAAAGGCAGCTTATTCCCATTTTGAGCAGATCTTTACTAGAGAAGAAGATTTGCTTAATGAGGAGGTACTGCAATGCATTCCTGAGATGATCACTGCTGAAAAAAATGAGATCTTGCAATCATTACCTACCAAAGAAGAACTGATGAAGATGGTCTTCTCCATGAGTCCTACTTCTGCTACCGGTCGTGATGGCATGAATGGTAAGTTTTTCCATTCATGCTGGGATATTATCTGTGATGACCTTTTGAACCTAATCCATTATTTCTTCAATGGCCATTGTATCCCTAAATTTATCTCTCATGCATGTTTGACTCTTCTCCCAGAAGTGGACCATCCTACCAAACTTGTTGAGTATAGACCCATATCCCTTAGTAACTTTACCAATAAAGTAATCTTCAAGCTTTTATGTCTTAGACTTGCTCCCATTTTTCTTACCTCATATTAGAAAATTAGGCTGGTTTTTTCAAAGGAAGAAGTATCTATAAGAACATAATGTTGGCTCAAGAAATCATTCACAACATCAAGAAGACTAAGATTGGAGATAATATAGTTATTAAGCTTGATATAGCCAAGGCATATGACAGAGTATCTTGGTCCTTTATTTGTTTATTTCTAAGAAAGATGGGTTTTGGAGAAATATTCTTTGATATGGTGTGGAGAATAATGTCCAACAATTGGTATTCTGTCATACTCAATGGAACAAGACATGGATTCTTTCACTCAACAAGAGGCCTCAAACTAGGGAACCCCCTGTCTCCAGCTCTCTTCATTATGGGGGCAGAGGTCTTGTCTAGGATGTTGAATAGACTTCATCAGCACTATCTGTATATAGGTAGGGGTGTTCGTATGAGACTAAAAAATCGATTCGAACTGATAAACCAAGTCAAACCGATTTAATAAACTGAAAACCCACTTGGTTTGGTTTTAGATTTTTAAAAACCGATAACATTTGGTTTGGTTTTAGATTTTTAAAAACCGATAACATTTGGTTTGGTTTGGTGTTACCCATAAATAAAACTGAACTAAACTGAACTGAACCGATAAATATGTACATATTAAAAATATTATATATGTTTACTAAACTTTATCTATTTTTTAACTTCTTCATAATTTAGGACCATTCCAAGAAAAAAGTCTAGCCCATGTTCCCTAAGCCCATTTACATTTAAAATAAAATAAAAAACCCTTACTGAGTAGTTAGCATTAATAATTTTTTTCCTTGTTAGATTTTCAGTTCCCTCTTATTTCCTCCCAAACCCTGTAGACCTCTATTCTTCTCTCAGTCTCTCACAATAACAATTGAGTGCAAGAAACTTTAATCCCTGTAAGTCTGTAACTTTTTCTTCCTTTTACTTTTTTGGTTACTTTTTGTATGTTCCCTACTCTTTTTTGTTTAAATATTTTGATGTCTTTGAAGTTTTACTTGAATGAATTGCTTCTCTCTTGTATATATTTTTTATTTTATTTCTCTATTAATTTAGATTTTCTCCACTGATTTAGGTTTTTTCTGTTGATTTAGTTTTTATCTAATGATTCTGGATTTCTCTATTTATTTAGATTTTTTGGATACTTTTTTTAGATGAAAACTATAACTACTCAAATAGAGGTGGAGCCAGTAGAGGTAACCAACAAAGTATCTCTAACTACTTTGCTGGAACCTAAGATTGACGGTGATAAAACTTGTGCTATTACTCCTAATCATACTAAAAAGCGGAAACAAACAACTCTTTGCGACCCTGATCGTAGCCTTGTGAGTAGTGACAGGAGAACATACGGCGTTTGGAAATACTATACTGAATATCTTGATAAATGGGATAAAAAAGGGAAAAATGTTACTACTATACTAGTAACTTTGCTTCTGAAAGTACGAATAGGACCTCAACGCTATGGAGACATTTAAATGAGGTTTGTCCTAATTCCCCTCTTAGAATTATTGAAAGAAATCAATTAAGAATCAAGGTAGTTAAAAAAGGGGAACAAGCATATAGTACATGTACTATAGAAAAGGTTGTGATTAATGTCAATGAGATTAGGAGAGCCATTGCTAAGTTTGTCATTATTGACAAATAATTTTTTAAATTTATTGAAGGGGAAGGTTTTAGGAGATTAATGGCAGTTGCTTTGCCTAATTTTCAATTACTTTCTCGCTTGACTGTTGCTAGACAATGTTTGAAAATATATCAAGAAGAGAAAGAAAAGCTTAAAAAGCTTATTCATAATCAACGTGTATGTGTTACTAGTGATACATGGACATCACTTCAAAATCTAACTTATATGGTTGTCACTGTCCATTGGATCGATGATGAGTGGAATCTGAAAAAGAAAATTCTCAACTTTTTCCAAACATCAAATCATAAGGGTGAAACAATTGCTAAGGGGATTGAGGCGTGCTTATTTGATTGGAAAATTGATAACATATTCAATGTGAACTTAGATAATGCAACTGCTAATGATTCTGCAATTAAACACTTGAAGAGAAGAATTGAGGATTAGAAATGAGGCATCTTAGGAAATGAGTTCTTACATGTTAGATGTAATGCTCATATTCTAAATTTGATCGTGAAAGGACTCGGTGAACAAAATGAGTCTATTTCTCGGGTAAGAAATGTTATCAAATATGTTAAGTCCTTAGCTGGAAGGTTTGATTCCTATAAGTCATTTGTTGAGAAGGTTAAGATTGACACTCATAGTCTTTTGACTTTAGATATTGAGACTAGGTGGAACTCCACATATATTATGCTAGATACAACTGTAAAATTTGAAAGTGAATTTTCAAGAATGTATGATGATGATCACAAGTACCTCAAGTATTATTTAGAAACAAATAATATGGGAGGGAATCCATCGATAAATGATTGAAAGAATGTTAAAGTTTTCACCAAGTTCCTTGAGATTTTCTACTAGATAAGTTTGAAATTCTCAGGAACTTCATCTGTTACTTCCAATTCTTTCTTCTATGAGATCTTTAATCTTCAAAAGATAATTTGTAAATATGTTAGTAGTGAAGATTCTACTTTGAGTGGCATGTCTAAAAAGATGGAGCTTAAATTTAACAAATACTGGGTACTTTTGAAAGTATGAACAAGTTATTATTCATTGCTGTTGTTTTGGATCCTCGATACAAGTTGAAATATGTGGAATATCTATTTAAAAACTCTTATGGTTGTTTGGTGGGAGCCGAAAAATCGAAAAAGATGATGGATACTTTGAGTCGGTTGTATAATTACTATATGAGTTCTTTTTGTGGGACTCATACTGATAAAATTAGTGGTCAAACAAGCTTGAATGATGAAATTGATATCATGCATAGTGACGAGATATGGCAATCACAATGGGAGAAATATTTGGCAGATGAAGACAATACTAAAAATAAATCAGAACTTGAGAAATACTTGGTAGATGATTTGGAAAAGACCAAAGAGTTAAATATTTTGGCTTGGTGGAAAGTTTCTTTGGCTAGATATCCAATTATTTCTAGGATGGCAAGAGATGTTCTTTCTATTCCTATTTCTACTGTTGCTTCTGAATCAGTTTTTAGCACCGGTGGTAGGATTCTTGACTCTTATCGAAGTTCTTTATCTCCAAAGACAGTAGAAGCTTTTATTTGCACTCAACAATAGTTAAGATCAACTTTCAAAGAATGCAAGCTTGAAGATCTTTTAGAAGAAATTCAGAAACTTGAGATAGTTGAAAAAGGTAAATTTACACATTTAACTTTTTATGAATATGTCTTTTATGTTTTTAAAAGTTTTAACGCCTACTTTGTTAAACTTTCTTCTTTCTTTTTTCAGAATATGCTGGCACAACCTTGAGCATTGATTAGTATGGATGTTGCAATTGAAATTCGTAGTGCAACTGTTTTGCTCTTTGGTAGTTAATTTTTAGATTTTTGCTGCTGCTTCACTTGAAGTACTTTTGAATTATGCTATTGACTTTTTTTTAATCACACTTTTATGCAAGTAATTAAGTGATCTTTTTCTGGTGATAGTTGGGTATATGGTTCTTTTGTGTTGAATGTTGATCATTCGGAGGACTGTTTAAAGACCTTGTTATTTTTCTCAACTTGATTAATGAAAAAGTAATGTATATAATTAACCTTTTATGGGCTAGACTTCTTAATTTTGTTGTTATGGAGGTTGTACTACTATGCAGTAGTTTCTATCTTTCTCGTGGTGGAAATTTTGTAATTTCTTTCGAGGGTATTTTTGCATATGCTGCTGTGCTGATCTGTGCTTTCAGTTTTCTTTCAAATAGTTTCATCTTGGAGAAAGGTAAAGTAGTAAGTTTTCTATTGGCCATGGCTAGAATGCTTCAATTACTTAATGCAATAGTGAAAAAAATGATGCTTTTTGAAGGACTTTTTTTGTTTTGGTTGTTCCTCTTCTAAGATTCGGTATTGAACTTGGACAGTCAATTCTTTATTTTTGAAGTCATTTCCTTCGTGGACCGTAGGAGTTGAACAATCCACCTACTTATGGATTTATATTGCTGATATTTTGCCCTTTTTAGAGCTTATCTTTTAGCTTATATACTTTACAAGAACATCAGACATAGTTCCAATCAGAACATATTCAAGTTTGTCATTATTGGAACCATATCTGCTTCTCTCTTATAGCTCTAGCTTGGAATTTAAATGGTAACTTATTTAGCTTATATACTTTTGTTCTGTCCTCACTATCTCTGAACGAGTTCAGGTATCCTTGAAGATTAATGACAATTTTTTTGAAATTCTATTAATTTGCAGTATGAAGGTAGTAAATAAGTTTGTCAATTTTTTTGCGTTATAAATATATTATTTTGATCCATAAAAAATAAACCAAACTAATAAAACCGACAAAATCGATAAAACCGAAACCAATAGAATTTATAATATAATGGTTTGGTTTGAATATTTAAAAAACCGCCTTAATTGATTTGATTTAGTTTTGGCCAAAAACTGAGTCAAATCGGACGATGAACACCCCTATATACAGGGTTTCATATGGAGAGAAATGGTCCTCAGATTAATCATCTAAGTTTTACAGATGATATCATTATCTTTACCTCCACTTGTAAGTATTCTTTAAATCTCATTCTCAAGACTTTGCAGGTTTATGAGAACATTTTAGGGTAGCTTATCAACAAGGAAAAGAGTCAATTCTTGATCCCTCTTAACACTGCCAATGAAATTATTGACCGATTTGGTAATATCACTGGCTTCAGATGCACTAATGGTCCTATCACTTATCTTGGATGTCCTGTCTATATAGGACGCCAAAGAATCATTTATTTTACTAGCATGGTCTCTAAAGTGCTAAATAGGATCAGGGGATGGCAAACCAAAACGCTAAGTTTTGGAGGAAGGGCCACCTTGGTTAAATCTGTTTTACAATCACTCACTATTCATTTATTGTCAGCCATCACCCCTACCATCACTACTATGAAGCAGATTAAGAGACTCATTACTGACTTTTTCTGGGGGTGGGACAATAACAAAAGAAAATACCACTGGGACTCTTGGGATACACTTAGTTTTCCTTATAAGGAGGGTGGTATTGGAGTCAAAAATCTTGTAAATGTTTGCCTATCACTTCAATAGAAACAATGGTTGACATTCAGGTCTAAAAGGTCACTATAGGGAGACATCTTTAAAGCAAAATAATGTCAAAGAGATCATCCAGTTATAAAGAAGTGGAATACTGGACAATCTCTTAAGTGGAAGCATATGATGATTCACAAAGCTAACATTGAACCCCATATTACATGGTCTCTCAATTTTGGTGACTGCAGTTTCTGGTGGGACAATTGGTTAGGGGATGGACCTTTAGCTCATCACAATGAGTACCTTCTAAGATTGAATAACACTACTATGTCCAAATACTTGAACAATGAGATGTGGAATGAGGAGAAGATCAGACAGCAGGCTCTTCAATATCTTGTAGGAAGAATCCTTAACACAAGTTTCAGATTCCAACCAAATAAGAAGGATCAAGCCTTTTGGACCCCTAACTCTCATGGAAACTTCACTTGTGCCTCAGCGTAGGAGCTGATAAGGAAGAAAAAAGCCAAAACTATGACTGCTAGTAACATTTAGCATAATAACATCCTTTTTTAATTCTCGTTTTTGATGTGGAGAGCCTTAAGATTCAAATTACCAACCAATGACAAGCTTGTCTCTTTGGGATATGATCCCGCAACTTTTTCTTTTTGTCACAGGGCTGTTTTGGATGATATTGACCACATATTTATGGCTGGTAATTTTTCTAGGCATATATGGAAACATTTTTCCAGTTTTTGGGGGATACAACACAACACTACTCCCCTAAAGAACTTACTGATTAAATGGTGGATTACCAAGACCAACAATGACATTTATAAGTTGATGCTACAGGCTAACCCTATATTTGTTTGTTGGAACCTATGGAAACATAGGTGTGCTAGTAAGTATGGGGGTAAGAAATCCAGTACTTCCAAAGTTATATATTCCATCATCAAAGACTTGTATATCCTAATTATTACAATATACCCTCAAATCAATTCGCCTAGTAGCTAGACAGACTTGGTTACTATGGTGGAGAATTGCAGTCATGACATGAAGGTGATTCAAGTTAACTGGTACAAACCTCAACATACTATGGTTAAACTAAATATTGATGGGAGTGCTATGGATAACTCAGGAAAGATTGGAGCAGGTGGGATCTAAAGGGATCATAAAGGCAATTTGATTTATTCCTTTGCTACTCCTTTAAGAGTTGGTTCTAACAACCAAGCAGAGGTGCAAGTTGTAGTGATTAGTTTGACTTGGTGTATCCAACATGGTTATAGTAGGATTATTATTAAAACTGACTCAGAGTTGCTGTTAACATGGCTGAAATAAGAGAGGACACCACCTTGGAGTATTATACAGTACATTAAAGAGCTGCAGGAGATTGTCAAATTGATAGATCAGTTCCAATGCAAGCATATAAATAGGGAGGCAAATTTTCCAGCTGACACACTTGCAAAACACAACCACAACATTGATATTACTCACAAGTTTTATAACTTCCAGTAGTTGCCACAAGAAACCAAAGGGTACTTCAAGCTAGACAAGATGGGAATGGCATGTTTTAGAAAAAGGAAACCTAAGAGGATCAAACAACCACCTTGAATTATTTTACTTGACTCTTGGATATAGAAGTCTCTATGTCTAATGTTGGTTGCTCTTTCTTATTCAATTTAGCTATTCCTTATGTTAAGTTAAAGCTACTTTGAATAGGTCATAGATTTAAGATTTTCTTCTTATTATTGTATTGTAAGGGGAGAGTCTCCCTCATTTAATATTTTCTTAGATATGTGTAACGAGAGGAGTCCTCTCTTTAGGGTGCTTAGTATCTAGGTTTACGTTTTGATAATATTGGGGATGATTCGATCGACCTTAGTAGGTTAGTTGATTTATGAACCATCTAGGAGAGGAGTTAAGGTTTATTTCCCCCTCTATTGTACTTTTGTATTTTATGTATTTATGTTAAGGCTTGGGGGTTTGTGTCTCAACCCTTGATTTCCACGAGGGGTGAGATCCTTGGGTAAGGTCTATTACTTAAAAAAATGCTTATGAAAACTCACAATTTCCAAAGACTTAACTTTTCATAGGATTTTCTAAAAATCAACACCCGATACCAATAAGAAATGACTCGGGGCAACTAAAAGGAGGGGTAAAATAGTTATTTTACAAATATTCCAAAAATGAACTTCAGGTTCATTACAATTATTGAGTCTTGAATGTCATTCCCAATCAAATTTCATATATGGTTTGCGTTCACGGGACTTTGAATGAGTCTGGAGCATCAAAACAAAAGTTTAGCTGTGTTGATATTGGTGTAACCGCTTAAGTGATCCCCCAGACCACTTTAGAGATGGTTGACCAATTCTGACCAACCTCTTAAGAGACCAAAGAGCTACTTTTGTGGTACTTAGGGTATTTTAAAGCCTAAATTTTTAGCTTGTTCAATATTTAAAGTACTGTTTCTAGAGTTAGGAGAGTCCGAATTAAGTGATTCGAATATCTAAATTATGTGGTTTTTACGTGGGAACACAGTGGTATGATCAAAAAGTGTTGGGGAAGCTTTGTTTGAGGCATTTACTTAGTTTTATCTGCTACCCTCCTCTTGACTTTTCTCTTTAATAGAGGTTTTGATTTCTTGAGCTATAGAGCTCCGAATGAGGTGATTCCAAGTGTTGTGAGTTTGTAGATTGTGGCTACATGTAGGAGTGTTTGGGGAGATTTGTGAAGAACCATTTTGAGATAAATTTTATCTCTAAGGGACTGCCCTCGTTTTGAATTCTCCATTTATGGAGAAAATTATGCATGGGCTATTTTTCTTAGTTTTGAGCATTTTAATGTGTTGTAAATTGGAATAGAAATTCATTAAGATCAAATTCACCTTTACACAGAGTCAAATTCAAGATTCCTGGTGGGTCCCACAATTCTATTTTAGATCGGATTTTGGGTCCATCTCTGAAAAATGTGAAATTGGTGTCAAAATATCCGTATTGACGCCATGATTGATATTTTATTAGAGTGGTGGCAATTGGAGGTGATTGAAGGTGGAGAGCTTTATTTTAGTGGATACGAAGCATGCGTGGTCAGCTTTAAGGTAGTCTACAGTATGGACTTAGAGTTATTATTCTTTTTAGGATTGATATTGATAGCCTTAGGCTTGGTTTGAGCCTTAGATACTTTAGTCTATATTCTAGTTCCCTTGTAGATAGGCGTAGCTTTTGGTAGGGTTGGTGATGGTTGGTGTGACTTAGTGCTAGGTCGAAAACCTTTGAGACTCGTCATAGCCATAGGTTGGGCTTGGTTGAGCTCGTTAGGAGTTGAGATTGACTATTTTAGGGTAAGGCATTATTCCTAAAGATATTTCTCCGCCTATTTGACTCTGAGCCATATCTCGATTGTCTCTTTTGGTTAGCATTTGACTTATGATACCACCTTACCTATTATTTATTATTTGGCCCAAGGTCATATCTGAGGAGCGATTGGATCCCAAGTTAGTCCCTTTGACTTGTTGGTGTGCTAAGACTTGGTATTTCCTTTACAACTGTATGTTCCTTGTTTGGATCATGGTGATGGCATGCTTGCATTTGATTGAGCATATTCACTCGATTTGTGGCACACATTGGAATTTTCACTACTATTTTTGAGAAGGCTTTCTCATCCTTTTGCTATTTTTAAATTGGTTTTAACGGGAGTCGTACCACCTAGATTACTTAGTCACTGGTTTGAAATTGATGAAGCATCGGGGACATACTCCATTTTCTACTTGAGGCATTAGAGGCATCTGGGATGTACTCAGTTTTTACTTGGCTATTCTGCGCATCAATGCCCTTTCTTAACTTAACGATGCCCCTAAGTTTACTTTCGCTAGCTTTACTGGCTGGCTAGGTGGCCCCTTTTCAGGGTGCTTGTTGTTTGAGGTTACTAGTTTACTAACTTGCGGCGTGGCATTGCTCCTTCTACATCATCTTGGCCACTCATTCTCAGGTACCACTACAAGATACTATATGTCAATGAAAGGCCTGGTTCTTGCCCAGGCAATTTATATAAACTTCTCGCATCCCTTATAGCCCCCTCTGGCCAGTGCATCATTGAACTGGATAAGGTAGTCGCATTGGTTCCACATGGTAGGCTAAGGGTCGGGGTAGGTTGATACACTTTTTTTTGTTGATCTCTAAGAGCCATCGATGATGTTGCTGATTTTTACTACAAACTTGCATTCATTAACATTGGTTATCCCTAGGATACTTGTGTGGTTTGGTCCGACGGTTTTATGGGGGCTGGGGGTATGTTTGTCATTGTTTGTACCTTTCAAGGTATGAGCGTCTAGTTAGTTATTATTGTATGTTACTTGTACTTACCTTTGGTTGTATTTGTAGTTTGTCTATGTGGTATTTGAGTTGAATTGTGGTTGGTAATTCCTGCTAGGTTAAGTCAGATTAGTTCCTAGGTGATTACATATTTAGCATTGCGTGTTAGCACTATATTCTCATTTAGTAGACTCTTATGATGCCTTTTTCTGTTAATAGGATGTTGGATTGTGTTTCATAGTGTTCTTTTACTTTGCTCTTTTATCTATGTCTCCAGTCTCTTCACCTCACTTCCAGACATTATTGTGCTAATTCTTGATTAGTTACTTGTGCAATATTTACCTTATTATATGTTATTTATAGTTGTTTATCTATGAATCTCAATCGGTCTATGCTTACTGAATACTATTCATTTGGTACTCATACTATACTTTTTCCCCTTATAGATCATGGTACGGGTTATAGACATTGATTTGGATTGTTGCAGAGTAGCTTAATTCAGTGATTTCATGAGCTCCTGACATTCGAAGTTGCCAATTTTCATCTATGGTGGATTAGAACTATTCTTTACTTTCTTTTGAAGACTGTCTGTGCCTATATTTGTATTTGTAAAAGCCTTGTATTCGTATTTTAATTTAGGTGCTTGATTACCAACTGATGCTAGGATTAGGGTGGTTTGTTGTGTTTTATTGTAGTTGTTCCTCCTCTTCTCTTCGTTATTTATTTTCTATTTTATTATTATCTTCTGCTTGATTGCCCGTTGCCTTGAGTTTTGGGCTAAGGGTTAAGGGTTAGTCTTGCCTGTTTGTGAATGTTAGTAGGTGCTATCATAGTCTGAGAAATCGGGTAGTAAAAAGTTAGTATCAAAGCTCTAGGTTGACCGGAACATTAGTATAAGGGAAATGACTATTAGAGTCATATGGATCGATGCAGAGACGTCCGTATCCTATCTTTGGGAGGTTGTAGGCCATTTTCAAGGAATTCTATTCTTGAGTCCTTATCGTGTGTCCTTTGAATAATATCTAAATTTTATTATTATGAATCCATTCCTTCTTAGATGGATAACACATGTTTTTTGATGGACACGATTGGAGCGTTAGCAGGTTCTACTAGAGTTTCGACAAATTATTCTCATACTAGAGATAGGTTAGCGGTTCTCCAATAGGATTTGTTATCAGTATCGGAGTATGCTGTGAAATTTCTTGAGTGGGATGGGAATAATCCCACATCATCCCCTATGGATCGGAATATGAGCCGAGAATTTGTCAGGGGGTTGTCTTTGCTGCTCTATTTGGCATCAAAGCATTTGGTAGAAGCTGGGTCTACCTTCTATCAGATTGTCAGCCATATGCAGGCAGTGGAAAAGTATGTTTTAAAGAGTACGGAGGTAGTGGTAAGAGGCCTTGCCATCAGCATAGTGGTGACATCATCCCACTTTAGGGTGAGTATCAGTTCAGCGAGGTTCATCTTCCTTATAGACCCATCAGGCCTATGGTGGTAGCACCTCAGGTTCCAGGAGGTTTTGAGATAGGTCATGGAGATTACAACAGACATAGTTCTAGTCAGACTTCTTAGGGTGGGAACATTGGGCCATTAGTTTTTGGAGTTTGTCTTATTCCAATAGGTTCCTTTCAGAGGGTTGGAGATGGTTCAAACTTTTTTAGGGGCCGCAAGTGTCATGAACCAACCCCATAGGCCGTGAATAGGGTCCGACCTGGACCCCCGTATACATATTTATCAGTTGTGGTCAAGTTGAATTATAGACATGTAGTGCATATATATCAAGTGTAGTCATAATGAACTATAAACAACATGATATGTACATGAGAACTCCCCCATGGGTCATAGCATTTCATATATTTGTAGCCTCTTTCATTTGTATCATAACATGAAATGGAACGCAAGCCTACAAGGCTGCCATAACACATGCATGTATAATACATCATGTAGACCCAGCTGAATAAAAAATTATACATACCACCCACATATACATGTCTCCAGACCTCTAAAAATATTAATGACAACATATGGCGGGATAGGGTCCCCGTCATACCCCTGAATAAAAAGAAATAATTATATAAGCCAGTGGTCAGTGCCAAAAACAAGGCTTCGATACAATGGAGCCACTTCCAGCTAAGATGAATGGAATCCTAATCTAATGAACTCCTAAAACCTGTATATGTACCTACAGGCATGAAATGCAGCCCCCCGGAAAGAGGGGGTCAGTACGAAAAATGTACCGAGTATGTAAAGCATGGACTGTAATAAGTAAAGTCATTACCAGAGCAGAATGTGTAAAAATGAGCAAAGTATCCAGAAATATCAAAATGCTTATCATAACCACAAATAAGGTATGCAGAAAAATATATGCCATATTCGGCCCCATTATGGGACTCGGTGAACAAATCGTGGTCGCCGCTTCATCATCGGTGCCACAGCACATCATAACTCTAGAGTAAGGAATATCTCCGTAATAGATCATATCATATCAGATGGTCATATCAAATCATATCATATCATATGTGTACATGGCACATCATAACTCCACAAATCTCATGTACAGGCCATACTTGCCCCCTCACGTCAGGGCATGGCGAACAATGCATAGAAGTACGCATGATAACAAATCTTGGCCCAGGCTCAGTGAAGGAAGCATTGAGGCATCCACGAGTGGAGTAGTGAGAAACTATATGCAATTTAAATCATATTTGAGACTCGATGGAATAATCAAAATGAGCTATCATTCAAAATCAAGACAAGAGTCATATCAAGTACCTTTTGAAAATTACTATGGGTTATATCAAAATAGAACTTTTGGGAATCATATACACATATCAAGGCATAACAAATATCTTTTGGAAAATCAAGAAGTTTGCCATCCTAGCGGCTCTACGAATAGGAACTTCCTTGGAATCATATAAAAGTCATATACTTGCTTCATAAAAACCATGTCGACAAGGAAGATTAGCTTTAAATATTTGTGCCCAACACATGCCAAGAGATAGAATAATGTTAATACATTTATGCCGAAGACATGCCAAAAGAAAGTCTAAGCCTTACATACTTATGCCAAAAACATGCCAAAAGAAGAAAATGTTAGCTTTACATACCTCTTACAGATTACTCTTAACACGTTCACCTCGTTGTCTCTTGAACCTATTTAATATGAAATAAATACGAGAATCAACAACCCTCGACTTTCCAGCGTCTTAAGTTACATACAAGTATTCATATAACTCATCTCCTCGTTCTCCTTCTCGACTAGTTCCTTAGTTAGTTAAGGAATTAATGGAAATCGGGCAATATCTCCCCTATAAAATGCCCTATCCGAATTTCCAATTAGATTCCTAATCACTAAAGCCAACCAACAACAATAACCTTCTGCTCATATACAACTAAAACATAGCAACATTACACAACATAAGATCCAAACAACTTGCTAAAACTTACGATACCAAAATAGGGTTTCTAGTCTTTATTTCGCAAAACCTTTAATTATACAAAATGAGTGGTCGTGTGGATGAAACAAGAAGCACCCACACCCCTTTTAGAATACATTTGGTCCATGCAAGACACCCCCACACACCTGCATCTACACACCACAAGCACAACACTTTACTTCGATGACAATTCAACTATAATGACTCCAATTTAGATTGTCTTCAACGTCAAGCATTTCTACGCAAATTTTATACTTCCATCCACCTATAGGACATGTAATACACTTAATAAAAACCCCATAAATTCCAAATTGAAAGGAGAAACCTTACCTTACCCTAAATTGGCCAAAACTTCCAAATTGTGACTCGGAACTTCTGTAAACGTGCTGAAATTGAGCGGACTGTTTGTATCACTTCCTTGCTTCCCCAAATTGTCATTTTATGTTATTAAACACTTATATATAACCATGGGATGGATAAAATAATTAATTCATGGAATGAAAGTTTGAGGCTTCCCTTTCTTGGCCTCAACCCGTAGCCCTCTCTTCTTGCTCTTAAAGTTTTTCCTTCAACTTTTTCTTATTTGTTCCAAGTGTAAAGCTGAAGATATGGTTCCGTAGGCATCATAAAATACATATATACAGCTCCACCTTGTTTAGGAACACCTGATATAATTAATTTACTGAGAAAAATTGGAAACTCACCTTAAACTTGGCCAAAGCCATAGCTAGTTTTTCTCTAGCTTGCACGTTTTCTCTCTTTTCTTTGCTCTTCTCTTTGATTTCTTCTTTTGGCTGAAAAAATTGATTTAATATTCATTAACATACATTTATATGCTTCCTTGGGAGGTGAAACATGTCAACCCCTAAGGGTGACACGTGTCCAACCCCTATTGGGCCACGTATCCATGTCATGGCTCCTAGGCTGCCATGTGTCCTTGGTGGAGACCACCCCCAAGTAGGTGGGTCACCTATTTGACCCCAAGAAGGTGGTTCACCTGATTCCATGTGGCACATTCCTAGGCTATCATATGGCGCCTCTTCTTGCTGCCACGTGTTGTTCTCTCCTACTTCGCGTGGGTTCGTAATCTCATTTTATTTTAAGAATCCATGTAATCCTTTCCACGTAATCTTGGTATGTACTCAAGTGGATTAAGTATTCAAGACTTCTAAATTGGTAGTTTACGTAGGTAAATCAAGTCCTACGACTCATTACTTGGCCTCCAACTCCTTCCGACTTCTCATGACCTTATTCTGAACCTTCCCTACTATGGGGTATCACATTCTCCCTTACTTATAGTTGTGTGATAGTGTAGTAGATTATCCAACTCACTTGATAACTTTTAAGAAGCTTAAGAGACATTCCGAGCTCAAGAGTGTGGGGTGTAACATCCTTTCCCCCTTTAGAACATTCATTCCCGAATGTTAAATAAAACTTCCCTCAAGACTTTATACAAATTGTAGGGATATTCTTCGCTAATGACATAACACATACTTCCATCCAAGTAATTAATATATGAATTTTAGGAGTTGGGGTTACCTGTAGACATTGGAAATCAGTACGAATACTTGTATTTCATGTCCTCTTCAATTTTCCAGGTCATCCCTTTCTTGGTTTTGGTTTTGCCATAATATCTTGACGGAAGGCATGTCTTTAGTTTGCAATGTCCTAATGTGTCTATGCAATATGGCGATAGGTTATTCTTTACAGGATCACTCTTCTATTTCGTGGACATCGTCTATGGGACATACTCTGGGTGACTCACCAATACCCTGGCGAAGCATCCCTACCTAATGGACTGGGCATATAGTTTCCAAATCAAGTGGTAATCTCAACTTACTGACAACTTTTTCTATCTTACGAGCAACTTGATAAGGTCTAATGTATCTTGGGCTAAGTTTCCTTTCCTCACCGAATCTTATTACTTTCTTCCTAGGTGACCCTGTTACGAACACCCAATCATCAATTTTACCTCTGAATGTCGATGTCGATTATCCACATATCATTTCTGCTGACTCTGGGCTGCAAGTCAACAACTTGCTTAATCATGTCTGGCCTACTAGCTTAGTATTTTTAATATCGACCCAACCAATAGGGGACTTACGCGTTCTGCCCTACCAGTCTGGTATGGGGTCATTGGGATACTGGAGTGGTAGCTATTATTGTAGGCAACTTGATAAGTGATGGATAATCATCCCAGCTACCTTCGAAGTTAACAACACCAGCTCATGACATATCTTCTAGCATTTAAGTGGTACACTTAGCCCGTTTATCGGTTTTGAGAGTAAAAGGCGGTACTAAGACCTACCTGTGTGCCCGATCTCTTCTTGGGTTGATATTCAAGCACTAGTTGTACTTTAAGCCTCCTTACTCAAGACAACAGCTGTGGGGATATCATGTATTACTCCTCAACTCCCCTAGAAGACTTTAACTAGCGCGTTACCCTTTGGTTTTCTTCTTCTTTTTTTTTCCAATTCTTAGGGTTGGCTACTGAGTAGCGCTAAAGTTTATTCATACAGTGACCTTTATAGCCGCTTTGAGTTCTTTCTATCATTAGATGGCATAATTCCGAAGGAATTTGGCACATAAACTCGCCATCCTGTGGTATCCAGCTAGTTCTTCCCATCTTACTTAAACCATTTCACAATTTTCCTTACTCCCGCTTGTAACCTTCTAGACACATTACTTTATGTCATTCTTTACCTTTACAAGAATATGAGAGGGTACCAGGAATATCTTAGAGTTGTCTCGCTAGTTCTCATATTTTACCTTGCCTTTTTCTCCCTTATCCTACACGATGTCGGGATAGACCCTTGGTCCAACCATCGCCATGTCTTACTTTTCCCATAGTACTAATCCCATCTTGATAGTTGACTCAACCTATATTTTCACCTTTCTGTCACATATCGAAAATATCCTAACTTCCTTTACCACGTACTTCCTTACTTGGCCCTATACTTAACATACACAATCATAGATTATCTAACCATTCTGATAGAACTTGTATAAGGTGGACATAATACTTTCATCTCTTAATTCATTCTACTGTACTTACCTTCTTCACATTGAGACTTGCTCGTCCCACCTTGTCGCACTTCTTTCTTTTCCATTATTCACCTTTTATTCTTTTCATCTCCTACCATAGGAGGCGTTTTATTCCTTTTCCTTAGTTATTTATCTATCGCGACATCCTTTGCGACCAACTCTATAGCCAATATTTTGGCTTTTGGTCTAGCCTGATGTCATTCTCCTTCGTAGTGTCTCTTGAGTTATTCGATATCCTTTCATTGCTATACCCTTTTCTTTTCATACATACCTACCTTCTAGCGTTATGTCATTCGAGGTCTTGTTAAAACTTCTTAATACTGCCTTACTTACCATTCTGACTTTTATCCAATTATTGGTTTCTTCCAGACCTTCCTAACTTAGTTCAGTCCAGGTTCTTATTGAAACTTAAACTTCTATCTCAAATTTGTTGCCATATCAATTGCCTTCACCTTACCTTTGCAATTTTGTCCTTGACTTCCCCCCTTTAGTTCACACTCATATTCAGTTTATGACATCTCTCTGGGGTGCTTCTGTGAGAATTTCTCTCTCCAATTAGTTGGTAGAGAACTAATAAACTGTTATCCTAGAGCACTTTCCAACCACCGTTAGAAAGACTAGAATCCTTTCAACATCACAATACTTCTTAACCCTTGACCTACATGGTCTTCCTCTGAGTTTATCCTCAAGTTATGAACAACTTATCTTATTTACAACTAGGAGTTGGGGGATTGGTATTTTTCAACGAGAGTAAAACTCAATCGTTGGACATCTTACCCTTCAACCTAAGCTTTTTCTTTTCTGTTTTTTTCTTTTTGTTCCTACAACACAAATACTGCTGGAGATACCGTAGTCTGAACTTTACTGCTCAGATAGGCTTTTGTTTCTCCGAAATAAACTTTCCCAAGTACAAAGGGTGCCCCTTATCGACGATATGGAGGGTACCTCCTACATCTTTAGTTAAACATAATAGGGGTACTCGGTATCAATTTCCAAGGTATATTAAGAATCTATGTTTCAGTTCCTTTCCTTGTTCTGGGAAAATTTCGGCAGAGTTTCCTCTATATTCCTTACTATCCCACAACCTGCACACAGAAAATACCAATAATACCTCACAGGGCCAACACATATATATATTCATATCATACCACAGCCACACAGGTCTTTCAATATCATCTCATATCGCAGCCACATAGGGATTTCAGTATCAACAATAAGATAAAAATAATGGACTTACCTCGTATGTCCAACTTCGAACTGCATCTGTTGCACTTCCCTGTCTACTTTTCCCTTCAGTTTTTAACTTTAAATTTCAATCACATATCAATAACCTTACCCAACAGATCTTTTTCATGCCTTTACTTACCTACGTGCTTCATAACTTCCCATGTCGTCAATTACCTCCTCCTATTGATGTCGTTCTTCTGCTAAAGTCCAAGGTTAGTATAAAGAATTATCCTATGACTCGGATCTATAGAACGATCTTAGATATGAAAGAAAGGTAATATCCTAAATATCCTGTAGCTTTCTGTTTATAGATATGGCACGCAACACATCGATAATCAAGACTCTACTAGACATGATCTGTAGATAATCTAAGGATGAACTGCTTCGATACCACCTTTGTCATGACCCAAATCCGTAGGCCGCGACTGGGGTCCGACCTAGACCCCCGTATACATATTTATTAGTTGTGGTGAAGTCGAATTATAGACATGTAGTGCATATACATCAAGTGTAGTCAAACCAGAGTACAAACAACATGA
This sequence comes from Solanum dulcamara, assembly GCF_947179165.1. Lineage (NCBI taxonomy): Eukaryota > Viridiplantae > Streptophyta > Magnoliopsida > Solanales > Solanaceae > Solanum > Solanum dulcamara. The sequence continues at coordinate 62,987,411 of NC_077240.1, forward strand.
TACGTATATGAGAACTCCCTCATGGGTCATAGCATTTCATATATTTGTAGCATCTTTTATTTGTATCATAACATTAAAGGGCACGCAAGCCTACAAGGCTTCCATAACACATGCCTGTATAATATATCATGTAGACCCAGCTGAATCAAACTTATACATACCACCCACATATATATGTCTGCAAATCTCTAAAAATATTAATGACAACATATGGCGAGATAGGGGCCCCGCTGTACCCCTGAATAAACAAAAAAAATTATATAAGCCAGTGTCCAGTGCCAAAAACAAGGCTTCGATATAATGGAGCCTCTTCCAGCTAAGCTGAATGGAATCCTAAACTGATGAACTCCCAAAACCTATATCTATACCTGTGGGCATGAAACGCAGCCCCCCCCAGAAAAAGAGGGTCATTACGGAAAATGTACCAAATAATAAAGCATGGACTGTAATAAGTAAAGTCATTACCAGAGCATAATGAGCAAAAATGAGCAAAGTATCCAGAAATATCAAAATGCTTGTCATAACCACATATAAGGTATGCAGAAAAATATATGCCATATGCGGCCCCATTATGGGACTCAGTGAACAAATCGTGGTCGCCGCCCCGTCACTAGCGCCACAGCACATCATAACTCTAGAGTAGGGAATATCTCCATAATAGATCATATCATATCAGAAGGTCATATCATATCATATGTGTACATGGCACATCATAACTCCACAAATCCCATGTATAGGCCATACCTTCCCCCTCACATCGGGGCATGGCGAACAATGCAGAAAAGTACGCATGATAACAAATCCTGGCCCAGGCTCAGTGAAGGAAGCATTGAGGCATCTACGAGTGGAGTAGTGAGAAACTATATGCAATTTAAATCATATTTGAGACTCGATGGAATAATCAAAATGAGCTATCATTCAAAATCAAGACAAGAGTCATATCAAGTACCTTTTGAAAGTTACTATGGGTTGTATCAAAATAGAACTTTTGGGAATCATATACATATATCAAGGCATAACAAATATCTTTTGGAAAATCAAGAAGTTTTCTATCCTAGCGACTCTACGAATAGGAACTTCTTTGGAATCATATAAAAGTCATCTACTTGCTTCATAAAAACCATGTCAACAAGGAAGATTAGCTTTACATATTTGTGCCCAATACATGCCAAGAGATAGAATAAACTTAATACATTTATGCCGAAGACATGCCAAAATAAAGTCTAAGCCTTACATACTTATGTCAAAAACATGCCAAAAGAAGAAAATGTTAGCTTTACATACCTCTTACGGATTACTCTTAACACGTTCGCCTCGTCGTCTCTTAAACCTATTTAACATGAAAGCAATACGAGCATCAACAAACCTCGACTTTACAGCCTCTTAAGTTACATACGAGTATTCATATAACTCATCTCCTCATTCACATTCTCGACTAGTTCCTTAGTTAAGGAGTTAACAGAAATCGGGCGGCACCTCCCCTATAACATGCCCTATCCAAATTTCCAATTAGATACATAATCACTACAGACAACCAACAAAAACAACCTGCAGCTCATATACAAATAAAACATGGCATCATTACACAACATAAGCTCCAAACAACTTGCTGAAAATTACGATACCAAAATAGGGTTTCTAGTCTTTATTTCTCAAAACCATTAATTATACAAAATGAGGGTCGTGTGTCTGAAACCAAAAGAACCCACACCCATTTTAGAATACATGTGTTCCATGCAACACACCCCCACACACCTGCAGCGGCACACCAGAAGCACAACACTTTACTTCTACGACAATTCAACTATAACAACTCCAATTTAGATTGTCTTCAACGTCAAGCATTTATACGCAAATTTTATACTTCCATCCACCTATAGGACGTTTAATACACTTCATAACAACCCCATAAATTCCAAATTGAAAGGAGAAACCTTACCTTATCCGAAATTGGCAAAAACTGCCAAATTGTGACTCAGAACTTCTCTAAACGTGCTGAAATTGAGCGGACTATTTGTATCACTTCCTTTCTGCCCCAAATTGTGATTTTATATTATTAAAAACTTCTATATAACCATGGGACACCGAAAATAATTAATTCACGGAATAAAAGTTGGAGTCTTACCTTTCTTGGCCTCAACCCCGTAGCCCTCTCTTCTTGCTCTTAAAGTTTTTCCTTCAACTTTCTCTTGTTTGTTCCAAGTGTAAAGCTGAAGATATGGTTCCGTAGGCATCTTAAAATAAATATATACACCTCCACATTGTTTAGGAATCCCATAGATAATTAATTCATGGAGAAAAATTGGAAACTCACCTTAAACTTGGCCAAAGCCATAGCTAGTTTTTATCTATCTTTCACGTATTCTCTCTTCTCTTTGCTCTTCTCTTTGCCTTATTTTTTTGGCTGAAAAAAATGGCTTAAGAGTCATTACTTACATATGCTGCCTTGGGAGGTGACATATGTCAACCCCTATGAATGACAGATGTCCAGCCCCTATTGGGCCATATATCTATATCATGGCTCCTAGGCTGCCACGTGTCCTTGGCCGAGGCCCACCCCCAAGTAGGTGGAGCACCTACTTTACCCTAAGAAAGTGGGTCACCTGCTTCCATGTGGAACATTCCTAGGCTACCACATGTTGTTCTCTCCTCCTCCGCATGAGTTCGTAATCTCATTTTATTTTAAGAACCCATGTAATCCTTTCTACGTAAGCTTGATATGTACTGAAGTGGCTTAAGTATGAAATACTTCTAAATTGGTAGTTTATTTAGGTAAATCAAGTCCTACGACTCATTACTTGTCCTCCAACTCCTTCCGACTTCTCATGTCCTTATTCCGAACCTTCCCTACTATAGGGTATCACATTCTCCCTTCCTTAGAGTTGTGTGATAGTGTAGTAGATTATGCGACTCACTTGATAACTTCTAAGAAGCTTAAGAGACATTCTAAGCTCAAGAGTGTGGGGTGTAACAGGTAGAGGATTTCTCCGCATTCTTCACATCGAGCTTCGGTCTATAGAGGTTGCTATAAATATAGAAGTTTTGATCACTGGTCCAGGTACTGCCCCAGACGAGGGTTGATCATTCTTATACTCTCCATACCATAATTATTGGACCTTGCGGCATCTGTAGAGAGCTTGGCCATTAATGTAGAGATTTTTCTCGGTGTCGGACCTGTGTGCAACTTGCTCAGCTAGGTCAGTATAATGGTTTTATGCTGCCTCCAGTTAGAGGTAAAGCTTAGTAGGTTTTTAGTAATGCTTTTGGTGCTTAGATCGAGGTTGATAATGATCTATTCCATGCTTGTATGAGTTAGCTAGAGTTTGAGGCTCCAAGTATCGATTATTTTTGGTGCAAATTCATTATGTTGTCATTTATTGCTCGTTTATTATGGTGTTGGGGGATTTCATACCTATAGATGCCTATTTGACTTATTGCTTATCCCGTGACTGTGGTAGTAGCCTTACATGGATTATGTGTATATGTTTCAGTGTTGTAGCTGAATTCTTTTAGTAGTGAATAGACTAGGTCGAGTTTTTGCTTTGAGTTATGGTGGTTGAGAAAATCCTTATGCATTTACCCTGTTAGTTTGATAGGAGAATGCGATCGGGTTAGTTAGCTTTCTTTTGTCTCCATTACCATCAATTTTGCTGTGGTGCCGATCCTTGTTAGATAGGTGTCTAGAATAGCTCTATTGGTTCTAGGATTTTAGGTGTCAGTAGGTCTAGTTGGCGTTGAGGGTCGCCTTAGATTCTCATTGTCCTGTTCGGTTAGTGGTTGAATGGTTCCTCATATCTTGGTGCATAGCTAGAGTTCCCTTGACTAGTATTTCACTCTGGCCATTCTAGTTTCTTGGCTTGGATGACTATCTTTATTGCTGGTTATTGTCTGACCTTTTTCTATGCTTTTATTGAGCCGAGGGTCTTTCGGAAACAACCGTCCTACATTGGTAGGAGTCAGGTCTGCGTACACTCTACCCTCCCCAGACCCCACGATGTGGGATTTCACTAGGTTGTTGTTGTTGTATTGTTTGATTCGGTTCTAGATTATTGGTTGAGGTTTTCTCTATTAGCCTACCTAGTTCTTTGTAGTAACCCTAGTTGTTCATATCTTCCTGTCTTCCTTAGTCTTGCTCTCGGCTGCTAATTTGTAGTCTGTTCGTCCTACCTTTTGGGAGTTTTTTCTTTTGAGGGTTTTATTGCTTAGTTGCAGCTAGTTGAGAATTTGAAGTGTGATCTCTTATGTTCTTTGTTACTGTTGTTATTAGTTCCCTCTGGTTTTGTTTGTAGCTCCTGATACTTTGAGTTTCAGATAGAGTTGGAGCAGTGATATTCGTGGTTGGCTTCAGATGTAGCCTAAGTTGGAAGAGGGGAAGTTGGTTAGAAAGCTCATCTACAGGATGAGGTCAAAGTAAATCTTGGAGTCTTTTGATTTGAATTTATTAGGTTGTAAGGTTCGATTTTGGTGTGTTTGGTAGAATACAGTAGTCGCGAGTGGGATTTAGTGATCTTGTACCATTACTGATCTTTTTCCCATGTTTGCACATTGCCTACTGACTTGGTTTCCCTTGGACTAGGATAGTTGGCTCAGGTTTGAAGTGGCAGAGTAGTTTGTGGCCACATGGTGCTGGTGTTTTAAGTATTCCTATAGTAGGAGTAAGTCAACAGAGTTGGACCCAGTGAGTCTTGTCATTCAAGGGGTAAATTGGTATTTTGGAGTGGAGTATTCAGTTTCAGAAGGTAAGTCTCAGTTTGGGTTCTTGGGTTTTGAAGTTGGGATTGGAATTTTAGGTTTTGCCCTGGATTAGTTTCCTTGTTTTTTTGTAGTTATCATCTCTTCAAGTTCAGTTGAGATATGTGACTTTGTAACATCCCTCAAAATGCTCACAAATGGCTTAAGAATGCCTTGAGAATAGGCCTCTCAAGTAATGCATCATTCTTAATCTTTTTGGAAAATCTGAGTTCGGAATATCGATCAAGGGGTCAAAACCTACGGGAAAATAGTTTTGGCGGATTTTTAGGACCTGTATATCGAAAGATAGATTTTAAAAGGAATTGCACAAAACAGTAAGGTGAGTGACAAGTCCGCATCGCGGACTTGCTCACCTCCGCATCACGGACCCGGCGATGATTTTTCATGGCCGAAATTAGTTTTTAGTAAGCGCATTTTAGACTTTTTCTAAATTGTTAGCTAATAAACCTAGACATTTTTAGGACCTAATTCAACACTATAAATTAACCTAAACCTCTAATTCTATTCATTCTTCTATAATTCACCTACTCAAATATTTCTCTCTCTACAAAAGACTCTCAAGGACTCCATTGAAGAGTTCAAGTAAATTCACTCAAGCTCTCCATCAAAACTATCAAGTTCTTCCAAATTAATTGGTATTTTCACTTAAGGTATGTGGGTATTGATTCATGGATTCTTTCATCCATGAAGCCCAATCAATTTCTCAAGTCTTCTATCAAATTAAAGTATGGTATTTTTATGGGTTTATGATTTCTACTCCTATTGCATGAATTTTGATTCAAAGTATGATCATGAGTCTATTTTGATATAAATTGATGGTTATTACATTAAATTGAAGAGCTTTGCCATGAATACTCCTATTTTGATCTCTAGGGTTCATGATGTAAATTATGAGTATTTACAATTATACTTCCTAATGATACTATATATATGAATTATGTATGGGCTAATATAAAGTTTATGATCATTTATGTTTTCAAGTCAATTACATGATTTTCAAATCAATTGATCATGCATTCATGCCTTACCTTAATTTCAAGTATAGGCTATGATCATAAATTTCTAAGTATGAATTATGATTATGTATTTCAATTATGACCATGGACTATAAATATGTTTCAAAGGATGATTTTCATGCAAGTTATGAAGAAAGGTGACTTAGGGACCTATGTGGTGACCTAAGGCCAAACGATATGAATTATGCAAATATGATTGTAATGATGAAAGGACAATTCTAACATTACAAGTATGTTATGGAAATGAGCTACCCCATGATTTCAAACCAATGATAATGACTATAATATATGAAATTATTATTTCTATGCTATGTATGTATTCCGTGTGATTTCACTTAGCACCGAGTGGACTTGAGGTGGGGGCCCTACCAAAAGCCTTAGTAGCAGCCTTATGTCCCATAAACTACGTGCCACTATAGGTTGCCTTCATGGCCTAGCTATTGGATCCATATATAGCATATGTATAACCCGCTTAGCGGGGTAGAGTCTACCTTGGCAAGTAGATTCCCCTTTTTCTTCGTTGTATGGGGAGACAATGTGATTCTATGTTATAGCTCGCATGGTCTTATTGTCAGTTATGGTTCCTATCCCACCTATGTATGATCTCTTATATATGCTATAATTTTAAATTATGCTTTTTAAATTCCTTGGTCAATATGATTTTTCTCATGACTTTAATTATATCATCTTACTATGTCATTTACTTGACCATTGCATTTCATGATTTATGTTGCATGTCACGCCCTTATACTTAGTACATTCCAATGTACTAATGCATAATTTTTTCCTACATTGTTTTATAATATAGGGGTTGAGGTTGAAGATCATACTCATTTACGTAGATAGTAGGCTTTCTATCCGGTGGTGTTGTGGTGAGTCCTCATTTATCGAGGACTAGTCATCGAGTTGGTTATTGTTTCAAAGACTTTTGTTATGTTTCATATTGAGGGTGAGCTAGGGAAATGTCTTATCCCCCACCCATACTCATGTGTAGAGGCATCTAGTTGGACAAATGTTTCAAGTCTATGTTGTCATGTGACATTTACTACTCACGGTTTGGATTCTCTTATGATGTTTTCCCTTTTACTTTACATTATATATGCTTATGATATGTACAAGAGGCTTGATTGGAGCCCTTCGGGGTTTCGATCGCCGTGTTATGACTAGGACCTAGATCGGGTCATGACAGACTTTCTAGAAGTTTCTCTGGTATGGTTCGATAAACAAGTTGCGAATGGAGTTGAAGGTTTTCAAGATAGCTATGGACCAAGAGGACACCCTTGGTGGCTTAGAGGAGGTAGAGTTGAAAGCTTAAGGCTAGTATTTGGAATTCTAAGTTCAGATGCATCTTCCATGGTCTTGCATTGCTTATTTTTGGTGGTTTCGGTGTAGTTGGTCTTCCTTAGGTGAATCTGGTGTTTTTTTGGTCAAGTTCGGGCTAAACTAGCAAGAGTTGGAACCCAAAAAGAAATTGGTGGAGATTGTGGAGTTTGAAGTGAATTTAAGGATTTTCCTCTCAAGCTGAGGTTTGTGATGGGTATGTTTGACTTGAGAGGGTGTCTGAGGGGTGGATCACATGGGCTCAGTACCCTTGTCTTTTCGTGCCTTTAGGATTTGACTATTTTTTTACTTTCATGGACAAAAGTCCTTTCTAGTAGTGAATGTTGTAATGACCCTCCATGTCATGTTCATTGTTTCCCAACCTTTTAAGCATTTAGAGCTTTCCAAATAGCGACCCCGAGTCATTTATGAGTTACTGGCACTGAATAGTTCGGTCACCTGGTCCTTCATTTGGGTTTTATGCCTATTTCCCTATTTTGGAGCCCTTGGAGTTTAAATAGTTGACGTTGGTTAAAACTCTGGGAAAACGATCTCATAATGAAATTCTGACGGTTCCATCAGCTCCGAAATAGATAAATTAGGCTAGTAGCTTGGTCGGTACGTGTATCGAGGCATTCAGTATGAGTTTGGGGCTGCTTGGCACTTTAGCCTTTGAAATTTGGACTAAGGTTGACTTTGGTCAACATTCATAGAAAAAACACTTGAATTGAGATTCCACCATCGCGGTTAGTTTTGAAATATCAAGATTGATCTCAAACAACCTTTCGTGTGGTTCCCAAGGCATCTGGTCTCATTCTGAGCATCAATGTGGATTTTGGCTTAAGTAGTGCTTAGGTGTGGGATCCACTTTTTCTCAAAACAACATCTATTGGGAATTTTGATTGCATTGTTGAGTTCAGAATATTGTTTCTAATCAGATTTCATATAAGTTTTGCATTCATAGTACTCCGAATTAGTCCAGAGCATCAATACGAAAGTTTAGCTTGTGATGATGCTGGTGCAACCACTTAAGCGACCCCACAGACCGCTTTAGTGACGGTTGACCAATTTTGAATAGCCGCTTAAGCGACCAAAGAGCCGCTTTTGTGGTACCTGAGTATTTTAAAGCCTAAAATTATAACTCGTTTGTTCAATATTCAAAATACGATTTCTAGAGTTAGGAGAGTTCGAATTGAGTGATTCAAAGCGCTAAATTGGGAAAGCTTCGTTTGAGGCGTTTCCTAAGTTTTAGCTGCTGCCCTCCACTTGACTCTTCTCTTTAATAGAGGTTTTAATTTCTTGAGTTATAGAGCTCTGATTGAGATGATTCCAAGTGTTGTGGGTCTGTATTGATCGTGGATACGCATAGAGTGTTCAAAGAGCTTTGTGAAGCATAATTTTGATGTAAATTAAGTCCCTAAGGGACTCCCCTCCTTCTTGAATTCTCCATTTATGGTGAGAATTATGCATGTGCTATTTTCCTTGGTTTTGAGCATTGAAATATGTTGTAAATTGGAACACAAGTTCCTTAATCTCAAATACACCTTTTCATGGAGTCAAATTTGGGATTTCGGATGCAGGTCCCATAATCCCATTTTAGACACGATTTTGGGTCCATCTCCAAAAAATATAAAATTAGTGTCGAAACATTCGTATTGACGTCATGATCGATATTTTGTTATCATGATGGAAATTGGAGGTGATTCAGAGGTTGAGAGCTTCATTTTGATTGATAAGGAGCGCGTGTTATTGGCTTCGAGGTCAGCTATGGTTTCCCCTTTTGACTGGACTTTATTAGATATCCTTTAGTATATTTTACATGTGACTTAGGTAAGTATTTGGTGAGAATAGAGTTCTCCTCCTGTTATTCTAGTTTCTTGATTTCCAGTTGGAACTTGGACTAGAATGGTCCCGGGAACCCTTAGTTTAGGTTGTGGGCCTCATTACGGTATGTACTTAGAGTTATTATCCTTTTTAGAATTGATATTGATGGCCTTAGGCTAGGTTTGAGCCTTAGATGCTTTAGTCTGTGTTCCAGTTCCCTTGTAGCTAAGCGTAGTTTCTGGTAGGGCTTGTGATGGTTGGTGTGACTTAGTGCTAGTGTTGGAGACCTTTGAGGCTCATTGTAGTCATAATTTGCGTATAGTTGTGCTCGTTGGGAGTTGAGATTGACTATTTTGGGGTAAGGTGTCATTCATATAGATATTTCTCACCCTATTTTACTCTGAACCATGTCTCAATTTTCTCGCTTTTTGTTAGCATTAGGATTATGATACTATCTTACCTATCATCTATTATTGGGCCCGAGGCCGTATCCAAGGAGCGATTGGATCCTAGGTTAGTCCTTTTGACTTGTTGGTGTGCTAAGACTTGGTATTTCCTTTTTGACCTTGTGTGCCTTGTTTGGATGCTGGTGATGGCAGGCTTGCATTTGATTGATTATATTCACTCATATTTTGGTATGATCCTAGTATTGACATTGAAATTTTCACTACTACTTTTGAGAAGGTTTTCTCCCCTTTTTACTACTTTTAAATAGCTTTTAATGGGAGTCTAATCACTTGGATTACTTGGTCACTGGTTTTGAAACTTATGAGGCATTGAGGACATACTTATTTTTCGACTTGAAGCATTAGAGGCCTTTGGGATGTACTTTAGATACCTCAGTTTTTACTTGGCTATTCGGCGGGTCGACTGTCGCACCCTATTTTCGAATTGGACGAAATAGTTCGCAACATAAAATGGGTATGCCTCTTATTTTGAAAATTGTTTAGAGTCGCCACCTAATTTTAAGGAAAATATTAGGAAAATTATTTTAAAAAAAATATAAATGTAAACTCTGTTTTAATTTGCGAAATCGGTAAGATTCTAGGTAAGGGTTTTGGTTACTCAAGGGGAAGGTGTTAAGCATCCTTCAGAGCCTATCCGAAGATAGTCCTTAAATTTAGCTTTAGAAAAATGATTAGGAATATTTATTAATTTTTGCTTGCTTTAGAAAATATTAACAAGAAAAGTTTTCATTAGTTTTGAGAAAATAGTGAAAATACAAGGTATGTCATATATACGTATATAATAAATAAACAAATAATAAAATAAATAAATAATAATAAAAAAAAATAATAATAATATATTTTTAATAAATATATGTTTTCCATATGTGAAAAATTTATAATCTCTTTATTGATTTAGAAGGACATGAGAGTTTGTTACTTTATTATCTAGAATTAAGATGTAAAATAAATAAATAAATAAATAAAAGACAATAGATGGGTGTCAAATATAGTCATTGTATAGTAAATATAATTCGAGCAAATAATTAATACAATGGAGTTTTCATAACTAAAAAAAATAGTATAAAAGTGTTAAAACATTATGTAAAGTTTTTGGTCTCACATATATTTACTATAAAAATAAAATATGCATATATATGTTGTTCGGAGCTTTTAAGATCTTATTATTTTATTTACGTGTAGGGACGAAATGATAGTAGATATATATGTACTGAAATAATGTGTGTATTAAAGTGTAAGAGTTTACAGAAAAATAAAAATAGCATTGATAAAAGGAATAGTAGATATATAAAAATATGTTATCTGTAACAAAGTAATACATCAAGTATAGTAAAAATTAGTGTAACAATAAAATAAAATAATGCCTTGTATGTATGACATATATATATATGTATATACCTTGCATTTTAAACCTGTTATAAATTTGAAATCTTGAAATAATATATTAGGGAGACTAGTAAAACATCTAGGCCTTAAAATAGAAAATAATAATAAATTATATTTTAAAAATCTAAATGGCCAAAGATGTTAATAACAAATTGTTTTATAAGGGAATTTATCAAAAGAATCTAAGATGGCCTAACTATTGGGATTCATTCTATAATTATCTTGTTTTGCAAAAATTTGATGCAAGGCCATATCTATTCTTGATAAAAAAAATCTATTTTTCTCAGCCTTTAAACTAGTTTCTAACACATTTAAGAATAATTAACAAATAATATTGGCCCATATACAAAAATGTTTCAAATAAAGAGGAGAGATTAGTATTAATATTCACATATATGTAAACATATAAATGAATTAATGTATCAAGAGAAAGCATAATCAAAGGAGTAACGAGGAAGGCCAAGGAATGTTGACTCCTAATTTACAAGACTCCGAGCTCTGTGATGATCCTAATAGCTGTTGGCCCAATATTTTGGGCCAAAAATGAATTTAAAAGTGGAAACTCTAGCCCTCTGGTGTACATGAAAAATAAGAAGAGAAAAGGGATTAATACCATATTCTGGACCCAAACAAATAAATGAAATAAAAATTAAACAAAAATACATAAGAAAGTGAACTTGGAGTAATATTATGCATATGTATAAGTCATCTTCCAATGAGAAGAAAGATCTGGACAATATTCCATAGAAGAACAGTGAGCAACGCTATAATACTATTCTTTAATGAAGTGTTTTCATCATATATATATATCATGTATATTACCTCCTTTTAAAAGTAGAGAATAAAAAAAATGCGAAGAAAATGCCTTAAGGAGGCCGCAACTCATTATCTTTTACCAAGTCTAAAACTCTTGATCAAAGTATAAGCAAGTGAGAAAAAGTTATCTAAAATATGCTCTTGCCCAAGAAAAGTGATTCAAAAATCAATCAAAACAAATCATAAGATGAAAAAAAAACGCTACTATCTAGAATCCAACACAAAAATGAAGAAGAACTGGTAATTCTAAACATAAAGGGAAAATTTCTTTGAAGATTTTTCCTATTTATGCTTATTGAAGAAAGAATCATTTAGGACACAACCACTCAAAACCTTCACACATGTTTGTTCATGAATACAAATTAAAACATAGTCATACTTAATAAACGACTATCTCATTACCATGTTTAAATAGGACAAAGTCTAAACAGAGAGGGAGGCAATCATATTCATAAATTGGAAAGATACCTGATGGACGAAAAAAATAAAAAACTACTGGTACTGTCTTATCATTTTAAAGCTGCACGCAACCTACACCATATACTCAAACCTTAAGGCTTTTGCGCTTACTTTGAAGACAACACTAACAATATAATAAGTGAACTGGGATCTGATGTTAAAAACAAAACAAAGACATACGACTAATAAACTTTCTAGAAAGGGGGGGGGGTGGCTAAGATTAGTGACCTATTCTAGACGGGTTTTACAAAAACTAAAAATAATAACACATATCACATAACTTAGAACCAATCATCTATGAAGGGAGATCCTTTAAGTTAACTAAATTAGTTTAGAAAGCAGATATCGAAGATCCTCATGGTGCCTTTATTTTAACGAGAAATTATTATTTTATTTTTTAAAAAAAGAAAGCCACAACTAGCACATACTTAATATAACGTAGATCATAAGTCTAGCATATGAAACTTAAAATAACCTATGAGACAGCAAAGTAAAGACTATAGATTTATTCAAAATGAGAATAGATTGAAGCTGGTGAACATTTAATAAATAACATTCAAACAATCCTTTGATAAAATCAGGAAAACGAACTTAAGAGGATAGATGCTTTTAATCCTATTTTTTTAAGTGAGAAAATTTTCATTTTAGAAAGAAAAGAAGAATCCTATATTAATGTCAATGGAGCATCGAACATAATATCGTCATTTCACAAGAATTGAACATGTTAGTAGAACACTACCATCCATAAAAGGATAAATATAAGAGAGGAAACTAATAGTGAAAAAGAAAATTTGAACCCACAACAGGTGAAGAACTCATCTTAAGAGTTTAAAAATGATCCATTTATACTTCAAAAATGAATTTTAGGCAAAAGCTTGGTTACACTTGACAGAGCAAACAGAGATGAAGATCGAAAATCCTTAGACCTTAAATGAAATCTCACTTTCAAAACAACGAGATAATATATGGACTTTCTAAGATGCACCAAATCAACTTAAACATGAATGGCACTTAGCAGCAGAGAGCAACATAAATCAAGCTAAACATTCCCCGAAATCAGATGGTAGACCTTAAAAGCAACAATATAAACTGGCCTTGTGTTTTTCTTTTCAGGCAGATTCCAATTCGAGTTCACATTAACAACATGAGCAGCTGTTGATTTTTATAACTTAACATGAAACTAAGGGAGAGCTAAGACAGACATCAAACAGCTATGAAGTCTAACTTTTAGCGACAAGAAGAATAGAAATCAGAACATCGATGAAAACAAACTAATGATTCTAGTCAGATGGTCATTGCAAAACATAATGTTCTTCTTCAAGCTCAGTGATTCAGAGACAGGAAGTAAGGCAAACGGAAGAAAATGAAGAGAATGAAGAAGATGAAGATGAGGAAGAGAGATAGAGAGCAGAGAGTATATTTTGACATTGGGGCTGAAAAATGCCCTAATTTTAGTACAGTGTATCATTAGCTATATATATATATATATCTAACTAATTCTAACCATCTAACTAATTTCAATTAGTTGGTTCTAACTAGAACCTGGTAAATAACCAAACTGCCCCTGATTCTAACTACCTACTTTAACCTCCTTAACTATCTTCTTGTATCACAACACTCCCCTTCAAGCTAGGAGTTGCAAAGATGTTCAAAAATCCTAGCTTGGATAGAAGATGTTCATCTTGAGCTCTAGACAGCCCTTTTGATCATGCCTTGTTGCAACCTTTCTCTAATGAAGTGACAATCGATTTCTATATGCTTTTTTCTTTCATGATATACTGGATTTATTGTAATCTGAATTACAGCCTTGTTATCACTATACATCTGCACTGGTACCTCAACTTCAGCTTCCACCTCTTTCAACATTCCCAGCAGCCAAACAAGTTTTGAAATAGTGGAAGCCATGCTTCTATATTCAGCTTCAGCTGAACTCCTTGATATTGTGGTTTGCTTCTTGGCTTTCCATAATATCAATGACTTTCCCATCTTGATCAAGTATCCTATGACTGATTTTCTGATGAGTGGACAAGTTGCTCATTCTGCATCACAAAATGTAGTGACTTGATTATTTGAGTGGCTGAACAGTAGTATACCTTTTCCAGGTTGCCTTTTTAGATACCTGACTACTCTTAGTGCAGCATCCATGTGAGATTTCTTTGGCTGATTTAGGAACTGGCTTAATGTCTGAGTGCTGAAGGAAATATTTGGCCTTCTCATATTGAGGTACAATAGCTTACCTATGAGTTTTTGATATGCTGATTGGTCTATCAGAGGATCCTGTGGCTCTTCTTGCTTCTTGTTCACATGGTCATTATACTGCTTTGATGTTAGTTTGATGTTGACATCTATAGGTGTTCTTGCTAGATTAGTTGCTGTCATTTCTACCTCTGCTGTAAGCTCAAGAGTGTACTTCCTATGATGCATAAGTATTTCTTCTGTTGATCTGGTAAATTCAATTCTCAAAAAGTATCTAAGTTCCCCTAGGTCTTTTATCTTGAAGACCTTTTGTAAAGCCTTTTTTGTTTCCTCTATCAGCTTCAGGCTGCTGCTAGTTATTAACATATCATCTACATTTACAAGTACAAGCACAGTACCTTCTGCTGATTTGTTAATGAATAAGGAGTAATCATATTGACTTTGTTTGAACTTGAGAGAGATGAGAGCTTCAATGAGTTTGTGGTTCCGCTGCCTTGGAGCTTGCTTGAGTCTATAGAGGGACTTTGTCAGTCTACATACCTTCTTCCCTTGACTGACAAATCCCTGAGGGAGGTGCATATAGATTTCATCCTCAAGGTCCCCATATAGAAAGGCATTAAAGATATCCATTTGGTGAATGTGCCATTTCCTGGAAGCTGCAATAGAAAGAACAGTTCTGACAGTCACCATCTTCACAACTGGAGAGAAGGTTTCTTTGTAATCAATGCCTTCTTAATGACTACAGCCCTTTGCAACTAGTCTTGCTTTGAACCTCTCTATTTCATATGTGGATTTCTATTTAACTTTAAATATCCATCTGTAACCAATAGGCTTCTTCCCTACAGGTAAGGATGTGATCTCCCAGGTATGATTGCTTTCTAAAGCCTGGATCTCTGCCTGCATAGCTTCAACCCATCTTGGGTCCTTGATTGCTTCTGCATAGCTGGTAGGTTCTGTCACAGATAAAGAAGCAGCAATAAAAAACTGATAAGAAGGTGAAAGATGAGAATAACTCACATAGTTGGACAAGGGATACTGAACATCATGCTTTGCATTCAAGTACACAAAGTCCTTCAGCCATAGAGGAGGCTGTTTAGCTCTTGTAGATCTTCTAGTAAAAGTAGGGCCTTCAAGCTGTGACACATAAGAGCCATTTGCATCAGTAGTTAGCTGTGGTTTAGGTTGCTGCACACAGTCTTGTTCACCACATGTATCAAGACATGTATCTGACCCTTCTGATATTACTGATGGGACATTACCTAGGACTATTGGATGAGGTAGTTGATGTAGTTCCTGATCAGTCTCAGCTAACCCTTGTAGGTTGTTTATAAATATCTGTTGTTGAGCAGAGCTGGCAACCTTGGCAAAAAGGAATATATCTTCCCTAAAGATAACATCTCTAATAACAAAGAAAGAGATATTGTACAGATCAAATAAAATATACCCCTTATGTACTTCAAAGTAGCCTATGTGAATAGCTGACTTTGATCTCGGCATCAGTTTGTCATGTTTAGTGAGATGTTTTGCAAAGGCTAGACAACCAATTTTTCTCAAATGAGATAATATTGGTTTACTAGCATAAAGTCTTTCATAAGGGGTTTGGAACTCAGGCAGACTACTAGGGGTTCTGTTAATGATATAAGCTGTAGCTAGGACACAGTGACCCCAGAACCTGATAGGTATTTTAGCTTGAAATATTAAGGCTCTGGTTACTTCTAGAAGATGTCTATGTTTCCTCTCAGCCACACTATTTTGTTGAGGAGTGTAAGGACAAGATCTTTGATGTATACTACCCTGTGCTTTAAACATACTATGACAGACTGAGTTAACAAACTCTGTACCATTTTCTGATCTTAGGACTTTAACCATTTTACCAAACTGAGTCTTAGCATACTGCAGGAACATTTTAAGAGACACACACACATCTGACTTTTGTTTAAGTAAAAATAACCTGGTCATTCTTGAAAAGTCATCAACTATTGTGAGAAAGTATTTATTACCATCAAATATAGCTGTATTATAGGGTCCCAAAAGATCAACATGTATCAAGTCAAAATAACTACTGCTTTTGATATTGCTAGAAGAAAAACCAGGTCTGGTTTGCTTTGCAAAAGGACAAACTAAACACTTAGACACCTTACACATACTGTCTTTATTCACAGTGAAAATATTAGCAATAACAGCTGAAGATACATGTTCATGTATTTGGTGCCATAGCTCCATGTCTGACTCTTTTCCTATTGAATGAGCAGTATCAACAGTATGAGCAGAGTCCCTATTATTAGTTGAATTGTCTTGAGTTAATTTTCTCCACAAAAAATATAGGCCTCCTTCTTCTCTACCAACTTCCTTCACCTTCCCAGTGTAAAGCTCCTGGAAAACACAAAAATCAGGGAAGAAGGAGACTGAGCAACCTAATTCCTTTGTTATTTTACTGACAAACATTAAGTTATACTTGAACTCTGGTATATGGAACACATTAGTAATTACACTTCTAGCTGACAGACTATAGAAACCAATATGGGTTACTTATGTGATACCACCATTTTGCAAGTATACATCCTTGGGAGTGTCAAGCTTTAGCACAGACTTCTTTTGTAGCATATCCAGCTTAGAAACCATGTGATTTATTGCACATGTATCTACAATCCACACATCACTGTTTTTAATGATAAATAAGGTTGTACCTGCAGTGTTTGCCTTATTGTGTTTAGATGTAGTAGCTCTTAAGCCTGATTGTTGAATCATCATCTTGAGGATGTGTTCATATTGATCTTTTGTGAATATGCAGCCCTGAAGTAATTGCTTGACATCTTTCTCAGCTTGACTTATAGTTATATTGGAAATAGGAGCTTCAGTTGAAACTTTGTCTGCAGTGTGCTGTACTGTGATATTCATACCCCACACTGAGTCATCAATTACATTTGTGTTCAAACCATATGAGAAATTAGCCTTAGCTGATTGTTGAGGTTGACTAGCCAAGCCAATAGTATCAGCATAAGCAGTGTTTGCACTTTGGATCTTCCTCTTGGACTTGAAATCTAGAGGATACCCGACCACCTTGTAGCAAGACTCTTTAGTATGACCTCTACACTTACAAAAGTCAGAGATTAAGAGTGTATTTTTCTTGAACTTGTTACTGACACCTGAACTACTCCCACCTCTAGAATACATTGCAGCTGAATCTATGCTGGATGAGTGTAGTCCTAAGTTATTGATGCTTGTAACCACAGACTTTTGGATCTCATATCCTCCTATCATAGCATATGCTTGATTTATAGTTGGCAGGGGATCTATCATGAGTATCTGACTCCTAGCCTAATGGTATGTGTCATATAATCCCATTAGGAATTGATACAACTTTTGTTTGTTCATATGAGCTACAAACGCTCTGGATTTCTCATAGTTGCAGCAGGGTGAGGGAACTAACACTTCAAACTCATCCCATAATGCTTTCAGCTTTGTATAATACACTGATACAGAGATAGTACCTTGGTGTAATGTGGCAATTTCTTTATGTAGACTATAAGTTCTTGCCCCATCAACTCTATCAAACCTCTCTTACAGATCAGTCCACACACTTGAGGCATTTGAGGCAAATGCAATTCCACTAAGCAGGCTCTTTGAGACAGAGTTCATTAACCACGACAACACAATAACATTCACCCTTTTCCATTGTCCCTAAAGTTCTTTACCATGCATTTCCTTCTTGCATGTTCCATCCACTAATCATAACTTATTTCTTCCTAACAGAGCAAGTTTGATCGATTGATTCCACAAGATGTAGTTTTTAATACCTTGCAGCTGAAATAAAATGAGGCTAATTCCACTCACATCTGTAGGGCTAAGGAATAGAGGGTGATTGTAGTCAATACCTTTCCCATTGCTACTCGCAGTGCTTGTAGAAGTAGATACACCAACTTGTTAAACATTGATGTGTGTCTGATTGAGGTTTTGAGCTAGATCTGGCATTGTGACTTCACCTGCCATTTTTCTTCAACCTTTTTTCTTTGAAATTTTGTTGCAGAAACACTTGTTGTTTGCAGATTTCAGCTTCAACGGAGCTTAGATCTGGAAAAACTAGCTTGTGATCGGATGAATCTTTGACTCTTATCTCGATTCTTTGACTCAACTATGAACAACGTTTCACAGTAATTACTATGTTGAAAGCTCTGTTACCATGTTCTTCTTCAAGCTCAGTGATTCAGAGACAGGAAGTAAGGCAAATGGAAGAAAATAAAGAGAATGAAGAAGATGAAGATGAGGAAAAGAGATAGAGAGCAGAGAGTATATTTTGACATTGGGGCTGAAAAATGCCCTAATTTTAGTACAGTGTATCATTAGCTATATATATATATAAATACAGCTAACTAATTCTAACCATCTAACTAATTTTAGTTAGTTGGTTCTAACTAGAACCTGGTAAATGATCAAACTGCCCTTGATTCTAACTACCTACTTTAACCTCCTTAACTATCTTCTTATATCACAACACATACCCTGATTTTGATTTCCTAATCATGTAAACTGATTAAACTATCAATTTTTCAACATAAATTACAGTTATATATTCGTAAAAATTAGTGATTGAGTTATGTAGAAATTAATAGAAAAGTATGCAGGTCATTGTGATAAGCAACAGACTCAAACCAAACTAAGATTGATCGAGTGAAACACATTATTCATCAGTTTTGAAGATCAAACTAGCACTCTGTTCATATTTAGGATACACCAAGAGTTATAACAACCCAATAATGTGAGAAAAAATTAAAAAAATGACTACTCAGATAGTGTCAAAACAGACCATACATCATTTGAAAAGAAAAATGATACAAGAGATAAGAATGAGGATGTTACCTTCTTCGAAGTAGCAAACTAAGGTATTTTTGTCAAGAATTTCAACTTCAAACTCTTTTTCCAAACTCGAAATCATAGCAAAGAAATAAAAGACAAAGTGATTTTTGAAGTTTCAAATGGATTCTTAGATGTTGATTTTTTTTCTCGGATTTCTCCGTTTGTGTCTGTCCCCCCTTGGAGGGCAAAAAACCTTGTTATTTATAGGCAAAATTCAAATTTAAAAACATTGATTTGAACTGAAATCAAAGGCATTTATGAGGCCAACAAGGAGAAGGTGAGAAAAGATTTTACAGATCTCACCTTTTCTTTGTCTTTGATTGAAAGTTGCGGCTTGGAGTAAATCTCGCCGATGATGGCAGGCGGATTTTCTAGAAATTGAAAGGAGAAGAAAGAGGTGGAGAAGAGGTATGGAAGATCTTCTAATCTTAAAACAGTGGAGAAAATGAGCAAGGCTATGGTGCTTCTTTTTTTTTTTGGAAAAGAGAATGTTGGAATGTGGAAGGAGCAGCGTAGATGTATTTTGTGAAATAAAAAAGTTTTTCTGATTTGTTTAGAGCCATCCGATCATCAAATGATCGGGTGGTTAATATAAATCAACAGTAATATACTGTATATATACGCACACACTTCCCATTTTTTAGAATTGAGTAAATTTCAGATATGCTAAAAAAAAATATTTTTTCCATTCATTTTAACTTTTCACTGTTTAACTTGGCACACTTATTAAGAAAATAATTATTGTTATATATGTTTTTTCACACTATTCCTATTAATTGAGGTTTGGTAACCATTAGGTCTTAGAAAAAATGATTTAGAAATAGTATTTCATGCTAAGAGTAAAATATGGAATAAAATAATTATCTTTTTCTTGAAATGTCAAATGTGACAAATAAAAATAAAAATTCATTTTAGAAGTACGTGACAAGTAAAAGTTAACGGAGGGAATATAATTTATTATTAAACGGAGGAATCAATTGGCACTTTGCATGAATTTTGGGCAATGAGACATCATGATTACATATCTTTATTACTTTTGACTACTTTTTATCTTGCCATTTGATATTAATTGCATACATCAATTAACCAGACAATGCGACCTACCTTTGTTCCAAATTAAAGGGCTGAGTCATCATATTAAAAAAAAGTCTTCAACTTAATTGGTTTGAAGTAATTAACAATAGTTGAAAAACTCTTATCACAAAAGTTGTAAAATTTGTTCATATTTTTTTTATTATTATAAAAAAATGAAATAATAATAATTATTATACTGATGCTTAATTAAATATGGAGAGTCAAAATTGGGGGTCAACATCGATGCCCTTTCTTGACTTAACGATGCCCTCGGGTTTACTCTTGCTAGCTGGGCCGATTCCCCTTGGAGTTTACTGGATGGATGGGCGGCCCCTTTTCAGGGTGCTCACGATTTGAGATTACTGGTTTACTATTATGCGACGCAGTGTCACCCTCTCTACATCGTCTTGGCCACTTACTCTCGGGTACTACTGCGGGGATACTATATGTCTATGTAAGGCTTGGTTCTGGTTCAGGTAGTTTATACGGACTTCTCGCGTCCCCTATGGGCCCATCTGGCCAGTGCACCACTGAACTGGATGAGGAAGTCACATGGGTCCCACTTAGTAGGCCAAAGGTCGGGCTGGGTCTATACACTTATTATTGTTGATCTTTGAGAGCTACCAATGATTTTAATGGTTTTTACTACAAATATGTATATATTAGCATCACCTATTACCAATATACTTTTATGGTATGGTCCCCTTGTTTTATGGGGACCAGGAGTATGTTTGTCATTGTTTGTATCTTTCTGGGGTATGGGTGTTTGGTCAGTTATTATTTGATCTTATTTGTACTTACCTTTAGTTGTATTTATAGTTGGTCTATGTTGTGTTTGAGTTGAATTGTGGTTGGTAATTCCTGCTAGGTTCAGTTGGATTAGTTCTTAGGTGATTACGTGGTTTGCATTGCCTGTTAGCACTATATTCCTATTTAGTAGACTTTTCTGATGCCTTCTTCCTTTAATAGGTTGGATTACGTTTCAGTTTCATTGTTTGACTCTGCTCCTTTATCTATGTGTCCAGTCTCTTTGACTTATTTTCTGACATTATTGTGATAATTCTTGATTAGTTACTTGTGCAGTAATTACATGATTATATGTTATTTATACTTGCTATATCTATGGAGCTCAGTCGGCCTATGCCTACTGAGTACCATTAGTTTGGTACTCATACTACACTTCTGCCCCCTACATATCATAGTACGGGTTATCTCTGTTGATTTGGATTGGTGCGGAGCAGCTTGATTCAGAGATTTGGTAAGCTCTTGACGTTCAGAGTTGCCAATTTCCATCTATGGTTGATTAGGAATAGTCTTTACTTGCTTTTGAAGACTTTCTATACCTATATTTGTATCTGTAAAAGCCTTGTATTCGTATTTTTATTTAGGTGCTTGATTACCGATGTATGCGAGGTCTTGGGGTGGTTCCTTGTATTTTATTGCAGCTGGTCCTCCTCTTCTCTTAGCTATATATTTTCTGCTTTATTGTTATCTTTTGCTTGATAGCCTGTTGCCTCTGGTTTTGAGCTAAGGGTTAAGGGTTAGACTTACCTACTGGTGGATGTTAGCATGTTCCTTCATAGTCTGAGAAATCGGGTGATGATATACACAATGTTAATACATTCATTTTACCACAATAATTACTACAACCAGAGACTGACCAATTTCCTAGTCAAAAAGAGAGTGTGGGAACCGCTCTGGTAATTTTGGAATTGACTTTGTGAAAAGGTCATAAATACCACCCCAAACTTGTGTCCAAGATGGAACATACTTCGGGGGTCGTAACAGTGGGAATCAAAGAATGCAACATTTTCACAATTTAAGCTAAAAATAACAACGATGGAAGCAGCTATGTAGTTGAATTTACCTCCAATAAAGCCTATTTGTCACTTTCCGAAGCTACCAAATGTTTTCCAAGTAATTACCCGCAATCCAAGCTTTGAAACATCTAAAATGGAGGTTCCTAGACCGTTATGACTATTTGAAGTTGGAGAAGAATGGCTAATCGTGTGATCTTTGAATCAAAGTAATAGGGCCAAAATTGACCTTCACGAACGCGACCGAAGTGTCCTGCAAATGCAGAAGTCACAAGAATTGAACTTCTCGAACGCAGTTGGAGCCTCACGAACACGAAGGCAAAAGGGATAGGGCTCCACATATAAGGTATAAACCCCACGATCGCAATGAAGGAAGGGCAGAGCATCTTCAACTTGAGCCTCGCAAACGCGGAGGCCAATACACTTGACTTTCACAAACACGGCTCGCCACCAGCAAATATTATGAGAAACAAATGCCCAGCGACAACACATTAGTGGATTACTAATTCTATGGCGGGGTGCTCGAGATTAATTTAGAACCCCATGAATACAAATAAATTATGCTATTCCACAAAATTCGATGTTTTGGATTCAATGGAGATTTTGAAATTTATACAAGGTCATTTTATTGAAAAGTGGTCCTACACCTAAGTGTCAAGTTTAGACAAATGACACAGCGGGCCTCGAGATTAGACCGGAAGCCTTGGGAAGTGAATGAAAGGTTGTTCTAGACTCAACTTGACATTTTAGAATGAACTACATTGATGAAATTTTCATTCAAGTGCATTTTCTAAGAATGTTGACCAAAGTGAATATTAGGCCAAATTTCAAAGGCTAAAATGCCAAATAACCCAAACTCGCACCAATTGCCTCATTCTCACACTAACCATGCTACTAGTCTAATCTGATGAAACCATCATAATTCCGATCTGAGTTTGATTACCTAATGTTATGAGCGAAGTCAACCATTCAAGCTCCAACAGCACTAAAACATTGAAACTGGTATAAAAACCAAACAAATAACCAGGCGACCAAATTGTCAGTCCTAGCATCATATAAATGACTTGGGTCACTATAGGAAAGCTCTAAAATATTGAAAAGATCAGAAAATAGAGGAAATGACCTTGAGGGTCATTACATTAGTTGTTAGGCCATTCAAACTAATGGCTTCTACGAGCCTTACGAGTTTTTATGGACCGTAGGGTATGTCCGTCCAAGGGGCCCTCAAGCCTAGTTTGAAGACCATTTCCTATGAGCCTTTATACGAGCTGTCTAAATTTCTATGACCCATAGGGCTAACCCATTGTTCTAATGCCATATTCTAGTAGGTACTGGAATGTGCACCAAGATTCCATGACTAGGGTCTACGGCCCATTGAAGGGTTCGTAGAACCCATCCCCTAGGAGACCCAGTGCTCCTACGATATAATTCCTAAGACTGGTCTTAGGGTCTACAACCCATAGAAAGGGTTTGTAGAACCAATATATCCAAACCAGTGAGCCCAAGTTTTGGTACCCAGTTCCTAGGACTGGTCTTCTGCAGTTCTTAGGAAGTTCTACATTCCGTAGAATGACCCATAGGCAACTCAAAGTCTATTATAATGAAGGATAAAATCATATTTTTTTTACACCCCACACTTTTACACTCGAAATGTATCTTAAGTTCCTTAGACATTATCATGTGATACGGATACATTACGACACTATCAAATGACTCTAAGGAGGGGAGAATATGATACCCCATAGTAGAGAAGATTGGAAATAGAGTCATGAGAAGTTGGAAGGAGTTGGAGGCCAAGTAATGAGTCGTAGGACTTGATTTACCAACGTAAACTACCAATTTAGAAGTCTTGTATACCTAAGCCACTGGAGTACATACCAAGCTTACATAATAAGGATCACACGGGTTCTTAAAATAAGACGAGATTACAAATACACGGGGAAGAGGAGAAGATGACACGTGGTAGCAAGAGGAGGTGCCATGTGGAAGAAGGTGACCCACCTGCTTGGGGTCAAGTAGGTGACCCACCTGCTTGGGGGGAGGTGGACCCCACTGCCACGTGGCAGCCTTGGAGGCTATGTATGGATCCGTGGCCCAATAAGGGCTTGACACGTGTCACTCTATGGGGATGACACATGTCACCTCCTAATGAGGTGTATATAAGTGTGTTTGGATGACTACTAAGTCATTTTCTATTCTACTTGAGCTGAAACTTAGAGAGAACAAAGGAAAGGAAAACTTAAATCCTAAGGGAGGCTAGCTACGGCAACAAGAAAAACAAAGGTATGTCTCCAATTTTCCTCCATGAATTAATTATCTACGGTGTTCCTTAAGCAGGTGGAGATGTATATATGTGTATTAGGGTGTCTACAGAATTATTTCTTCAACTTTACACCTAGAAGAGGGTGAAAGAAGAAGAGGAAAACGCTAGAGGGGCAAAAGAGGAGGGCTACGGGTTTGGCCCCTTTGAGGTAAGCCTCCGAGTTTCATTTCATGAAATAATTATTTAAGATATCCCATGTTTATGTAATGGTTTTTTATAACATAAAATTCCAATTTGGGGAAGCGGAAAAGGGGCACAAATAGTCTGCCCCAATTCAGCACATCAAGACATTTCCAAGATGTAGTTTTGGCGAGTTTTGGACAATTTTGGATAAGGTAAGGTTTCTCCTATTAATTTTAACTTTATGGTGTTGTTATGGAGTGTTTTACATGACCTATAGGTGTCTTTAAATGTGAAAATGTCATAGAAACGCTTGACATTCGAAACAAACTAAATTGGAGTCGCTATAGTTGAATTGTCGTCGAAGTAAATTGTTGTGCTTGTAGTGTACTGCTGTAGGTGTGTGGTTTTTTTTTGTAGGGACTAAGTATGTTCTAAAAGGGGTGTGGTTTCTTCTGGTTTCATCCACATGACCCCTCGTATCGTATAAATAAAGGCTTTGCGAAATAAAGACTAGAAACCCTATTTTGGTGTCGTAATTTTCAGCAAGTTGTTTGGAGCTTGTGTTGTGTGATGTCTCCATGTTTTATGTGTATATATGATGCAGGGTGTTGTTTTTGGTTGGATTTAGTGATTAGGTATGTAATTAGAAATTCGGATAGGACACTTTATAGGGGAGGTGCCTTAACTAATTAAAGAACTACTCGAGGAGACGAATAAGGAAATAGGTTCCATGAATACTAAGGTACAACTGAAGGTACTGAAAAGTTAAGGTTTTTGATACTCGCATTGCTTCCATGTTAAATAGGTTTAAAGGACAACAACGTGGACGTGATTAAGAGGAGTCCATATGAGGTATGTGAAGCTTCCTCTTGGCATGTTTTGGAATAAGTATGTAAAGTTATTTCTCATTTATTTTCGCATGTCTTAGCCTTAAGTGAAATGTATGTGAAATGAGGGTATAATTCCATTCCCAGAACTCCAAGTAGGCCTCATAATCCCTGTTCACTACTTAGTATTGGAACTCTTGTAAAAATTGAGCATTGCCTGTTAGGGCTTCTACGTGTTAAAAAGTATTGTGTGGAAACCTACTTATCCTTTCTCTAATATGTACTTGGTATGAAAATAAGATTATGATGCCATAATTGTTCACCGAGCCCCATGATGGGTCGGGTACAAAATATGTGTGTGATGATAACCTGATGGAAAGCGCAGACTACACTGAGCTTATTCTCTTTCTTTTTTGGCATGTCTTAGTAGTAAGTGAAATATGATACCATCTCCGGGGTAACTCCATTCTTGAATATCTCCTATTTATTTTTGAATATCGAACTCGTGTAATAGTTGAACTAGTTCCTTGGAAACTTTTATGTATTAAGGAGATAACAAATGTACAGGTTCCAAGTCTTAAAGACTATATCATACTAAGTGTTTTTGATTCCATAAATGATTGGGCCCTATGTTAGTACATGTCTAGGGTCCCCGAGACTATATTTGAGACAAACCATAATGACATTTAGAGGACACTCAAAATGACTACACCACTACTAGGTTCCTCAGGCAAAAGTTTAACTTCCTTATTCTATCGAGTCCCTGATAATGTTTTAAATTGCATACGGTTACTTACTACTCTACTCGTGCATACTGTAACCCCTCTATCAGTGAGTCCCGAGCCAGGGCAGATTCTCGTGCACAGTTCACTGCATTATCCACTGAGTCCCTCAATAGAGGGTCAGGGCACGTATGTATATATATATGATGATGTATTGTAATAAGGTGGTGATGGCACTGGGTCTATAATGGTTTTACAGATGTATTCACCAGATCCCTGATAGGGTCGGCTATATGGTATAATTTGAGCATGCATGCTTTCATGATTTATAGAGTACATGTATCGAGGTTTATTTTATGATATATTTATCCCCTGCTTCTCTGTCCCAGTTATGCTATGTTATGTTTTACATACTCAGTACATATGTCGTACTGACCCCCTTCTCTTGGGGGGATGCGTTTCATGCCCACAGGTACAAATATAGGTTTTGGGAGTTCGTCAGCTTAGGATTCCATTCAGCTCAGCTAGAAGAGGCTCCATTATCTCGGAGCCTAGTTTTTGGCACTGACCGTTGATGTGTAGTATTGTTTTGTTATTCAGGGGTACGGTGGGGCCCTGTCCCACCATATGTTGTCAATAATATTATTAGAGGTCTACAGACATGTATATGTGGGTTGTATGTGTAAGTTTTGTTCAGCTGGGTCTACATGAAATGTTGTAAAAGTTTATATGTGTGGCAGCCGTGTCGGCTTACGTGCCCTTTTATGATGCGATACAAATGAAAGAGGCTACTAGTTTATGAAAATATTATCACCCAATAGGGTTCTGTTACATGGTATTATGTTAATTACAGTTCGACTTGACCACAGTTGTTAGACATGTATAAGGGGGTTCAAATCGGACTCCAGTCGCGGCCTACAAGGTTTGGTCATCACAATCTTTTCCCAACTTTCCCAAACCAAAACCCTAATATTTTGGGACTAAAATAAGCCCCATACCAGTATCCCACGATGCTTTTCTCTTATTTATATTTAAAATATTTTGAGATAAAGGTTTAAAGAGTAGAAAAGCTAGGGTTCTAGCGTTTCAACCATTGGATGCTGCATCATTTTATGATGTAGGTACAAGGTTAGAGATCTTCAATAGAAGAATCATTGAAGATCAATTTCCTTCCACCTTTTGGTGAAACCTCATGGAATTAAGCGGAACTCTTTTAGTCATTTCTATTAGTCGTTATTTATTAGTCCTTTGAGGTAGTCGTAGGCCTATCCTGGTACCTATTTATGCTTGGTTAGAGTTCATAGATACATATAGAGTTTAGAGTCATTCAACTTTAATTCTAGAGTTTATGTTTTTGAACAATCTTTTATCTATCTATTATCTGAGATTTATTTCAAGAATTGTTTATTATATTATTTTACATTCCCATCTAAGTTAGCTTTATGTTGTGAGTTAAGTATTTTGCTTAGTAGTTAGCCAGGCCAAGGGTTCGCATGGAAACTAGCATTGGTTTTTGAGTGTCGGCCATGCCTAGCATGTAGACTTAGGGAGACACATGCCACCGGACATCAGGAAAGTTTTTTCAAGTAAAGTTGTATGACTCGTGTAAGGTTCCATAAGCCATAGAATTGGTTTTGGTTGAAAAGATAAGAGAATTAGTTTTTCAATACTTGAATAGGATGACGGGTGTGTACAGATCATAGAACATGTTACAGGTCGTAGATTTTCCCATATAAAGAAACCTCGAAACATAGAATCCTTAGCTTTTACCGATGGTTGTATGGTCCGTATAAGATTTTAAGGATCGTAGATGAGTGCATGGAGTTGAAATTTAGAAATTTCAGAAATTTCTCTGATTTTAACGAACCCTTTTTACAGTCTGTAGTGAGTCGTACAATCCGTAAATGGTGCCCGTAATTCCTGTTTGTAAGATTTTTCTCAAGGGTATTTCGATCTTTACCCACTCTTTTAACTTCTATACTATGTTGTTTTGAGTTATTTTAAGTGGTATTTAGAGGTTCCTCTTCACCCACTATGTGCCAAAGAAACCTCAATTCTCCATTTATGATTCTACCAAATTTTGAAGGTTTTATAACTTTCTTATGGGTTCAAGTTTATTCTTTATGATTGATCATATTATACATGATTTGATCATAATTCAGTGTTTTCAATGAATTTTACATCAACCAATGCTATATGAATGTTTGATTATGAATTTAAGCTTTGTGATTATACATGCATCATGAATCGAATAAATTATAATTTAAAGATGTCTTTAAACATAGTGCCAATATGTTTATATGAAATTAGGTTGCTTCCTATTGAAGTATTCTTATTATGATTTAGCCACTTTCGATTGAAGTGTTGTTTTAATATGAAAGATTATCATGATTTATATGTTTTCATTAAGTGTCTTTATGAATTGATTATGTTATTAAATAATGATATTTTAAAGGAGCTATTCTTATGATTATGTATCTTTATGAATGATTTGGTATTACTAGATTCTTACTATTTCAAAGACTAAGAATATTAGTATGTTATGATTATACATGTTTTCATTTGGGATTTTACCTTGCACCGAGTTTGACTAGTGATGATTACCTAGGTCCTAGAACTACGTGCATGCATAGGTTGTCCTAGATGAACTTTAGCTAGTAGATCCACCTAAGCTTAAGAACATGATCCTTACCGTGGAAAGTAGGACACTCCATTTTCGGTGTGTAAGCAGTACACTGAACTCCATGTTATAGCACACATGGTTTATATCAGGTAATAGTATATCCGACAAATGAATATGATTTCCTTAAATAACTTATGTTTTACACATATGTCGTGACTTCTACTTATAATATAATTTTAAAAATATAACATTATTATAATAACCCTCCTGATCATTTTGTGTTAACACATTCATTTCATCATTTAGAGAGTTCCTATAGAGATACCAATTCATTAGGCCTTTTAGCCTTTAAAATTTGGCGTAACTTTAAATTTGGTCAACATTCTTTGAAACCCTACTTAAATGAAAATTTTGCCAAGTTGCTTAGTTCCAAAATGTCGAGTTTGGTCTAGAACAACCTTTCTTGTGCTTCTCGAGGCTTTCAGTCGAATCTCGAGGCTCGTTATTGAATTGGTTAAAAATGACAATTAGGTGTAGGACCTAGTTTTTTTCAAATTGACCTTGTATGAAAACTTCAACTGCACCGTTAAGTCCGTAACATTGAAATTTAGTGGTATAGCATATCTCGTTTGCATGCATGGGATTTGAACAAATCCTCGAGCATCCCATCAAAAAATTGGGATTTCAAAACTAGTTGATGCAACTTTTGATTGTGCTTTATTCAGGCCACCAATGGACTTCGCATTCGCAAAGCATTAGCTCCCAAGCCTTCGTGTTCGCGAGGGGTTTTCTACGATTATGATGATCAGGTTAGTTAACTCTTCGCGATTAGGAGACTCACTCCATAGTCATGAAGAGAAAATCATTAATGGATCGTGATCGCAAGACTAGGGCTTTCTCATCACGAAGAGAAAATATGTCTAGTCTCTTAAATAAAAACCAGATGCAATCAACTTTTTTCTTCAAAATTCAAACACTAATAACTCTCCTAATTCAAGTTTGATTTTGGTGATTTCAAGTTAGGTGGGTTTGGAATCATCGTGTCTATGTGGGTGATTAGTCTAAAAGTGTCGAGGAGGCTTGGTAGAAGTAATATTGGTCTTTAAGCTATTGCAATAGTTGTTATCCATAGCTTAAATTTTGTAAAAATTGTATGTTGGGTTTTTGGGTTGTTTCAAGCCCTAAATTGTGTTTCATTTTGGAAGACAAGTTTGAGAAGGTAAATTAGATTTTTTATAGAGTTAATTTCAAAATTTCCAAAGTGGGCCCCATATTTCCCTTTTTTACTCCAAAACTAGACTGTCTTTGTTTTTAGTAATTTTAGTGTCAAAACGACTGTATTGATGTTATGAACCTATTTTTGATAGTGTTGCATTGTTTGGAGGCCGTTCAGAATGGAAAAGTTTTAGTACCTTGATTTTGGAGTATTCGTATTCGGCCTACATGTACGCTATGACTTTCCTCTTCTTAGACTGAGTTTGTTTATGTGAAAGCATGAAGATTACTTTGATTTTGGGTCGGTTAGGTTCTTGATGATGCTTATCTATTTAGAAATCGTGTTTTAGGATTTTGTTGGGTAGTACTGGGTACTTGAGAGTATGTTGTCATTTTAATGTGATCATCCATACCTTGTGGATTTGAGTATTATTATTTTCTATTGATATTGAGCATATTTTCCTTAGTCTAGGCTTAGACTAGTGTCTGCCATATCCTCACGATATTTGGATTCTTTAGGCTTTGCTTTTACTCCAACATTGATTCGGACAGCTTGAGTCTGGTAGTTTGAGCCTTATATTATGTGTTGCCTTAGCTTTGACGACCTTCTACCCTTTCTCCCTCTTCTTATCACTCTTTTGTTGATGATTTGAGCTTTTGGGCCTCGTTTGGCGATTCAGGATTGGGTATGGGTCAAGCTTGGAGGGCTAAATTGATTATCTGAGAGTGTAAGTCTATCCATGGTGGTTTTACGATGACAATATGACATGATACTATTTTGTAGCCACTATCATCATAGATTCAATGTCTGGTCATGCTTTATGGAGACGATTTACCTGACTTTGGACTATTGCCCCTATGAGACACATCCGTGGTTCAAGGCCTGGGTGTTGGACTTCTTAGTTGGTTTGTCATTAGTTATCATTTAGATACCACTATAATTTCCCACTTTAAGACTAATCTACGGTTTGAGTTCTGGGCGCTAGACTTCTTAGTTGGGTTGTTACTATTTGTTACTTGGAGGCTATCCACGTCTTGAGGTCTGGGCTATGATTTTCTGAATCAGGACTCACCGTTCCATATTCTTACTAGTTTAGGAATTCTATATACCCATAGAGCTTATGGGGGTCTGCTCGAGTTTTTTCTTAAACTTGCGCACAAGTGTACTTTTTTGGCATATAGGGAGCCATTTAGGTTTAGTTAGTTGTACTTAGTCCTTTTAGTTCCTCACACTCGTGCACATCACCTTTACTTTCTGTTGATTTTGTTATTTTCATAATTTCTATCTTTTATTATTGCTTTTACTTTTCAAGCTCAGTCGGCCTATTATGCCTACTAGGTACCTACTATTTTGGTACTCATACTACACTATGCATCTATTTTCTGTGAATTCCAGGTTCTAGGAGGGATCTATATGTTTTTTTGTATATATTTATTTCATGTTCTTCCACTTATTCATGTTATTCCAGTTATTTCTTTATTATTTTTCAGTTTCTACCCTTAATTCCATTACTTGCAGTTCTAGGATATGGGTTAGCTTACCTACTTGTGGGTTATAGTAAGAACCATCATGAATCGTGGTATCGGGTCATGACAAATTGGTTTCAGAGACCAAGTTCACTGGTCTCACTTGTACAAAGCTAATGTCTAGTAGAGTCCTATGGATCATTGAGGACATCCATAACCTATTTTTGGGTGGTTGCATGATATCGTTAGGAATAGGGCCTTTTTTGTATCACTTTCGTGTTGTGTGTGTCTTATCAGTTTCATGAATCTCACTTGTTTAACTCTTTTTAAATGATGGATCTTATGTGAGGTACCGTGGGGGTGATGCACTCAGGCCCACTAATAGAGCCCCGTCTAAGGGTAGAGGCCGATCCTGAGGTTGCGCCAGGGATATAGCACCAGCCCAGGATTGAGAGTAGACACCAGAGTAGGAGTTGGAGCCACGAGTAGACCAAGTTAATAACCAACTGGTGGGGATGAGACCAGCCTAGCCACCACCCATACCAGTTATGGCTAATAAGCTACAGGTGGTCAGTACTCAAGTATTGACAGTGGTAAAGGGTATGTAGAATGACGACCATGCTACATCTGTATTCGTTCTAGTATTGAAGGGTCATCCTACAATAGAGGCTCCAGAGGTTCAGCGACCACCAACCCCCACTATTGATTAGCCAATTATCGGGAATGGGGCCATTTCTCTATGCGAGCAGAAGATGCTTGGGGTGTTTCAAAGGTGGTCCCCACTGAGATTTTCTAGAGAGATAAGGGAGGATGTCCAGGAGTTCCTTATACTTTCCAAAAGCAGCTATAGTTCGTAGGTATTATGGAGCCAAGAGGAGCCAACTTCACCACTCACCAAATTTATGGGCCTGCCAAGCTTTGGTGGCACTCATATATATAGACCAGGCCATTTAGGTCTACTAGTATTATGGGATGAATTCACGGAGGCCTTCTTGGCCAGGTACACACCATAGAGCATCAGGGACATGCTTCATGACCAGTTCTCTTAGTTGGACATAGGCTTCATGACCATCTCGAAGTATGAGGTGAGGTTCCATGAGTTTTCTTTCTATGCCACCGTGGTATTCCCCACCTCTAAAGAGGGATTCTAATTTTTTGTTTGTGGGTTGGGATTTTAGTTTAGGATCGATACATAGCCTATGGTTTCAGCAGGGCAATTATTTACGGATGTTGTAGATCATGACGACACCATGGATTACGTTTATCACGACGCCCACAAAGGCAGAGACAAAAGGGCTCGCCACTAAGGCAGTTATAGAGGGTCCTGATCTAGGCACAAAGACTCTTATGATAGGTCTCGTCCATAGTTTCAGTAGGGTCAATCTAGTTCGAGCGGCATTACCTACTTCACATAGTAGCCAGCAATGTATAGGTGGTCCTATCGTGGGTCAAATCTTGAGAGGATCTGATCAGGGTTCTATAGGAAGTAGTAGCCACTTTCATGTGGGTGGTTCCTCCTAGGGTTGCTAAGATTTCTGTTAGTTAGACCACTAGTGAGGGATTTCCCCTACCAAGTGATAGTTTCTCCAACTCTTACTACAACCAGACTAGTTTCAGCGGTACCTCCTCCAGCTAGAGGCGGTAGTCAGGATGAACATCCTCAGGGTAGTCGATAGGGTGAGAGAGTTGGAGAATAGGGAGGCAAGTTAGGCAGTAGATTTGACGCACAAGGAAGATGTGCCCAAGGACATTTCTATACAACCCTAATGAGGATGGAGGGTGTGGCATCAGACAATGTCATTATAGGTATGCTTCTATTATTCCATCAGCCCACCACAATTTTATTTCATTAGAGCTCCATATTTTCATATGTATCTATTTATTATGCTTCTTGATTAGGTTTGAGTTCAGAGTCCTTGGTAGAGCCATTTCATGTTTTGACCCCGATGGATGAGTCCTTAGTAGTGGATTATGTATTTTTATCTTTCTAAGTGACTATCTAGGGTGATGACATGCGAGTTGACGTTATTTTACTTGACATGGTTAAATTGGATGTGATTGTGGGCATTGACTAGTTATATCCCTACAACGTGATCTTATTTTGCTACGTTGAGACTGTTACCTTAGCCATACCTTGTATACCTCTGGTGTTGTGGGAGGGTGCATATAGTCACATACTGACGGGGGGCCCTTCAGTTGATTCGATTTGTATAGTCCAAGAGTTTGTAGATATGTTTCCTATGAACCTACCTGGACTACCCAAGAGCATGACATATATTTTACCAAGGACATAGAGTTAGGCACCCATCCTATTTCTATTTCTCCTCCGATCACCGTCCCCCGCAGAGCTCAAAGAGCTTATTGTTCATCTTGAGTACCTCTTAGGTAAGGGGTTTATATGTTTGAGTGTATTTCCATGGGGTTCTTGGGTCCTGTTTGTGTGACGACCTGACCTAGGGCCTAGTAGTAACATGGTGATCGAAACTTTGAAGGGAACCAACCAAGATCTTGATATATCATAAAGCATACATAAGATAGAGTAAATGCGGAAGATGAAATAAGAAGGCATCGAGATCATGAATCATAAAGAGTATGAGAGTTCGACAACATAGACTCTACATATATGTGTCACACCCCAAACTCAAAGGGTGCAACTGGCACCTAATGCAAAAACTTTGGCCTGAGCCGATCCTGTTGAACCACTTTCTTAAGGCGCATGGCATTCATACACACATTTAAGAAAACAAACAAGTATATCTCAGCTTAAAAATAAGTCCTCGGCTAGCAAGGCCCCTGTTAACTGCTCAAGAAAAAAACTACTTCCAATAATTCAAATAAAATAATACGCAGGTAGCACATATGTCCTATTTGGGACATCAAGGCCACCATGATATCTAGAAAAAACATAAACACTATGCAAGCCATCAAGGAACCATGCTCTTTATATAACAACTTAAATAGGTATACATAATGTAAACTAGGCCAATTAGCTGCTAACGGCTAACAACACAACAACCAGGCCTAATTGGCTAACCAGATGTAGCTAAAAAACATACAAGGCAAAGATGGCCACCATCATTTCTATACAACCCAACTGACTAGTCTGCAAGCCTCTATGGATATATTACTTGGTAGGATAGGGCCCCAACCTACCCAAAAATTAAAAACAAAAAGAAAAAAAACCTACGATACTTTGGCAACCCCTGGAAGAAGGGAGTCAACCAATCAGCTAGATAGATGGCTATGTTACTCGGTAGGTGTTTTTGGTCATGGCTCAGAACCTGTAGTCATGAATGTAGTACCACTAGGCAAGGGGGCATCAATCGAAGTAATATCCCTAGTATTAAAGGTAATTGAAAACTGAAGTATAAGTACTGAATGAAAAACGTAGGGGTGAAACACAAGTACAATACCTTATGTCCCTATAACAAGGCAATATAAACACATAAAAATCAACAAGATGATGTGGCCCCCATATGCCGGATAGGTGCAAAAGCACACAATCTCTATAAGTCCTAACGAGTGAAAAGAGTTGCTAAATACCCATATTAGCCCCCTTACCCGGACCCCAATGATAATCTGATCTTAACTGTCTAAATATACCTCTACCATGAATCAATGTAGATTTGAGACTCCGTGGTGAAATGCATATATGCTACCTCTTAGGACAACCTAGTCATCCCGTAGGTATGGTCTACCTGTCCTATAGGCTCGGTTTACCCAGCCTGTAGGCTTGGTAAAATAAATAATTTGGTATGTTCAAGAACCCTGCAATGTCAGTGTTTGCTGAGGCCAAAACAAGCTCATAGGCAGCAGCTAAACTATAAAACATCAAATCAATAACAAATAATCATAATTGATCAAAGCATAATCATGATATGCCTTTCTAGGCCACTAGGCAAGGAGTAGAGTGTCGATGATAGACATTTATCATACAGTGGTAGCCAACTCATAGGTAAGGCTACAAATCATATAAGGACTATAAATAGGCCATGAAAAGCTGAGTTTATTAGGTTCATGCCATAAAAGAAATAATTTCCTTCACATATCTTTCAACCAACTCCGAAAAGGTGTCTTTATGCAGCTTTGCCAACCAAAGGATATGCAACAATGCGATAATCAACACGGCTGCAAACAAGCCATAACTAATTGATAAGGCGCTAATTCCACACTCGTGACTAGCAAAGTCTAAAGCATAAAATGACTCTAATAAAAACAATAATCAACAGCTAAATTCATTGAAGACATTCTAACAACATTTGGAAGGAGCAACAAGCCCATGAGGCAACTTAACTCGGCGTTCTTCATGCCGTTCAACCTAACAACCATCCAATACAACCTAAATAAGAATCACACCATTCCCCCATTATCTCCAACACCTTAAAACCATCAATAAACAACAGTAATACACCAAACAGTTATGACAAAGGGGCTTCCCACAGACACACTATCAAAAAACACCACCCTGGAGTTCAAAAGTAATAGAAACGATACTAGGATATGGAATTATAAAGATGGGCTGTAAAAATAAAATTACCTAAACTAAAATGTTTGAAATAATAAGCTTGAAAATCTCTCTCCTTGC
Source organism: Solanum dulcamara (assembly GCF_947179165.1). Taxonomy (NCBI): domain Eukaryota; kingdom Viridiplantae; phylum Streptophyta; class Magnoliopsida; order Solanales; family Solanaceae; genus Solanum; species Solanum dulcamara. The sequence goes on from NC_077240.1 coordinate 63,023,277, forward strand.
AGAAACAACAAAAAAAGCTTAAATCAACAAAAAAATTATACCACAATGATGAACTCAAAATGTAGAGCAACTTCTGTTAAACTTCCGAGTTGAGAATCTAAGCTTCCAAGGAGTATTTGGAAGGTGATTTAGATGTTTTTCTGGGTTTTTATTTATTTATAGTGAAGAAATAATGAAGGTAAGGGTCTTTTATAACAACAACCGACTTAGATATAGGGGGACCCATCTAGAGGTGTCTACTTGTGCAGTCTGATAAAAATGTGCATATCTCACAATTCTGAAGTCATATAGATGAATGGTTTAGTTTTTCAGAAACTAGACTCGTAAACCTTCAATTTTATAGGTAATGGGAATTGTAATTCCTTATATATTAGAAAAAACATGCTGAGACATTTGACCCAAAATTTCAGAGAATTCCTTACCAATATTTATAATAACTTTTTTTGACGACCGTTATTTGGTAACTTCCTTGACTTTCACACTTAACATACGAACTTTTTTTGATAAAAGTAACCCATAAAACATCCTCCTAAATATTTTATAAAGTCTCTGTATTAATCCAAAAGTAGAAGTTAATTCCAACATTCAAACGAATGGGTGTTACATACTTCCCTACTTAGAAACATTCGTCCTCGAATGATAAGGATATTTGAAGAAACATCAGTAATAGAAAAATGAATCATAAAGTAACATACCTCATGAACTCAAATATGGGGCTACTCCTCTGAAGGAAAAAATAAGCGGGGATATTTAAACTTCATTTCCTCCTCATCTTCCTACATCAGCTCTTCAACATTATGGCTCCACCACAATAATTTTATAGAAGCTATATCCTTATTCCATAATCTTCTTATTTGTCAATCGAACTATGGAAATAGAGACTTCTTCACAAGGTAGATCCTTTGAAATCTGAACTTCTATTGTAGGCACTATACGTGTTGGATCTCCAATACACTTTTGTAATATAGAAATATGAAACACTGGGTGTACTATCTCTAACTCTGGAGGTAACTCTAGTTCATGGGAAACTTTACCTATCCATCGCAAAATGTGATAAGGCCCAATGTACCTAGGGATTAATTTTCAAAAATCTCATAACGCCCTTCATTGGAGAAACTTTCAGAAAGACCCAATCATCAACATCAAACTCCAAGTCTCTCCACCTAACATCTGTGTATGATTTTTGATGACTCTGAGATGTCAACAACCATTCTTTAATTAACTTAACTTTTCCCATGGCTTGCTGCACTAAGTCTAGTCTAAACAATCCTGATTCTCTAATCTTGAACCAACCAAGAGGGGATCTATATTTTCTTTCATATAAAGTTTCATACGGTGCCATACCGATATTGGAATGATAGCTATTATTATAAGAAAACTTGATAAGTGTCAAGTGATCACTCTAATTTCCTTTGAAATCTAGCACATACGCCTGTAATATATTCTCGAGCATATAGATGGTGCGTTCAGCTTGGCCGTCTGTCTGGGGATAAAATGTTGTACTAAGGTTTACCTGCGTCCCATAACCTTCTGGAAAGATTTCCAAAAGTATGCATTAAATTGTTCTCTTCTGTCTAAAATAATTGATATAGGGACAATGCAACCTAACAACCTCCATAATATATAGCCCTGCATAATCTTCACCTGAAAATGTGGTCTTGACTGGCAAGAAATGAGATGATTTTGTAAGCCTATCAATAATCACCCAAATAGAATCAAACTTTCATCACGAGTGAGGCACACCTTTAACAAAGTCCATATTTACTACCTCCTACTTCCATAGTGGAATGGGTATCTCTTGAGTTAGTGCACTGGGTTTCTGATACTCAACCTTCACCTACTGACAATTAGGACATTTTTCTATGAACTCAAAAATATCTTTCTTCATCCCAGGCCACCAGTAAATTTCTTTAATATCGTGATACATCTTTGTAGAACCTCAGTGAATAAAATATTGAGAATAGTGTGTTTCCTACATAATCTACTACCGAAGACCAGCAACATATGAAACATACAACCGATGTTCGTATTTGAGGACTCTGTCTTCTGCTATATTAAAGGCTAAAGACACTTGATACTGAGCCTTTCCCATAAGCTGCTCAAAGATGGAATCTTCATGTTGTCATGCCTTTACCTCCACAGCCAGAGATGATATGATTGTGTCTTGAATTATGACCTCATAATCAGAATACACTAATCTATCCCCCAAGTTAGCTAGCTGCTGAATTTCTTAGGCTATATCCTTCCTCTCCACTCTCAAATATGCTAAACTGCCCATAGATTTACGATATAAGGCATCTGCTACTAAGTTTGCCTTCCCTAGATGGTACATGATGTTTATGTCATAGTCTTTTAACAACTCGATCCATCGGCATTGTCGTAGATTCAATTCCTTTTGCCTGAAAATGTTTTAGAGGCTTTTCTGATTGTATAGACATCAACATCCATGCCACATAAGTAATTCCTCCAGATCTTCAAGGCATGACTAACTGCGGCCAACTCTAAATCATGGGTCAGGTAGTTTTTCTCATACTTCTTGAGCTTCCTAGAAGCACAAGTGATTACCTTACCATGTTATATCAGAACACAACCCAATCCGATGCCCGAAGCATGAAAATATAGTGCATAACCTTTTGGACCCTCTGGCAAGGTCAGAACTAGGGCTGAAGTCAATCTCTCTTTTAGCTCTTGAAAGCTCTTCTCACATGTTGTTGTCCACTAAAACTTAGCTACTTTTTGAGTTATCTTAGTTAAAGGTCATGAGAGTGAAAAGAACTCCTCTACAAACCTCTTATAATAGCCTGCTAACCCAGAAAGCTACGAACCTCTATTGGGGTCATAGATCTTGGCCAAGTCTTCACTGCCTGAATTTAAGTACGTCAACTTATATTCCAATAGCTGATGCAATATGGACCCAAAAGACCACAAAATGCAACCAAAACTCACATTTTGAGAGCTTAGCATATAATTTTTGAGCTCGAAGTACTTGAACTACTGCTAAAAGATGGTCTCTATGCTCCAACTCTAATCGTGAATATATGAGAATATCATTAATAAATGCAATAACAAACAAGTCTAAGAATGGCCTAAATATGGTGTTCATTAGGTCCATAAATACTGTTGGATCATTTTTCAATCCAAAAGACATCACAAGAAACTCAAAATGACCATATCTAGTCCTAAAGGCCGTCTTTGGAATATCACTCTCCCAAACCCAAACTTTATGATACCTTGACCACAAATCAATATTTTAGAAATATCGAGCACCTTGTAGCAGGTCAAACAAGTCATCAATCCTTGGAAGAGGGTATTTGTTCTTCATAATAACCTTATTGAGCTGTCAATAGTCTATACACATACGCAATGAACTATCTTTCTTATGTACAAATAATACCGGTATACCCCACAACATGTACTCGACCTAATAAAAGCCTTATCTAACAAATCATTTAGTTTGTCCTTCAATTCCTTTAATTCTGTTGGTGCCATTCTATACAGAGGAATTAATATCGGTTGGACATCTGGAAATGGATCAATAGAAATTAATCTCTCGTTCTGGGGAATACTAGGTAACTTATCAAGAATGACATTTGCGAATTCATTTACCACTAGAATTGATTGTAAGGTCGATGGTTCTATGTCAACATTCTGAACCCTAACAATATGAGAAATGCAACCTTTAGCAATAAATTTCCTTGCCCGAATATATGAAATAAATGTACCATTTGGTGTTGCTATGTTACCCATCCATTCTCGAACTACCTCTCCTGGAAAGTGGAATCTAACAATCTTTTCTCCACAATCAACATTGGCGTAAGAAGATGCTAGCCATCCATGCCCATAATAATATCAAAGTCTAGCATCTCTAGCTCTATCAGGTCTGCAGAGGTTTGATGACCAACAATCTCTATTGGGGTAGATACAACAAAAGGCTTTTGCAATGACTCTAGTGCTATGTATAACATCCCTACAATAAATGGAGCAACAAAGGATAAAGTGGAGCGTAGATCTATCAAGGCATAAATATAGTGAGAACAAACGGGTAGCATACCTATCATGACATTTGGGGAAGACTATGAGTCCTGTCGACTAGTCAATGTATAAGTACGATTCTGGCCACTATAAGAACTAGATGCTCCCCCTCTGCCTAGACCTCTAACTGATGAAGATTGTGCCCCTCTCTTTGTAGAATGCATTGAAGTAGATGACCCTACTATTGATCCAGCCTGCTTTCCTAGACCCTGCTATTCTCTAAATGGACAATATCTCTGTATATATGACCCTCCTAGCCACAAGAATAACATGCTATAGAGTCCAAGTGACATCTACAAAATGTGGTCTACCATACTTATCACAATATGGCATAACTGGCCTAGATTGCTCTGAATGGCGATACTGCTGTAAGCTCAACTTCTGTGAACTTTCCCCTGCGCCTAACTATCCCCGACAATCATATCTACTACTCTGGGACTCCTATAGTGGAGGCCTAGGTGTCTTACTAGAATACCTGGGTCTAGGACCCCTATGAAAATCTCTTTGAAGGTTGGTAGGTCTAGACCGCCTCTGTTGCACCCTCTAAGTTCATTCTGCTCCAAACTGTCAATGTCTGAACTCCTCTAGATTCTTAGCAACTGCCTATATATGGGAGATATAAATATATTTATTTAGTGCTGCTATCGTATAGTCCCCAACATATTCTAGAGGCAACCCTCCTATAAATTTGTGTATCATAGCTTCCATTGTATCTACAATCATCGGTGCATACCTAACGAGGGAATCAAATCACAATCCATAATATGTAACACATAGACGGCCCTGACGAAGGTTTAAGAATTGATCAACTTGAGCATCTTGGATCTCTCTAGGTAGATATTGATCTAAAAAGGCATCATTGAAATGATCCAGAGTGGCATAGGGTGCATTGTCCCCTCTGGACCTCTCCCAACCCTCGTACCATAAAGTTTTTATGTCTTTAAGCCTGAATGCGGCTAACTCAACAGACTTTGTAGATGAAGCACCCTAAAAATCCTATGTATCTGGTTCATAAAGTGCTGAGGGTCCTCACTGCGGTCTGTCCCTGTATATTAGGGAGGACTCAAAGCAAAGAACTCTCGAACCCATAAACTTTCGGGCCCTTCAGAAAGTTCGGCTACATTTGTCGCCACTAGCTGGCGCTGCATGGCTATTAATTGATCCAACATATAAACTATATTTTTGAGTTCCTAATCTGTAGGAATAGGAGGAGCTGGAGGTTCAGCTAGAAATCCTATAGATCTTGGGGCCTACTAATGTCAATATGGTACCGGGGAGGGATGTAAAGATGTCTCTCCCACTTCTTCTGAATGAACTACCCCAAAAGGTGGTACTCTGCTCATACCCTCCTTTGTAGGTGCATATGACCTCTGGTTCGCTGTTGCCTGATGAGTCACTAGCATTTCTTCCTCTATACAAGGATGATAACAATCGTAAGTCAAAAAAATCAACCCTTATGACTAGGTTCTATAGCACAATTTAAGTAGAAAGAAGGAAATATGCCTGAGTAATACCTATAGCTTCTTTCTTATATAATGTGGTGCACAACACATTTATAAATAACACTCTACTAGACACGGCTTGCAGACTTCCTAGTATACGATATTACTTTCATACCAAGTTTGTCACACCCCAAACTCAAAGGATGCAACTGGCACCTAATGCCAAAACTTTGGCATGGACCGACCCTGCTGAACCACTTGCTAAAGGCGCATGGCAGCCACAAACAGAGTCAAGAAAACATAGAAGTATATCTCGATTTACAAATAAGTCCTTAACCGGCAAGGCCCTTGTTAACCGCTCTAGAAACAAAATACTACCAATAATTCATATAAAGCAATAAGCAGGTAGCACTTATTTGGGCCATCGAGTCTGCCATGATATCTTGAAAAAACATAAACACTATGCAGGACGTTAAGGACACCATGATCTCTATATAACAATTGAAATAGGTATACATAATGTAAATTTGGCCAAGAAGCTGCTAACACCTAACAATACAGCAACGAAGCCTAATTGGTTAACAAGATGTAGCTAACAAATATACAAGGTTAAGATGGCACCATCATTGTTATACAACCCAATCAACTAGTCTGTAGGACTATATGAATATAATAATTGGTGGTACAGGCTCCCAACCAACCCAAAAACTATAAACAAAAAGAAAAAAAGAGAAAGCTCCGAGACTTTGGCAACCCCTAGAAAAAGGGAGTCAACCAATTAGGTGGATAGGCATCTATGCTATTCGGCAGGTCTGTCTGGTTGTCGTTCAGAACCTACAGGCATGAATGAAGTACCCCTAGGCAATGGGGCATCAATATGAAGTAATGTACCAAGTATGTAAGGAAACTAAAAACTGAAACTAAAGTATATGTACTGAATGAAAATGGGCAGGAGTGAAACACAAGTACAATACGTTATCTCCCTATAACAAGGAAATATAAACACATAACAAGAAATAACCTAGCCTGGATCCCATAAGCTCGGTAGGTGCAAACAACACACAATATCTATAAGTCCTAACGAGTAAAAACAGTCGCTAAATATACATATTAGCCCCCTTACCTGGATCCCTAATGATATTCTGATCTGAACTGTCTGAATGTACTTGTGCCATGAATCAATGTAGATCTGAGACTCCGTGGTGAAATGCATATATGCTACCTCTTAGGTACAACTTACCCATCTTATATTTACGGTCTACATAGACCATAGGCTCTATCTACCCGGCCTATATGCTCGGTAAATCAAATTAATTGGTATGCTCAAGAACCATATAATGTAAGTGTCTGCTGAGGCCAAAACAAGCTCAAAGGCAGCAGATAGACGATAAAACATCAAACCAATAACAAGTAATCATAATTGATCAAACCATAATCATTATATGCCTTTCTAGGCCACTAGGAAAGGAGTAGAGTGTTGATGATAGACATTAATCATATAGTGGTAGCCCACTCAGCAGGTAAGCACAAATCATATAAGGACTATAAATAGGCCATGAAAAGCTGAGGCCATTAGGATCATTCCATAAGAGAAATAATTGCCTTAACATACCTTTCAACCAACTCCAAAAAGGTGTCTTTATGCAACTTTGCCAACCAAAGGAAATGTAAAAAATGCAAAAATCAACACGGCTGCAAACAAGCCATAACTAATCAATAAGGTGCTAATGCCACACTCATGACCAGAAAATTCCAAAGCATAAAATGATTCTAATAACAACAATAATCAGCAGCTAAATCTTATGAAGACATTTCAACAATATCTCAAAAGAGCAACAAGCTCTTGAGGCAACTTAACTAGGCATTCTTTACGCCGTTCAACCTAGAAACCATCCAATATGACCTGAATAAGAATCAAATCATTCCCTCCATTACCTCCAGCACCTTAACACCATCAATACACAACATTAATACCCAAAATAGTTAAGACAATGGGTCTTCCCAAAGACACACTAGTAAACACACCACCACAGAGCTCAAAATTAATAAAAATGATATTAGGATATGGAATTACGAAGGAGGGTTATAAAAATAAGTTACCTCAACCAAAATGTTTAAAATAATAAGCTTGAAAATATGTCTCCTTGAAGCAATAAAAAAAATCTTAAATCAACTAGAAAACTATACCATAATGATGAGCTCGCAATGTAGAGCTACTTCCGTTAAACTTTCGAGTTGAGAATCTAAGCTTCCAACGAGTATTTGGAAGGTGGGGTTAGATGTTTCTTTGAGTTTTTATCTGTTTCTAATGAATAAATAATGAAGGTGAGGGTATTTTATAAGAACAATGGACTTAGATATGGGGGACCCACCTAGAGGTTTCTACTTGTGCAGTTTCATGAAAATGCGTGTATTTCACTATTCTGAAGTCGTATGGTCGAGCGGTTTAGTTTGTTGGAAACTAAACTCGTCTTACTTTGATTTGATAGGTAATAGGAATTCTAATTATTTATATATTAGGAGTAAAGTGCTGAGACATTTGACCTAAAATTTCAGAGAATTCCTTAACGACATTTACAATAACTTTTTCCAACCTTTATTTGGTAACTTCCTTGCCTTTCACACTTAACATACAAATATTTTTCAGTTAAACTAACCCATAAAATATCCTCCCAAATATTTTATAAAGTCTTAGTCTTATTCCAAAAGTAGAAGTTAATTCCAACATTCAAATGAAAGAAATAAATGTCTTTGAAAGAAGAAAAAAACTCATCACTAGTCCTCAATGGATGAGGACTCACTAAAACTTTTGCCGAATAAAGCTCTACTAGCCACCGTGGGAATGTGATCCTCAACCCCTACATTATAAAATAATTCAGAGGAGGGGTCACCACGGAGTACTTCATGGCCTATAGTGCTCACTACTATCTAAGGTGACCTGGCGTGGACCTTACTCTGCAGGACTGAACCTGAGGTTCACTACTACAGTGGCTCACCATGAGGCGTGGTGCCTACCACAACCCGTGATGGCTTTCGTGGTCATTACCTGGTGCCAAAATGTTAGATTTTTAGTAATTTCATCTTTTGATCCTCATTTTTTGACTTTCCAAATTCTGGGGGTCTTATAATATCTCCCCCTTGGGAACATTCATCCTCGAATGGGATTCAAGCTAGCATGAATGGAATAGGAAAGGAACATAGAAGCCCAACATGAATGCAAAATATCTTGACAATGCATAAAACATGAAATCATTAATCTTAACTCAAAATGTAACTTTAAAACTCAATTCATGAATAGGAATGCATATGAAACCATGAAACAACTGAAATGCATGATTTGGGCTGGTTGGATCGTAAAGGAGCTAAATACCTCAACTAGGCATGGAAGGAAAGAGATGAGGATATCGGGACATCATATCGGCTTCAGCCTCCCATGTAGCACCCTCAACCTCTTGATTCCTCCATAACACTTTAACTAAAACTATTTCTTTGTTTCTCAACTTTCTAACTTTTTGGTCCAAAATTTCAATCGGAACCTCTTCATAAGAAAGGATCTCCTTAACCCCAATGTTGTCAAATGGAACAATGGAGCTAGGATAACCTATAAACTTCCCCAACAATAACACATGGAACACTTGATGCATCGATGCCAAATCTAAAGGCAAATCCAAATCATAGGCCACCTTACCAATTTACCTCAAAATTTGATATGGGCCAACATAGCGGGGACTTAGTTTTCCTTTCTTACAAAAATAATCACACCCTTTATTGTGAAATTTTCAAGTAAACCCAATCATTAACTTCAAATTCAAGTTCCCTTCTCCTCACATATGAATAGGACTTTTGTCAGCTTGGGCCATTTTCAATCTATCTCTAATGAGTTCGACCTTCTCCATAGCCTCAAATACCAACTCGGGTCCTATCAAAGCAACTTCACCTACCTTAAACCAACCAAAAAGGAACCCACACCGCCTACCATACAAAGCTTCAAATAGAGCCATTTCACTGCTAGAGTGATAAAGCAAACTGTATTAATGGCAAATGGTCATCCCAATTTCCTTTAAAATTGATCACGCATGACCTCAATATATCCTCTAATGTCTAAATGGTATATTTATCCTGACCATCTATTTATGGGTGAAGGGTGGTACAGCTTTACTTGGGTACCAAGACCTTTTTGGAAAGATCTCCAAAAATGAGATGTAAACTGAGTACCTCGATCAGAAATGATAGATAATGGAACGCCAGGAACCTTGACTAACTCTCGGATATACAATCTAGCATAGTCCTCGAATGAATATGAGGTCATAACTGGGATAAAATAGGCCGACATAGGTATTCAGTCAACTATCAGCCAAGTGGAATCATGTTGCCTATAAGTACGAGGCAAACCAATAACAAAGTTCATATTTAAGGTTTTTCACTTCCAAGTAGGAATCGCAATGTCTTGAGACAAATCTCCCAATTTTTAATGTTCAACTTTCACTTTCATACCATTCCACCAATATACTTAGCCATAAATTCTGTAATATCTATTTTCATGCCATTCCACAAATATACTTCTCTCAAATCTCGATACATATTTTTGGAATCGGGATGAATATAATATAATGATCTGTGAGCTTTGGACAATATCATTTCTCTTAGGCCATCAACATCCGGAACACACAATCGGCTTTAATATCTCAAAATCTCATCTCCCCCTTGAGAGAAAGCCTCAATAGCCTTTTTCTCAACTGCTTTCTTCAATTCAATCAATGCGAGATCATCATCTTGCTTGGACCTTAAATCTTCCACAAAAGATGATTCAGAACCATTTTGCACAATTACACCACCATCCTTGGATCTACTAATTGAATATTCAACTATGCTAATTGATTTACATCCCAAACTAACTCTCTCTTCATCCTGAATATGAGTAACACTATTCATGAATAATCTACTAAGAGCACCATCAACCACATTTATCTTACCCGAATGGTATAGTACACTCGTATCATAATCCTTCAATAATTCAAGATATCTCCTTTGTCGAAAATTCAAGTCCTTTTGAGTGAACAAATATTGTAAACTTTTATGATTGGTTAAAACATCTATGTGGACATCATAGAGATAGTGTCTCCACATCTTTAAAGAAAATACAACCACCGCTAACTCCAAGTCATGGGTTGGATAATTCTTTTCATGCACCTTGAGTTCTCTAGAAGCATAATCTGTCACTTTACCATTTTTCATTAGCAAACAGCCAAGACCAACTCATAAGACATCATAATACACAAAAAAATCATCGAAACCTTCTGGTAAAGTCAGCAGTGAAGTAAAGGTAAGCTTATCTTTCAACTCTTTGAAGATTTTATCACATGCCATGGATAAGTGGAATTTTACCTTCTTTTTAGTCAAAGAGGTCAAGGGCAATGAAATGGAAAAAACCCATCCACAAACCATCTATAATAATTGGCTAAGACCACGAAACTTCAAATATCAAAAAGGAATCAATGATCTAGGCTAATTCTTAGCTGCCTTGGTCTTTTTTAGATCAACCATAATTCCTCTCCAGAAATAATGTTACCAAGGAAAGCTACTGACCTTAGCCAAAATTCAGATTTGCTAAACTTTGCATATAGTTGGTAGTCCTTGAAAATTTGCAATAAAATCCTCAAATGATCGTCATTCTCTTTCTCACTTCGTGAGTAAATCAAAATATCATCAATAAAGATGATCACAAACATATCCAAATATTCCCTAAATACCCTATTCATCAAATCCATAAAAGTTGCAGGGGCATTTGTTAGTCCAAAAGACATAACAAAGAATTCAAAGTGACCATACCGAGTTCTAAAAGACGTTTTCATAATGTCACATTCCCTCACTCATAGTTGTTGATAACCTGATCGAAGATCAATTTTTGAAAAGTAACCCACCCCTTGCAATTTATCAAATAAGTCATCTATCCTCATAATTGGATATTTGTTCTACTCAGTGACCTTATTCAATTATCGGTAATCTACACATATTCAGAGTGACCCATCTTTCTTCCTAACAAGCAACAAAAGATCACCCCAAGGATAATTGCTTGGTCTTATGAAACCCTTATCCAACAAATCCTTTAATTTCTCTTTCAATTCCTTAAGTTCGGCCGGAGCCATACGGTAAGGAAGAATAGATCTAGGCTATATATTGGGTAGTAGATCAATAACAAAGTCTATTTTCCTTTTGGGAGGAATAGACGGAAGATCTTCTGGGAAAAAATCTAGAAATTCATTTACAACTGAAACTCACTCAAGAGTAGTAATCTCAGAATCAACATCCCTAACTCATACTAGATGGTAGATGCAACCTTTGGAAATCATTTTTTGGGCCTTAAGATATGAAATGAACCGACTCTTAACCACCGAATCATTACCCTTCCATTCAAAAGTAGGCTCATTTAGAAACTGAAACTAGACTCTACAGGTTCTACAATAAATGGATGTATAGGAGGCATGTAACCAATCCATACCAAGAATAATGTCGAAATCAGTCAGGTCAAGTTCAATAAGATCTCAAGGGATAACTTTGTGTAAAACCGAAATGGGGCAATTTCTATACTCTTTTATCCATAACCAACTCACCTATGGGAGTATAAATGGAAAAAAGTTCTACCAATACTTCGTGGCTAACATCAAACCTTATGTCCACAGAAAGAGTAACAAAAGAAAAATTTGCACGTGGATCAAGCAAGGAAAAAACATCATAGTAAAATACCCGTAACATACCGATAACAACATTGGGAGTCTCCTTTACCCTAATAGCATAAAACTGGTTGTTGTGTTGACCACCCTTAGGTTGAGCTTAGGCACCTTGTGGAACTTGGAAACCTTAAGCAAATTGTCCTTGAGGACAACCCTCTCTACCCTTGTTGGTAATATAAGGGGATTACCTATGGCCCATTTTGCCACATCCCAAGCAAGCACACATTTCTATCAAACATCTCCCTCCATAATTCTTTCTACATTTTGCACACTTGGAAAATAAAGAACTAATAGTATTCACACCTCCTCTTTGAGCCTTAGGGTATGGAACCCTATTATTTACAAACTTCTTTCCTAAACATTGGCCTTGTTGATAATGGCCACTACTACTACCAGACTTAGTATTTGAGAACCCACCTTCATACCGAGCTCTCTTAGAATCTATCATTATCATCTCTTTGAGCTCTTCTCCCTAAATTTACTTGGCAAAATTCATGAGCTTAGATATTTCCATTTCCTTGATAAGTATAGTGGTACGAAATTATTTAGCAACCAAGTTGGATACCCCCTATATGAATTGACTAATTTGGGCACGTGGATTGGCAACCAATGAAGGAGCATACTTGGAGAGTTTAGTGAATTTTAGGGCATAATCACTCATTCCCATGTTGATGTGGCAAAGATTTATGAACTCCAACACTTTAGCTTCCCTTAGTTCAACAGGGAAAAAGTGAGGAAAGCAAGTTTGAAGGCTTCCCATTCAATAGGTCCTTCATCCATCCTCTCTATCTTCCATTGAGTATACCATACTTGAGCAACATTCTTGAGTTGGTAAGCTGCCAACTCCACTTTCTCTTCCAAAGACACCCCCATAATGCTCACTATCTTATAAACCTCATCAATAAATTCTTGAGGATCCTCATCAACTTTTGTTCCATGAAAATCCAAAGGATTCATCCTTGTAGAATCCCTTACCCTCAAAGCCACAGTGGGAACATTGAGAGGAGTCGCAACCCCTTAGTTGGCCACTACTTGGGCTAGCATCATGATAGCAGTCTAGAACTCTGCATTAGTAACTTGGTCGGGTAGGGGACCATTGTCTTGAGGAGCCATAGGAGCTTGGGCTTTGTTAGCATTGATCCCCCTTGGCAAATATGGTCTTATTGGAGGAATTTTCTGAAAATTGCAAAGGACAATTGTTAGGGAAAAGAAGTCTTAGGGTAAACTCTATAGCACAACATAGACCATGAAACAAGTGAGAATTTCCTAAAATTTCTTATAGCCTCCTACTCATAGAAGTGGTGCGCTTCACAATCATGAATAAGACTCTACTTGATGTGGAATATTGGACACCTTAGGACATCTTAAACCTTGTGCCCTGATACCAAGTTTGTCATGACCCGACCTAGGTCTACTCATAATATGGTGATCAAAACCCCAAAAGGCTCTAACCAAGCCTCTTGACATATCATAAAGCATGCATAAGGTAGAGTAAATATGGAAAATGACATAACAAGGAGTCTAGATCATAAATCATAAAGAGTATGAGAGTTCGACAACATAGAATCTAAACATATGTCCAACAAATGCCTCTACTACATGAAAATGACGGGGGATAAGACATGTCCCTAACTCACCCTCCATATGAAAGAAATGAATGTCTTTAAGAGAAGAAACAACTCATCACTAGTCCTCGATGGATGAGGACTAACCAAAAACTTTGCTAAATAAAGATCTACTAGCCATGCATGAGAATGTGATCCTCAACCCCTACATTAGAAAACAATGTAGGCAAAAATATGTGTTAGTACATTTGAATGTACTAAGTGTGAGGGCATGACATGTAGCATAAATCATAAGATGCAATGATCAAGAAAAGTATATGGTAAGAAGAGGTAAGTAAAGTCATGAGAAAATCTTAATGATCAAAGCATTTGGAAGGCATAGTTGAAATCATAAAAGTACTTAGGAGATCATACATATGAGGTATAGAACCATAACTAACAATAAGATCAAGTGAGATATAACATGGACTATTTATGTTTCCTCATACAACAGAAGAAAGGGCAATCTACTTGCCAAGGTAGACTCTACCCACTAGGTGGGTCATATACATACGATATATGTGGATCCACTAGCTAAGCCATAAAGGAAACCTATGGTGGCACATAGTTTAAGGGACTTGAGGCTGCTACTAGGGCATTTGGTAGGGCCCTACCTCAAATTCCGCTCGATGCTAAGTTAAATCCCACAGAATATATAACATAGTAAACATACGTAGCATATATCATAACTTGTTCATAAACTTAAAATTTCATAGAATAGCTCATTTTATAACATAATTGCAATGTGAGTATTGTCCTTTAATCATTACAAATTATACTTGCATAATTCATCCAATTAAGTCCTAGGTCACCACATAGGGCCCTAAGTCAGCCCAATGTAACTTATCAAATTAGGGTAGTAAAACCAATTGAAATTCATTAGATTTTGAGTAGAAACCCTTGGAGTCCATGAGTGAAAGGACCTATGGATAAATCTCTACATACCTTCATTGAATTTGACCTTAGAATTAAAAAAAGAGACTTGTTTTTGAAGAAAATCTAGCCAAACATGATGAAGAAGCTGAACCTATGAATGAGCCTTGAGAGAGAAGTCTTAAAGTTGATTGGGAATTAATGATGGAAAAAAATAGGTTTTAGAAGTATTTAGGATAAATTTCATGATAAATCTAGTCCTAAAGATGTCCATATACATTAATGAAAGAATAGGAAATAACTAAAACACCCTTCATTTGACTGGGATTGGAACTCACCATGGAGGATCCATAATGGTCTGTGATGCTCATCACGCCCGGTGGTAGTGTCCGTGATGATAGACTTGGATTTGAAAATTCATAAATTGTAGAGAAAAGTTTCTGAACTTCCTCCATGAAATCTTTCACAGTCTGTGGAGTGCATTATAGGACGTGAAGAGTGGGCATGGTGTAGGCCTTGTTGGTGGGTCTGCAGGAGTGACCACAACGGTACCCACGAAGATCAGTGAAGAACTACACGGCTCGTGGTGGCCAATCGTGGTCCTAGCCTTGAGTGATGTTCTGAGGTCTCAGGAGAAGGGTCACTACAAAGGGCTTCACGGCCCGTGGTTCTCACCACTGTTCATGATGACCTATCATGGACCTCACCCTAAAAGACTAAACCTTAGGGTCACCACTAAGGTGACTCACCACGGGGTGTGATGCCCACCACAACTCATGATGGCACTCATAGTCATTAACCGATGCTAAAATTTTAGATATTCAGTAATTTCATATTTTGATCCTCGTTTACCGACTTTCCAAATTCCAGGATCTGACAGTTTGTGAAGAAAAAAGATGGTACTCTATGGATATGTATCGACTACAGGCAGCTGAACAAGGTATCGGTGAAGAACCATTACCCCATGCCTCATATTGATGACCTATTTGATCAGCTTGAGTGTGCTGCAATGTATTCTATGATTGACTTGAGATCCGATTACCATCAATTGAGGATTAGGGAATTGGACATCCCTAAGACCTCATTTAGGACTCGATAGTGCTATTATGAATTCCTAGAGATGTCTTTTGGGTTAACCAATGCCCCTGCAACCTTCATGGACTTGAGGACCTATGTGTTCAGGAAGTACCTTAATTCCTTTTTCATAGTCTTCATTGATGACATTTTGGTACACTCACGGAGCTAGAGTAAGAAAGAGTAACATTTGAGTTTAGTTCTCTAAACTTTGAGAGATTAGCAGATTTATGCCAAGTTCTCATAGTGCGAGTTTTGACTTGATTCTATAGCATTCTTGGGGCATGTGGTATCCAATGATGACATCATGTTATATCCAACGAAGATTAAGCCTATTTAAGATTGGGTCATACCCACCTTTGTTATTGAGATTCATAGCTTCATTTGACTAGCAGGATACTACCATCTCTTTATTGGGGGTTTCTCTACCATTGGAGTGCCATTAACTCAGTTGAGTCACTTGGATATTCTATTTGAGTGGTATGAGGAGTGTAAGTTGAAATTTTAGAAGCTCAAGGAGCTACTTACTATCGCCCCTATATAGACTCTTCTAGTTGGGGGTGAGGGCTTTATGGTATATCACATGCGTGCGCCTACCCCACTCACGACTTGGAGTTGGCGGCAGTAGTTTTTGCGCTTATGATTTGGAGGCACTACCTGTATGGATTTCATTCTGAGATCTACACTAATCATAGGAGCCTCTAGTATATTATAAGCTAGAGGGACCTTAATTCAAGGTAGCGTCATTGGATTGAGGTCTTGAAGGACTATGACCTCTCTATTTTCTACCATCTAGGCAATGAAAATATAATAGCGGATGTCTTGAGTCGGAAGGCAATGAGTATGGGTAGTATAGCCTTCCCTTTTATTATGGAGCAACCTTTGGTTGTAGACATTCAGTCTTTAGCCTACAAGATTATTCGACTTGATATTTCTAATTCTAAGCATGTGCTAGCTTATGTGGTAGTTTAGTCATCTCTATTAGATTGGATTTATGGTCAGGTGTTTGAGGATGAGGATTTGGTAGCCCTTCGAGATCAAGTTTTAGGAAGCCATGCCAGTAAGGTTACTATAGATCTAAATGGGGTATTGAGGTTTGATGGTCACTTATGTTTTTAAGAGTAGGGGGCTTGATCTAGTTGATCCTTAGCGAGGCCCATGATTCCAAATACTTTATCCATTCGGGCTCTACTAAGATTTATTGTGACTTGAGAAGCAATACTGGTGGAGCAGTATAAAGCAAAACATTGTAGACTATGTGTCTCATTATTTAAGTTGTCAGTAGGTGAAGGTTGTGCATTTGAGGCCTGGTGGTAAGTTTCAGAGATTACCCATTCTTGAGTGGAAAAGGGAGCATATCTCCATGAAATTCATTGTGGGCTTACCTCTCACTTCCAGATGTGTTGATAGTATTTGGGTTATCATTGATCGATTGACCAAGTGAGCATACGTCCTCCCTATTCATACTTCCTTTAGTGCTGAGAGATTGTCCTGTAGGTGGTTTGTCTTCATTTACATGTATCTATTATCTCAGATCGGGGCTTACATTTCATATCCAACTTTTGGAGGACTTTTCAGGAGGAGTTGGGCACCCATGATAACCTTGGCACAGCTTTACACCCGCACCAATGGTCAATCGGAGTGCACAATTCAGGTTTAGTAAGATATGTTGTGGGCCTATATTTTGGAATTTCGAGGTTAGTGGGAACAGTTCATGCCATTGGCGGAGTTTGCGTACCAAAGTAGCTACCACTCTAGTATTCAGATGGTCCCATTTGAGGCCTTATATGGTAGGTGTTATCGCTCTCCGGTTGGTTGTTTTGAGTGTATGGAGCCTAAGTAGTGTGCTATAGATTTTATTCAGGACGCCTTAGATCATGTGAGGGTGATTCAGGATAGGTTCAAGATGGCTCAAAGTAGACATCAGAATTATATAGATCGTAGGCATCGTCCATTGACATTTGTTGTTGGTGACAGAGTTTTCCTCTGAGTATCATCCATGAAGGGCGTGATGAGATTTGGGAGGAGGGGCAAACTTAACCCCAAATATGTTGGACCTTTTGAGATATTTAGGACAGTTGGTGATGTTGCCTACGAGTTAGTCTTGCCTTCAGCATTCTCAGCTATTGATCCAGTCTTCCATGTTTCGATGCTATGTCGATATATTCCAGATGAGCTACATGTGATCCAATATGAATCAATTGAGCTAGATGATCATCTGACCTTTATTAAGGATCCAGTTGCTATTCTAGCCAGATAGGTGATGCAGTTACGATCTAGAGCCATTCATATAGTTAAGGTTCATTAGAGGCATCATCTATTCAAGGAAGATACCTAGTAGACCGAGCAAAATATACGAGATAATTTCTTGGCTTATTTGAGCCTTTAGGTACTTCTTCACTCTTACTTCCATGGATGAACATTCTTTTAGTAGTGGATAGTGTAATAACCCTCCTGGGTATTTTTGTGTTAACATATTCATTTCACCATTTAGAGCATTCCTATAACGACCTCAAGTCGGAGCTTTCTAGTCCCAAAATTGCAACAACAAATATAGGGCTCGAGCTGAGAAAAGGGTTGATCCTTAATTAAAAGGAGTAGTCAAATGACTATTGCAAACGCGAGGACCAGGTTCGCGATCGCAATGTCTAATGCGAAGGTCTGCTAGACCATTCCTTGCAATCAAATTCGACATTATGAACTCAACCGTGTAGTTAAAATTTCCATCCAAGGTCATCGTGACATAAAATGGGTCCCACACATATGAACCATATTAAACCAAAATCCACAAATGGGCTAAGAATGAGACCAGAAGCCTCGGGACACAAACTAATGGTTATTCTACACTAAATTCGACATTCTAGAGCTAACCATGCTAACGAAATTTCAATCCAAGCGCATTTATGAAAAATGTTGACCAAAGTCAACCTTAGGCCAAATTTCAAAGACTAAAGTGCCAAATGGCCTCAAACTCACACCGATTGCCTCGATACTTAAGCCGTCTATGCTACTAGCCTAATTTGTCCATTTTAGAGGTGATGGAACCATTAGAATTTCATTTTGAGGTTGGTTTCCTAGATTATTTTCACTAAAGTCAACCGTTCAAACTCCAAGAGCTCTAAAACAAGAGAGCGGGCATAAAACCCAAACAAATGACTAGGTGAATGAAATCTCAGTGCCAACAAGTCATAAATGACTTGGGGTCACTACAGAAAAGCTCTAAATGCTGAAAAGATTGGAAAAGGATGAAAATATCCTTGAGTGTCATTATAACATCTTCTACTAAAACAAATTTTGTCCTCGAAAGTCAAAGGATAGAAAACAACCCAAGGGCACGAAAAGATTAGAAAGCTAGACCTATAATCTCCACCAGACTTACAGGTACCTTCTCGGGTCGAGCAACGCCAACCTAGAACGCAAGCTAAGAGAAAACTCCCAAATTCACTCTTCTTCTTCATAACTCAACCCAACTTCCAATTCCTCTCTTTTGATAATAACTTCCACAGAACATGAACAAACCCAACTAAACACAACAGGCTAACCCGAGATAAACTAAAACCATACAGATTCTTCAAAATTAGTCGACCAACAAACAAAAGGAGTTGCTAAATAACTCCCAAGTCAAATTTTTTGCTTTATACTCTAAACTCAAGACTCTTTAGTCATCATGGGTATCCTACCCATCCTAAACCATAGAAAAAATTCCCAACACCATCTCAACATTGCCCCAATAACCACGAAGGAAATGAAAGCACCACCTAAACATCAGAGGGAAAATAACTCAAGTAAGCAACTCAACCCAGGGCACAAACCCAATGTTCTAACCCAATGACTCCCAAATCCATAAGTTTAGTCTGAAATCTATGTTACAAAATTGAAAAGGCTACTCCAAGGGAACCAAATCCATAGTAGGAAACTGCACTGAAACTAACTCTAATGTCACTTTGCTGCCAATGAAACTTCTAAAAAATTGAACCAATACGCGAATCTAACTCAAAATCAATCGAAACTAATGCCATAAGTCCATGTATCACTCCGCGAGTGCAAATCTGAGTAAACTACCATAATCCAACAAAAACGGAATTGGTAGGCAGTAACCAAGCACATAAACCCTTTTTCAAGAGTGACCACAAAAAAAATGATCAACCATACGGAACATTACTTTCTAACCATAATGACACACACAAACCTCACACCCTAAACAAGAAATCAGGAGATGATTCCGCGAATTACATTGAATCCATCCTGAGGCTGAGGCTTCTACAAAAGATTCCATTCGATCATAGAAGCCAAAGTCTTAATTAGTCAAAGCACACCACAACAGAAGACCCAAATCAACAATTTGTCTTTTTGAACCATCGACACACCTACTGTAGTTTATCGGTATAACTAAGGCACAACACAAAATCACTGAGATTAAAATTAGTCCTTGTTGTAAGGTAAAACAAGCCTGTGAGTGAAATTTATGAGATGTATTGACTAACCACCTAAAACTCCATAAGTCACAACGGCACACCAAGGTAATTCTGATACACACAGCTCATCAATATGAATCCTCTTGCTCCACATTCACCTATTTTTAGCTAACTGCTTGTCGATCATAACTATATTACTCTATCTCTTCCATGAATCCTAATAAAACCCTTTCTACATGACACTTTAAGCTAAAATATTGTCATACTTAGAATAACCAAAGACAATTCATTTTTAGTCTTTCCAACTCAAGCATAGCCATTTGACATCGCATCGTACATCTAGTTGAAATGATAATTTCACCATGAACTTACCATGAAGAGACAACCTAGCCAAATCTGAAGGGCAAACCTTAACTTTGCCACCCTAGGAATTGATAATGCGAAATCAAACAAAGAAAGAATCGATGAACGAGATCTATATAAGACTACAAGGGCCACAACTTCTGACATACCTCCCTTTGATAGCAACCTCACACCAGCTAAGCACACTAAGGGGAAAACTAGGAAGAGGAAGGGATCAACCCAAGAAAACTCTAGAATAGTTGAACAAATCCCACCAGCAATCAACTAAGCTCAACATCCACAAGGTATAACTTAAATACTACTACAACACAACAGTAAAACCAAAATGATCCACTACTAAAAGAAATCACCTAGGGGAGATAATCACATACACATAGTTCTAAGTAAAGTTGTCACAACAAATAATAGGCAAGTAATCAGGTTAAGTAAACACGCCCACATAAGTCCATGTAAAATAACTACCAGATTCACGAGATGGATCTAACAAGACAAGTAATCACTGATGGATACGAAGACCCCAACACCAAAGCACTACAAGCAAGAAAGGTCTTAGAAATAAAATTTACACTAATCTGATTGATACCTGGAGCCTCGTCCTCTATTTGGCCTGCAGAAACATGAGATGGAATATGCCTGACCTCGAGCTGAACATCTAAACCACTAAGTGCCACACTCAGGGTACCATCTCTAACTAACTGTACCTGAGCCCTACGAACCCAATCCTACTAAGCCTATTTCCTGTGATATGTAACTGTGGGGCAATCTCTAGCCAAATATCCCAACTCATTTCATATATAACACCTCCTACTAACTATAACCCACGTGGATGGCCCAACTTGCGTAAAAGGAACTCTATAATATGAATGCTCAGAAAGCTCACCTTGAGAAGTTCATCATGAACTCTTTCCACCATAGGTACCATAACCTATTATAGGACCACCTGAAACCTGAGGTTCTCCCGGCATGGGTCCAATAGGTCTAGAGTGAGGCTGACCCTTACTAGGATGATGTCTACCTTGGGGAGAGATGTTACCTCTGTTGTGATGAAAATGAAATCTCCTACCTCTACCTCTGTAAGTCACCATACATGCATGCTCCATACACCTCACATAATTAAATACTTGGGGAAAAGTAAACCCAACTGCCATCAAGTGTTCTAATGCTAAATAGAGAGGTAAGCTTAATACATCAATAAACCCCTTAATTGACTCTCGCTTGGTAAGAAACAAGGGGTAGTCAGTTTGTCCAACTCAATAAGCTCAATAATATACTCCAAAATCAGTAAAGAACCTTGCAGAGGACCAATAGATCCAACTCTAGGGTGAGAACCACTTGATGCACCCAAAACCATACTTGTCTGTCGTGTATGCTCATTGAGATGCAAAATTTCCAATGCTAGATCCAAATGAGCTGAAGTGGTCATTAATACCATCGAAGCCTGGGTTGTATGCACGAATTCTCTGGCCACGCCCATCAGAAAGCTCATACTATCCATCTGTGGAGGAATGAATTCCAGGAAAGTATTTAGACGTTGACCAAATAATTTCACATGATCAGGAATAAGGAATGAAGTTTCCATGAAAATCCCTAGAGCCTCCCAAAGATAGGATACAGACATCTCCGCATCGATCCAAAGGACTGTACTAGGCACTTGATCTTATACCGACGATACTGAAGAACCTAAGATCTGATACCCCTCTGTCATGACCCAATTTTTTCAGTCATGATGGTACCTACTATCAACCGGGCAATAGGTAACCAACTCTATTGTCCAGAACCGTAGGCAATGGACCATCACAGGCGAAAGAAAAGAAGTGAATAATGATAATAATAATAATAATAATAATAATAATAATAATAATAATAATAATAATAATAATAATAATAATAATAATAATAATAGTAATAATTGTCACGACATGAATCCGGGTGTGATGATACTCATCTCAACCTACTAAGACAAGTTAGCCAAAAATCCAATTAAAACATATAATAAGTGAAAATAGTATAATAGATAAGTAACTACGATAATGCGGATGTCTTAAACAGTTATAAAACCTCAAAGGATTGGTTTTCACATGTACAAGCCTCTAAAATAGTAGAACTGAATAAACATAAGTCTCAAAAATGCATTTGTCTCTCAAATGGAAAAAATCATTAAAAGGAGCAAAAGAGATAGCAGGCGTCGATAGCTACCTCTCAAAGATCTCCAAAAGCCATGGATGAAAAATGAAATATATGGATCTCTGTCTGGGATTAGAACCTACATAGATATAGTTAGCAAGGGGTGAGTATCAAACAACATGGGTAGTCATCAAGTAAAATAGTAAACACATCTAAAGCTAAATAGAACGAGTACTCCTGACACCCTATCTGAACCTCCCATAAGTACAACCTGTAAGCAGAACAGCCCAATCTAATAGTCTATGAACAGATATAGCTTATGTAGTAAGTAAGTTAAATACACTTCCACAGCCGAACAGATAATATCAATATCACACATATTTCAGACTCAATAGCTCACATAATAAGGGCAATAATCAGATAATCAAGTCAATGCAAATAATGCAATACGATGGATGCCCAATGTGACGCTAAAATAACAACCATGACGCATAGCATGTCCCATTTATGCAAAATATAACAACCATGATTCATGGTACGTCCCTCAATGCAATAATAATAACAACCATGATGCATGACACTTCTCTCGATGAAATAATAATAACAACCATATCCCATGGCACATCCCTCAATGTAATAATAATAACAACCACGGTGTATGGCAAGTCCCTCGAAGCCTATTTATTTTCCTTTTATTCATTTTCATGTAGCCGAAACCATTTCCCTTTGGCGAATCGCAAAAAATATGGGACCTCAATTTGTATGTCAACCCAAATGCAAGTGAAAATAAACGGCAATCCATGAGAAGGGAATGAAGTCCAATATCATATATAATCCATGTCTCTATAGTATCCAGTAAGCTTTATAATGAGACAACAAGGTTAACTCAACCCAATTAGATCGATTCGTGGGTTAATTTTTCTTTTATAACTCTGATTAATCAATTCTAAGCATATTGTATGATTCATTATCAACTCGATTCTAATTTCAATCAATTCACAACGCACGTAACAAGAATACTCATTCTATAAAGCTTACAAAAGTGAAGAATTCCACTTGACATGATATCGCACCCAACTACTCTAAAACTTGGACTTTTTCCTTCCATCGATGATCCATATTGTATGAATCTAATCAAATTACAGAACTAATGACACCCAACTAATTTGGAACTTGGATTTTTCCCTTCCATCGATGCTCCAAATTGTAGGAATTCCCAATCAAATTATGGAACTAATGACACCCAAAACATAATTTTTGAAAATCGGGTCAAAACTTACCCGAAATACCTGATAAAACTCAATTTCAAAAATAAATGGTAAATCCAGATGTTCTCTATTGTTCACAAGCTTTGTTCTAGGTCCATCTATGGTTAAGATCCAATAGTGCCATAGTCCAATCGAGGAGGCTACCTGGGAGATCGAGCAGGAGAAGCGGGAGCAATTCCCCAGCTTATTTAAGCCTCTAGGTATATCAATGTCTTTACTTTCACGAATGAAAGTTCTTTTAGTAGTGGAAGTTGTAATGAACCTCTAGGTCATTTTTCCATTACTGCTTCCATTTCAACATTTAGAGCATTCTTATAGCAACCTCAAGTCAATTATGACCTGCTGGTACTGGTAGCTCGGTCTCCTGGTCATTCGTTTGGGTTTTAGACTCGTTTTCGTGTTTTGGAGCTTTTATAACTTGGAAAGTAAACTTTGATCATAAATTCAGGAAATCGACCTCAGAATAGAATTATGATGGTTCCATCAGCTTTGGATTGGCCATATTAGGCTAGTATCATGGTCGACACGAGTGTCGAGGCAATTGATATGAGTTTGAGGCCATCTGGCGCTTTGGCCTTTGAAATTTGGCCATGGTTGACTTTTTTCAACATTCTTGGAGAACGCGCTCAGATGAAAATTCTGAAAGTGCAGTTAGCTCAAAATGGCCCTTAGGTATGGTATCCACTTTCAATCATAACGACCTCATATATAAATTTTGACTGCACCATTGAGTCCAAAATAGTAGGGTAGCATATCTCATGTACACGCATGGGATTTTGAATGAATTCCAAGCACCTCATTGAGAATATTTGAACTTGAAAGAAATCAGCTTTTTAGTTGGTATCTGGTGTAGGAGATTTTGTTCTTCGCAATCGTGGGCCATTGGCCGCATTCGTGGAGACCCTGGTTCTTGTTCTCATCATTCGTAGGGCCTTGTCCGCATTCACAGACAGGTGAGGCTTTTGCCTTCGCGTTTGTGGGCCACTGGTTGCATTCGTGAAGGCCAGCATCTTTGACCTCCATGTTCGCGGGAAACTTAGGCCGCGTTCGCAAAGGCCAAGGCCCTAGTCTTTTAATAAAATACCAAGGATGAAATCAACCTTTTGTTCCAACTTCAAACCTCGATTTCCCCTTCGTTACAAGTTCAAATTTAGAGATTTAAAGGTCTAAATTCAAAACAATTTCATGGGGAATCTGGTGATGATCTCAGAATCTTTAGGGGAGGCTTTGTGTGAGGTAAATTATTAATTTACTTATTGTGTTTAGTCATTTTCAGATTGAAATTGTGTTAAATTTTGGAAGATTGTAACTTGATCATTTGAGCTCCATTTTTAGTGATTTTAATTATTTTTAAATAGGAGAATTTCATTTTTTAGAAATCACTAATTTAAGATGCTGCCATGTTCACTCTTTTAGCTCAAATTATAGGATTTCCATTATATGATCGACTCAGATTATTTTTCCAACCCCGATTTGTGTTGTAAATTGATCCTTGAGCTTGGGGTGCCTTTTAGAATACCCTTATGTAGGTGGTAACCTTTATTTTATGAATACCCTTATCTATACCTCAGCATGGTTGCGACTTTCGAGAGGCCTTGGCCATCTAGACTTGGTGATCGCTTTGTTTCGGCTTCAGTAAAACCTTTGGTGGTATATTGGTTAATTTATCAGAAGGAAATTCTTGTCACGCCCCGAGAGGGTACCCTAGACGTAATCAGCACTCAGAAACCATTTCTGGCTCCCAAGCAAACCACATTGCCTGGTCAGACATCCATTCATCCATTCAATCAGCGGAAGACTTAAAATAAAGAGAATATTTGGCGGGCAACTCAAATCATCAATCTAAATCAAAGAATAAAGGCCATGGGCCAACAAATCAATTCCAATATTTGTCATAAAAAATAGTTTGACAAGAATAATTCAAGGAATAAAATACTCAATCGACCCATCACTATCTAGTTTATGAAGCCTCTATCACTACTATCTAATTGGTGCCAATGATATGTTCATGGCTACCTCAAATCAAAATGAGAGGGATAACTCGACGCAAGAATAACATAAGCGGTGTCCTCTGAATGTAAGGGGAGGACTCACCAATACACTGAGTGTGAATAGATCCCCAATGATGCTCTTATTGACGATCTCTTAAACCTGTCTCTGCATCATAAAATGATGCAGGTCCAAATGGACTTCAGTACATGGAATGTACGAGTATGTAATAAGGCAGAATGAAACATACCTCAAGGAAGAATAACGTTGGATCAAATATCTCAAATTAGAAAGATAAGAGAGACTCAATCAAAGTGTCATAAATCTAAAGTAAGAACACAATTTAGACATAGACCAATCATAAACCATCCAATCCAGTCTAATTATGTACGATACAATGCAATTAAATCATTCAATCCAATCCAATTCATCTAACTCAATCATATACAATCCGATCTAATCCAATCACATACCGTTAACTCTAAGTCAATCACATATCATCTAATCCAGTCCAATCACATATCCAACCAAATCATGTACACTCCAATCACAATTCATCTATCTCAATCCGATCATATACAATCAACTCTTCAGTTAACTCAAAGGACTCAACTCAATAAATATTTAAATTAAACTATGCAATGTTTTACAATTCAACTCAATCATCTATAATCACAATCAAGTCAATCATGTAGAGCCCAATCCATTCAATTGGGAGTTTCTCTAACCGACAACCATCGTCGTATGAGCGAGTGATAGTACAACAATCCGACGTTGTTGCCACGTCCATCCATACTTTACCAGGGTATGAATGATCAACCAATCGTGGAACTAATCCAACCAAGTCCTATAATATCACGACAGTAAAATGGGAAACATCTGACTTTAACGGTTCGATCCCATGGGAAGCATCCGACTTTAACGGTTCAAACCCCTCCTATGTTTGGCGACGTAGTTTATTGGTTCGAGTATGGACTGTACTCTTACCCTATTCAGTGCTCGATACTCCTCCCAAGACTCAATATGCTCATATCTATCAAGTGAGTAAAATACTCAAAATACTCATTTAGTCTCATTAAACTCCTTTCAAAACTCAAATTAAATCTGGCCTCGTTGGACCTTCTTTCAAATCGATTCATCTGAAATCATCAAACTCTTCTCTTTACAATTTATACAATCTCAACTCAATCTCAAAAAAATTGATAATTTAAAGTAAAAATGCTCAACTCATTTATACTCAAAATACTCATGTTCAAAAATAATTAAAAGACTTCTCAAACTCAACTCATGCTTAAACTCTTTTTAAGTCATAGATGAAAATAATCATTTTTTAAAACTCAAAATAGCGTATAAATAGTTTATGCAAAAATGCTCACAATTATTTATTTAAAACTCCTTCTCAAGAGATCATTTATTTTCAAAATGCTCATAAGACTCCAATCAACCAAATTATGCAAATTACATGTCACATAATCACATTAGACTCCAATCTACTTCATCACACAACATCCTCATCAACATGACCTCTTCATTCACATCATCGTCAAATATCATCATTCACATCATCATCAAACATCATCATTGCATCATCATCAAATATCATCATTCACATCATCATATCATCATCAAACATCTACTCTAAAATCCTTATTTAATTCTACATTCCATTTATAGAAACAAAAGTGAAATTGTAGCCCTACCACTATTTTAATTCTTTTTATGCCATTCACATTCATAACTATTCCAATTCGTTCTTTTCATTCCAATCAATACATATATACACAAAACCATCCACCTCAACCTCAAGACAATTATGACAAAAGAAATCTCATCTTGGGTTCATGTGAATGAAACATGAATCCATGCTCTCAATAAAACTCAACTCAAAAATATCATCAATACCTATAAATCTATATAAAAAGATACATTTGTAGTCAATAATATGAAAGTTGACTATTTAATAATACAAGTCATGAAATCATCCATCAATATTTTAGTATATAAAGATATTCTAGGGTTTAGGAAAAATTTCAAGCAAACCTTCCTAGAAGGTTCAAATCTTTCACAACTCCTATCCAACACATACATGGGCATATGGAAGAACTCAATCTATATTTTAGGTTATCCTTACATACCTTAGAGTAGATTTCGAAGAAACTTTATTGTTGGGTCTTCAATGGGAAGGCTTGAATTCTTGAAGCTCTTGAAGGCACCCTTTGTTGGAGAAGGATTTGGAGAAGAAGAGATGGAAATTCTAGGGCTTTTTTAGAGAGAGAGGGACTGAATAAAATGGTTCCAAAACATTCAAGGATAGTGTATATATAATTTGGGGAAATACCCAAATTTCCCTTTCTCCAAAAATCTAGAAAACAGGCTAAAAATACTCCTGGTGCGATAGTAGCGCATCACGTCACTGTGGCGCTAAGTCGAATAGGCTTAAAACTTGCACACCTACTAGTGGCGCATTGCGCCAAGGACCAAACTACTAAGGCTGTTTGATGGCACGATAGTGGCGCGTCGCACCCTTACAGCGCCAAGCCTAAGTTTTCTGGGTCCTAGAAAATAGGCTTAACAACCCTGCACATCTCGTAGTGGCCCGCCGCGCCATGGACTAAACTACGTAGGCTTTTTCCTGGCGCAATAGTGGTGTATCGCGCCACTGCGGTGCCAAGCGCAGGTTTCCTGCAGTCATAGCCCAGGCCTAAAATTCCTGCAGTACTATTCCATCTTAGGATAGTCATAACGTTTGACTACGAACTCCAAAATTTACAATCTTGGTGGAGTTGGAAAGAAAACTCAAAGACCTTTAATTTGATAGGTCATGGGCCATCCAATTCATCCTATTTTAGGAGATATGGTCATTTGAAGTTGACCCTTATACTAATTCATCCAAAAACTTAATCGATTGGGATTCTTTGGACTCGACTTGGTGTTAGAGATCCCTTATGACCCCTAAACCCATCTAGCACACTTCAATTACTTAGGAATTAATCCTAACTCATGTGTAAGATTACAAGTCCTCCGGTCCGAGTCTACACACATGTGAAGAAATGTTCGAGTCTTTGCAAAAAAAAATCCGGGGTGTTACATTATCTCCCCCTTGGGATCATTCGTCCTCGAATGAAGATCAAGAAAAGCTGGACTCGAGGAATGAATAACAATCGAGACTCAATAAAATCAATAAATCAACCAATCGAGACGTTTAGACAATCAACTATCCCCGCTCGATAATAAACAAATTGATTTAAGTCAAGAGTAGGGACATTTCCTTCATCATTCTCATCATTAAGCACGAATAGGACATCAAAACTCTGTCAATCGAATCATTCAAACATCTAGATCATCAACCGTCGAACTCCAAATCATGAGTGTCATTCCCAATCCTCTCCATAATTTCATAAGGCCAATATATCAATGCCCAAGCTCTCCTTTCTTTCCAAACCTCATAACACCCTTCACGTACATCCGATCACTCTCCCAAAAGTCAACCATAGCCTACTCCCATCACTCTCATAGTGACTACCACACACTTAAGCCTATCACTCTAACCACTTCCACCACATCTAAGAATTGTCATGCTTACTGTAATACTTCTACCTCCATCATTGTATGAGCTCTTACCCAGAGACATACTAACATACTCTTACCTATCTATTGCACATCACAAGGTCTCACCTCGCTCCTTTTCCACACATCTATCCTCAACTAGACAAGTACAATACAACTCTCACAATCAAGAAACACTCACTCTTCCCCATCTACTCTCACTCAACTCCTCCTACTATCATCTTGGTCAACTTATCACTATCGAAAGCTCGAGACTTACTTTGGTTCATTACCCTATCATATCATCTCCCCCTTAGCTCAAAGGCAACAACTAAATGATACTAACTAGTCACCCAAAGAAACTCATAAATTTAGAGCCTCATATAACTCTATACTATCTCACATGCATATTTTAAGCCTCTTCTTACCAATTAACTTAGCATCAACTCACTATTTACATTTGAGGGTCACATACCCCTCCATTCATATCACACACTTCTCTCAAGTTAATATCTTAATCTCTCACATACGTCGTGTCAAGCCTACCAAATCAAATCTTAAAACTAGCACTATCACAATCATTCATTACACCTCATTACTCACCTCATAGATACTTCACCCTAGTTATAGGCCTCAATCAACCACCATTCTCTCTATTTGAGTTGTACTCCTCTAACTCCCTCTTTCTAACTCCATAATCATCCTATCAATCATAGCTCTCCATGCCTCAGATCACATTCCATCGAATGGTGATACTTATCACTCAGATACGTGACTTCTCCCTCAAAGGTAACATTTGAATCAAGATGTAGAGATGGGATTCTCGAATACATCTCACTCTAACTCAATGCATGATCCATATGAATGAGAGTACATTCTTCTAAATCAATAGAGTTAAACACATTAATCGGCTCCTCTCAAGCCTTGTGCAATCTCTTCATTTACTCAAGACTTTATCTTAACTCATCAATAGGAATCTCAGATTTACTGTTCCAACCACCTTGATTATGAGGGGTAGTCGAATGGATTTGAGCAATGCACGAATTAGAAGGGAACATTCATAGAGTTAAACTCTATCACACGAACTTAGAATATGAAAGAAGGGAAACAATTCTTAATGTCCTATAGCCTCCTGATTATAAGTGTGGTGCACAACACACCCATAAGCTAGACTCTACTAGATACGGCTTCATAGACTCCCTAAGACTTTTGAAGTCTGTATTCTGATACCATGTTTGTCATGCCCCGAGAGGGTACCCTAGACGTAACCGGCACTCATAAACTATTTCTGGCTCCCAAGCGAACTACATAGCCTGATCAGACATCCATTCATCCATTCAATCAGCGGAAGACTTAAAATAAAGAGAATATTTGGCGGGCAACTCAAATCAGCAATCTAACTCAAAGAATAAAGGCCATGGGCCAACAAATCAATTCCAATATTTGTCATAAAAAATAGTTTGACAAGAATAATTCAAGGAATAAAATACTCAATCGACCCATCACTATCTAGTTTATGAAGCCTCTATCACTACTATCTAATTGGTGCCAATGATATGTTCATGGCTACCTCAAATCAAAATGAGAGGGATAACTCGACGCAAGAATAACATAAGCGGTGTCCTCTGAATGTAAGGGGAGGACTCACCAATACACTGAGTGTGAATAGATCCCCAATGATGCTCCTATTGACGATCTCTTAAACCTGTCTCTGCATCATAAAATGATGCAGGTCTAAA
The DNA here is from genome assembly GCF_947179165.1 of Solanum dulcamara. Taxonomy (NCBI): domain Eukaryota; kingdom Viridiplantae; phylum Streptophyta; class Magnoliopsida; order Solanales; family Solanaceae; genus Solanum; species Solanum dulcamara. Next base: position 63,054,477 of record NC_077240.1, read on the forward strand.
TGGACTTCAGTACATGGAATGTACGAGTATGTAATAAGGCAGAATGAAACATACCTCAAGGAAGAATAACGTTGGATCAAATATCTCAAATTAGAAAGATAAGAGAGACTCAATCAAAGTGTCATAAATCTAAAGTAAGAACACAATTTAGACATAGACCAATCATAAACCATCCAATCCAGTCTAATTATGTACGATACAATGCAATTAAATCATTCAATCCAATCCAATTCATCTAACTCAATCATATACAATCCGATCTAATCCAATCACATACCGTTAACTCTAAGTCAATCACATATCATCTAATCCAGTCCAATCACATATCTAACCAAATCATGTACACTCCAATCACAATTCATCTATCTCAATCCGATCATATACAATCAACTCTTCAGTTAACTCAAAGGACTCAACTCAATAAATATTTAAATTAAACTATGCAATGTTTTACAATTCAACTCAATCATCTATAATCACAATCAAGTCAATCATATAGAGCCCAATCCATTCAATTGGGAGTTTCTCTAACCGACAACCATCGTCGTATGAGCAAGTGATAGTACAACAATCCGACGTTGTTGCCACGTCCATCCATACTTTGCCAGGGTATGAATGATCAACCAATCGTGGAACTAATCCAACCAAGTCCTATAATATTAGGACAGTAAAATGGGAAACATCTGACTTTAACGGTTCGATCCCATGGGAAGCATCCGACTTTAACGGTTCAAACCCCTCCTATGTTTGGCGACGTAGTTTATTGGTTCGAGTATGGACTGTACTCTTACCCTATTCAGTGCTCGATACTCCTCCCAAGACTCAATATGCTCATATCTATCAAGTGAGTAAAATACTCAAAATACTCATTTAGTCTCATTAAACTCCTTTCAAAACTCAAATCAAATCTGGCCTCGTTGGACCTTCTTTCAAGTCGATTCATCTGAAATCATCAAACTCTTCTCTTTACAATTTATACAATCTCAACTCAATCTCAAAAAAATTGACAATTTAAAGTAAAAATGCTCAACTCATTTATACTCAAAATACTCATGTTCAAAAATAATTAAAAGACTTCTCAAACTCAACTCATGCTTAAACTCTTTTTAAGTCATAGATGAAAATAATCATTTTTTAAAACTCAAAATAGCGTATAAATAGTTTATGCAAAAATGCTCACAATTATTTATTTAAAACTCCTTCTCAAGAGATCATTTATTTTCAAAATGCTCATAAGACTCCAATCAACCAAATTATGCAAATTACATGTCACATAATCACATTAGACTCCAATCTACTTCATCACACAACATCCTCATCAACATGACCTCTTTATTCACATCATCGTCAAATATCATCATTCACATCATCATCAAACATCTTCATCGCATCATCATCAAATATCATCATTCACATCATCATCAAACATCATCATCATATCATCATCAAACATCTACTCTAAAATCCTTATTTAATTTTACATTCCATTTATAGAAACAAAAGTGACATTCTAGCTCTACCACTATTTTAATTCTTTTTATGCCATTCACATTCATAACTATTCCAATTAGTTCTTTTCATTCCAATCAATACATATATACACAAAACCATCTACCTCAATCTCAAGACAATTATGACAAAAGAAATCTCATCTTGGGTTTATGTGAATGAAACATGCATCCATGCTCTCCATGAAACTCAACTCAAGAATATCATCAATACCTATAAATCTATATACAAAGATGCATTTGTAGTCAATAATATGAAAGTTGACTATTTAATAATACAATTCATGAAATCATCCATCAATTTTTTAGTCTATAAAGATATTCTAGGGTTTAGGAAACATTTCAAGAAAACCTTTCTAGTAGGTTCAAATCTTTCACAACTCCTATCCAACACATACATGGGCATATGGAAGAACTCAGTCCATATTTTAGGTTAGTATTACATACCTTAGAGTAGATTTTGAAGAAACCTTAATGTTGGGTCTTCAATGGGAAGGCTTGAATTCTTGAAGCTCTTGAAGACACTCTTTGTTGGAGAAGGATTTGGAGAAGAACAGATGGAAATTCTAGAGATTTTTTAGAGAGAGAGGGACTGAAGAAAATGGTCCCAAAACGTCCAAGGATAGTGTATATATAATTTGGTGAAATACCCAAATTTCTCTTTCTCAAAAAATCTGGAAAACAGGCTAAAAATGCTCCTGGCGCGATAGTGGCGCGTTGCGCAACTGCGGCGCCAAGTCGAATAGGCTTAAAACCTATACACCTGCTAGTGGCGCGTTGAGCCAAGGACCAAACTACTGATGTTGTTTGATGGCGCGATAGTGGCACGTCGTGCCCTTACAGCGCCAAGCCTAAGTTTTCTGGGTCCTAGAAAATAGGCTTAACAACCCTGCACATCTCATAGTGATGCACCGCGCGAGGGACCAAACTACTGAGGCTTTTTCCTAGTGCGATAGTGGCGCATCGTGCCACTGCGGTGCCAAGCCTAGGTTTCCTACAGTAACAGCCCAGGCCTGAAATTCCTGCAATACTAGTCTGTCTTAGGATAGTCATAACTCTTGACTCCGAACTCCAAAATTTTCAGTCTTGATGGCGTTGGAAAGAAATCTCAAAGATCTTTAATTTGATAGGTCATGGGTCATCCAATTCATAATAATTTAGTAGACATGGTCATTTAAAGTTGACTCTTATACTAATTCATCCGAAAACTTAATCAATTGGGATTCTTTGGACTCGACTTGGTGTTAGAGATCCCTTATGACCCCTAAATACATATAACAAAATTCAATTACTTAGGAATTAATCCTAACTCATGTGTAGGATTATAAGTCCTCCAGTCTGAGTCTACACATATGTGAAGAAATGTTTGAGTCTTTGCAAAAAAAATTCCGGGGTGTTACAATTCTCGGGATTATTAGCATCCAGTTGGAAAGTAGAATATTCAGCACCATGGGATAAATTATCTGTGAGCATCTGATTACCCAACCCTGGCATCCATTCTAAATTCTATCAGGGAGCATCCAAATACGCATCTCTTGCCTCTTCTAGCTATCTATTATGACGAGCATTACAGTACCAAACCTCAACCTCAATCGTATCGATGTGTTTCAATAATCATCCTAGTACTGATCCCCGACCTTGACCTTACCAATGTATTATAGCTAGCAGTCGGGTACCTAGTCTTGGCCTCGGCCACATTGAATATTTGGGCGAGCATCTAGCTCCCTGTCCCAGCCTCGGCCCCTAGAGCATTTCTGGTTTGTCTATTCTTAGAGATTCTAGTTTAAAAATGACGCGGTTATTCATTTCTTGGCATCATGGATTCTTGGTTCCTAGCCATAGTAGTTGTAGCTATTCTGTATACTCGGCAGGCTTATGGGAGTTCGTCTGAAGTTTTATTTAAACTTGCGCATGAGTGTCTGAGCTGGGATTACGGGGGCCTAGTTAGGTATAGTTAGCTGTAGTCCTCTTAGGTAGTACTTTCCCTACTTAGATGCTTATTATGATTCGTATTTAGACTTATTCCTCTTTTTTCATATTGTTTTTGCCTTTTCTGCTCAGTCGTCCTATGATGTATATAGGTTACTTATTTTTTTAGTACTCATACTACACTCTGCATCTAATTTTGTGATGCAGGAGTGAGCCCCAGCTACCTTCGTGAATAGATTGAGCCTATTGCAGTCAGCTTCAGAGACTAGGGTGAGCACCTGATGTTTTGGGATCATTTTTGTTTCCTTCAGTATGGATGGCCTGTCTTTTGCCCTTTTGAGACTAGGCAGTTGTTGTATATATTTTTGGTCCACTTTTGGGACTTGTAATCGTATTTTATTTTGTAGTAGCCATGTACTTTTCACCTCCAGGTTCTGAGAGGGATTGTTAGTTGTATATAAAAGGTTTTGGTTTTGCTTTCGCTTGTTTATTTTATTTATATTAGAATTTTCCATTGATGATTAGTTTCTACTCTCAAACCTATTACTTATCATTTCAGGTCCATGGGATGGCTTACCTATTGATGGGTTATAGTAGGTGCCATCATGACCTGAAAAATTGCGTCGTGAAAATCCAGTACCTATAATCCGAGAGTTTGCAGATGTGTTTCCTGTCGATCTACCTAGCCTTCCTATTGATCGCGATATTGACTTTGCCATTGATATAGAGCTGGGTACTCATCCTATTTCCATCCCACCATATCATATGGCCCCCGCAGAGCTCAAGAAGCTCAGTGTTCAGTTTTAGGATCTCTTGGATAAGGGATTTATTTGGCCTAGTGTATCACATTAGGGTGCCCCAATCCTATTCGTTAAGAAGAAGAATAGTACTATGCAGATGTGTATTGCTTACAGGTAGTTAAATAAGGTGACAGCGAAGAATGGTTACCCTATGCCTAGGATTGATGACCTATTTGAGTAGCTTTAGGGTACCATTGTATTTTCTAAAATTTTAGATCCGGCTATAACCAGTTGAGGATTAGGTCATCGACGTCCCTAAGACCACATTTAGGACTCATTACGACCACTACGAGTTCCCAGTGATTTATTTTGGGTTGACTAATGCCCTGTCGCGTTCATAGACTTTATGACTCTAGTATTTAGGCCGTACTTGGAATCATTTTTCATAGTCTTCATCGATGACATTCTAGTATCACGGAGCCAGGATGAGCATGAGCAGCATTTGAGAGTAGTGCTCAAGATTTTGATAGATCGGCAGCTTTGTGCGAAGTTCTCAAAGTGCGAGTTTTTCCTTGAGTCTGTAGCATTCTTGGGGCATGTGGTGTCCAAGGATGGAATTATTGTAGATCCGGCGAATATTGAAGCTATTCTTGATTGGGCTAGGCCTACCTCTGTGACTGAGATTCGTAGCTTTGTTAGATAGGTAGGGTACTACAGGCACCTTGTTAAGGGGATCTCTACTATAGAGACACCTCTAAATTTGATGACTGACCAGGATATTCCATTTGTGTGTCAGAGGAGTGCGAGAGAAGCTTTCTGAGGCTCAAGGAGTTAGTTACCACTGCTCATATATTGACTCTTCCAGTAGAGGGTGAGGGATTCACCATTTATTATGATGCATCCAATATTAGTTTGGGTTGTGTACTGATGCAATAGGACCAGTTTATTATGTATGCATCGAGGGAGCTTAAGCTTCACGAGGGTAACTATGCTATTCATGACTTGGAGTTAGTGGTAGTAGTTTTTGCACTTAAGATTTTAATACACTACCTATATGGAGTTTAATCTAAAATTTACGCTAACCACAAGAGTCTTCTGTATATTATGAGTTAGAGGGATATTAATTAGAGGCAACACCATTGGATTGAGCTCTTGAAGACCTATGACCTCTCTATTCTCTACTATCCGAGCAAGGTGAATGTAATAGCAGACGCATTGAGTTAGAAGGCGGTGAGAATGGGTAGTCTAGCCTTCCTTTCTACTGTGGAGCTTCCATTAGCTTTGGACATCCAATTTTTAGCTAACCAGATGATTCAACTCGACATCTCTGATTCTCAGTGTATGCTAGCTTATGTGGGATCTCATTCATCTCTATTAGACCAGATTTGCAGCTGTTAATTTGAGGATGAAGATTTAGTTGCACTTTGAGATTAGGTTTTGGGAGGTGATGCCCAACTCCTTAGGAGGCTCAAGGAGTTACTTACCTCCGCTCATATATTGACTCTTCTAGTAAAGGTTCTTCTAGTAAAGGGTGAGGGATTCACCATTTATTATGATACATCCAACATTGGTTTGGGTTATGCACTGATGCAATAGGGATAATTTATTACGTATGTATCGAGGGAGCTTAAGATACATGAGGGAAACTACCCCACTTATGACTTAGAGTTGGTGGTGGTAGTTTTTTGCACTTAAGATTTTGAGGCACTACCTATATAGAGTTCGATCCAAAATTTACACTGATCATAAGACCCTTCAGTATATTATAAGACAGAGGGATCTTAACTCAAGGCAATACCACTATATTGAGCTCTTGAAGAACTGTGACCTCTCTATTCTCTACCACCCAAGCAAGGTGAATGTAGTAGCAGACACATTGAGTTAGAAAAAGGTGAGCATGGGTAGTCTAGCCTTCCTTTCTACTGTGGAGCGGCCATTAGCTTTGGACATCTGGTTCTTAGCTAACCGAATGATTCGACTCGATGTCTCTGATTCTAGGTGTGTGCTATCTTATATGGAAGCTCAGTCATCTTAATTGGACCTGATTCATAGCCGTCAATTTGAGGATGAATATATAGTTGCACTTTGAGATTGGGTTTTGGGAGGTGATGCCCAACTTATTGGGAGGCTCAAGGAGTTACTTACCATCGCTCATATATTGACTCTTCCAGTAGAGGGTGAGGGATTCATTATTTATTATAAATACATCTAGTATTTATTTTGGTTGTGTACTAATGAAATAGGGTCGGTTTATTGCTTATGTATTAAGGGAGCTTAAGCTGCACAAGGGAAACTACCCCACTCATAACTTGGAGTTGGCGGTGGTAATTTTTGCGCTTAAGATTTTGAGGCACTACCTGCATAGAGTTCGATCCAAAATTTACACTGACCACAAGAGCCTTCAGTATATTATGAGCTAGAGGGAGTTTAACTCGAGGTAGTACCAATATATTAAGCTTTTGAAGGACAATGACCTCTCTATTCTCTATAATCCGAGAAAGGTGAATGTAGTAGCAGACGCATTGAGTTAGAAAGCAGTGAGCAAGGGTGGTCTAGCCTTCCTTTCTACTGTGGAGCATCCATTAGCTTTGGACATCCAGTCCTTAGCTAACCGGATAATTCAACTCGATGTCTCTGATTCTTGATATGTGCTAGCTTATGTGGGAACTCAGTCATCTCTATTGGACCAAATTCGCAACCGCTAATTTGAGGATGAAGATTTAGTTACACTTTGAGATTGGGTTTTGAGAGGTGACGTCATCCTGGCTATGCTTGATTCATATGGGGTTTTGAGGTTTGGTGGTCGTCTCTATATTTTGAGAGTTGGGGGTTTGGTTCAGTTGATGTTTATTTAGGCCTAGATATTTTATCCATTCGGGCACCACTAAGATGTATCGTGACTTGAGATAGCATTACTGGTGGAGAGGCATGAGGACAGACATTGCAGATTATATGTCGCATTGTTTGAGTTGTCAGCAGGTTCAGACCGAGTATATGAGGACTGGTGGCAAGCTTTATAGATTACCCACTCCCAAGTGGAAGTGGGAGCATATCACCGTGGGTTTCATTATATGGTTGGCTTGTACTTCCCATGGTCTTAATAGTCTTTGGTTCATCGTGGATTGATTGACAAGTCAGCACACTTTCTCCCCATTCACACTTCCTACAGTGTAGAGAGGTTGGCCCATATCTATATTTGGGAGGTGATTCCCCTTTATGGTATACCAGTTTCTATCATTTCAGACTTGGGCTCACAGTTCACATCTAACTTTTGGAGGACTTTTCATGAAGAGTTTGGTACCCGTGTCGACCTTAGCATAGCTTTCCACCGATAAGTTGATGGCCAGTTGGAGCATATAATTCAGGTTGTCGAGGATATGTTGTTGTCTTATTTATGGATTTTGGGAGTCAGTGGGATCATTTTTTACCTTTGACGGAGTTTGTGTAGAACAACAACACCATTCCACTATTCAGATGGCCCCATTTGAGGCCTTATATGGTAGGCATTGTCACTCTCTAATTGGTTGGTTTGAGTCTACGGAGCCCAGGCCACACGATAAAGACTTGATATAGGAGGCCTTAGATCATTTGAAGGTTATTCAAGATAGGCTCAGGATAGCTCAAAGTAGACACTAGAGTTATGCGGATCGTAGGCGTCGTCCATTGAGATTTGCCATTGGTGATAGAGTATTCCTCCGTGTATCACCCATGAAGGGTATGATGAGATTTGGGAGGCGGGGCATGCTTAGAAGGTATTGATCATTTTGAAATTTTTTGGACAGTTGGTGAGGTTGTATATGACTTAGCTTTGCCTCTAGCCTTTTCAGCTATTCACCCGGTCTTTCATGTTTCGATGTTTTGCCAGTATATTCCAGTCGAGTCCCATGTGCTTCATTATGATGCGGTTGACTTGGATGATCATTTGAGCTATATTGATAAGCCAGTTGCTATTTTGGCCAAAGATATCACGCAGTTGCGATCCAAAGCTATTCCTATGGTTAAGGTCCATTGGAGGCATTGTCCAATCGTGTAGGCTACCTGGGAGATCGGTCATGAGATGCGGGCACAATTCCCCGACTTATTTGAGGCTTCAGTTACTTTTTGAATCTTACTTTTGTGGATGAAAGTTCTTTTAGTAGTGGCTATTGTAATGACCCACTAGGTAATGTTTAAATTAAAGCATTCATTCTGTCATTTAGAGTGTTTCTGTAGCGACCCCAAGTAATTTATGACTTGCTAGCACTGACGGTTCCAACAGCTCTGAAATGGTCAAATTAGACCAGTAGCATGGTTGGCATGAGTACCTTGATAATTGATACGAGTTTGGGGCAATTTGTTGCTTTTTCCATTGAAATTCGGCCTGTAGTTGACTTTGGTCAACATTCTTAGAAAATGCTCTCGGATGAAAATTCTAACAACACAGTTAGCTCTGAAATATCTATTTTGGTCTAGAATGACCCTTTGCTCAATTTTAGAGGCTTCCGGTATAATTGTGAGGCTTGTTATGGAAATAGGCTCAAAATGACACTAGGGTGTGGGAACCAATTTTCGTTAAAATAACCTCATATGGAAATTTTGAATGCTCTATTGAGTCCAGAATGTCAAATTCAATGGGGTATCATTTCTTGTTTATGCACATAGGGTTCCAAACAAATCCTGAGCACTCCATCAGAGAATTAGACATGCAAAGTCCATTTTGCACCAACTGAGTCTGTTGCCGTCGGTAATGTAACTCCTGGTCGCTAAAGTGTCTAGGAGGTCTCTAATGTAATCATCCCTCTTGGACGAGTATCTCTTAAGTGATAGACCTATCTCTAAAGTGACTGGTCGCATAAGCGACTTGGTATCGCTAAAGCGATGTCCGCCTCTTTGAGGTGGTGGCTTAAGCAACCAGCGGGTCTCGCAAAAGCAAACACCCGAGGCCCGTTAAGTCCAAAATTTCCATCTTTGATGTCCAACTTTGAACCAAGATTTCTTCTTCAATTATTAGCCGATTTGGACGATTCAAAAGGTATTCTGTGTGAATTTTTGAGTTGGATTCTAGTGGGGTATCAGAATTAAGGTTTGAGGCTTCTCTTTAGGTAAATTTCCCTGTTCTTTTGGCGAGTCTAGTGTTCTTGAAGCTCAATGTCAGTGTTGAATGCATATTTTGGTTGGGTCTATTTTGGTGTGTGAATTGTGTTCATTTTTGGAACATGAGCTGGGGTTAGTAATTGGAGCTCATTCTCGAAGTCAATTTCGTGAGTTATGAAGCGGGTCCCACAATTCTTGATTTTTGACTCTCAAATTGGTTGGTCTCTAAATTTGATAATTTTAGTGTCATAATAATTGTATTAGCGTTGTGATTCTATTATTGATAGCGTGTCACCTTTCAGAGGCTGTTTCGTGAGTCGAAGCGCGCATAGACGACCGATAGGTCAGCTATGATTTTACCCTCATTAGACTGAGCATGTTTAAGCAATTGTATATTGAATTAGACGGGTTTGGAGGGGTTTGGGTGTTGAGCATGCTAAATTCCTAGAATTCATATCCTAGGCACTATTGCGAGAAATTGTTGGACTATTTAAGTATGAATCCTGTTGTTGTTGACAATCCATGCCTAGTGATGTATGTTGTGCCCGTGGTAATATATTTGGAAGTATGTTTGTCCTTAGTCTAGGCTTAGACTAGTGTTACCTTGGACTTGCGCAATATTGTGTGCCATTGGGCCTTAGAACTTCTCTGACATCGTTTCAAACCGCTTAGCTCCCTATAGACTGATATAGCAGACTTGAGTCTAATAGTATGGGACCTTACCTCCATAATACCCTATAATCCTATCTTTCCCATATCGCTTGGTTCTTGATTCTGGAAGTCTTCTCCACAATTCTGGTTTAATATGGTTCAGGTTGGAGAGATGTATTGATGGCACTGGATTTGGGGGTACTCCTTGTGATGCTTGGTTGGCCGTTGATCCTAATTTTGCTCGACTCCTTAGCTATAGTTACCCAGTTGAAGTCCATGGTCCAGCGTACTCGTGTTCGACTGCTTAGCTACATTTACCTAGTTGAAGTCCGTGGTCTAGCTTACTCATGTTCAACTCCTTAGCTACAGTTACCTGGTTGAAGTCTGTGGTCCAGATTTCTCGTGTTCCACACCTTATCTATAGTTACTCAATTGAAGTCCATGGTCTAGCTCATACGTGTTTTGATTCCTGATTCCCTGATGAATCTTCAGTTCAAGTCCAGGATATTGGTGGTATTATTGGAACTCTGTCAGCTCCGTTCTTTTTACTTCAACTACCTTTTCTCTTATCGGGCTTATGGAGGTCTGCTCAGGTTGTTACCTTACACTGTGCACAAGCGTACCCATCGGTTTTATGGAAGCCCAACAAATTTAGCTAAATTCTTTCTCTTTGTTTATTTAGTACGCTCGTGTACATACCTACATTTACTTCTTGTCCTATCTTTGGTTGTGGTCATTTACTCGCATTTTAGTTTACTTTTGTTTATCTTACTCAATTGGCCTATGATGCCTATTGGGTAGCTGTTGTTTTGGTACTCACACTACACTCTGCATGTGTTTTTGTGATGTAGGTCCGAGTACTAGCTACCGGCGCTGATTCGAGCTAGCTACAGTCGTGATTGGAAGAGAGGGTGAGCACATTGCATTCTCAATTTACCCGTCTCCCTCTGTACATATATTTCGTCTGTCTTTTGATTTTTGAGACAACTCTATTTCCATGGTCAACTTTTGGTACTTGTACTCTTTTTTGTAGTAGCTATGTATATGTGACTTCCATATTCTAGGAGGGATCTTTTTACTTGTATATATTTAGCTTGCTTCCGCCCGTTCATTTATGCTCCTATTATCTCATTAAGATTTTTGATTGAATTGTTGGTCTTCTACCTTGACATTCCATTACTCCCAATTCTAGGATATAAGTCAGCTTGCCTACTGGTGGGTCATAGTATGCGCCATCATGATCTGAGAAATTGGGTCGTGACAGAGAGAATCATATAAGTTTTACTTTTAGGCATTGGTTATTCGGATGTGTGCCATCATGACCTCAATTTTTAGGTCACAGAAAGCCTCGAAATTCGCACGAAGGGTCATTCTAGATCAAAATTGACATTTAGGAGGTAACAGAATCATCAAAATTGCATTTTGAGGCCATCTGCTTAGAGTTTTGACCTATGTCAACCATTCCAACTCTAAGAACTCCAAAACACAAAAACTTGCACAGAATCGAAACGAATGATCCAATGACTGAACTGTCAGTCTGAGCATGTCATTAATGACTTGGGGTCGATATAGGAAATCTCTAAACGCTGAAAAGATTGGAAAGTTGAGAAAATGGCTTGAAGTCATTACAACATGTTTAATTTAAACTTACTGATTTAAAAATACCTACCACCTCTAAAGGACAGTTTAAATAATTTTGTTTTTGCAAAAGTAGACCTTCAGAGATCATAATTTCAACATAAAAAATTGAAGAAATGCAAATCGACCTCTAGAGGTTAACTTCTTTAAAATATTATATAAATTCTTGGGTCGAGTAAGTCAGAAAATCGGGTGAGTCCGTTTATTTTATTTGGGTTAGAGTTATAAAAAAAAGGACTAGTAAAAAAATAGAACATGGAATTTATATAATTTTAGTGCATTGTTTATTGTTAGTATAATGATATAATTAGGCCAAAATATAACCAAATGGGTATTTTTAACCAAATAGATGAACGAAGAGTATATCTACACTTTTTGCAATAACGTAGGGGAAGTTCGGCCCTTTTTTGTATAGATTAAGATCTTTATGAAGTCTATGCATAGAGAAACTTTTGTTGAAGGCGAAACTTATGTCCTAATTACGAATATTTAAAAAATAAACAAGATTTACTTGCCTTAAAAGAAAAGAGAATTGGTGCTTCTAATAGAAACATTGAAGAAATCTTTCAGCAATTGAAAGATATGAGTTCTAAGTGACATAGACATGAATAGAAAGGCATGTGTTAAATTAATTTTTTATATTAAGATGAAACTAAGTAGAAATACCTACCTTAAACTGGTTTTTTATATCAAGATGAAACTACTCAATTGTTCAATAAATAGGATTCAAATTGGACTTCGAAAATAAAGAAACAATATTGATGTTCTATCAGTTACAAATGAAAATAAATAAAAATAAATGTCCAAACACTAATTATAGAATTTTTGTGAGTTCGTAGAATGTATTAGTGAAGGGTGTGCCCATATATATTCCTAATGTGAAAACCATAGAGCCAACTTTTCCCTTTTAGAAAGATTATAATAACTTCTTCGCCGCCGCCGTCTTGTTCACCATTTTCTTCATCAATAAGAATATTTTTGTTTGGAGAAACCTCTTTTTCATCTATACTTCCATCCACGATTTTGTCCACTTCATTTTATGGATGGAATCCTTCATCTGTGGAATGAAGATGTATTGTCAAATTTATCAAAGTTTGAACAAAGTTAGATGCTTTCTTTTTTGTAAATGCAATGACCAAGGGATAGAAAAATACGGCGCATTAATCTAACAAATGTCCTTCATTAAATAGGATAAGCTGCAATTCTTTTATTTAGCAATAAAAGTTGTGTGTTGCGAATATTTATATTTTCATTTGTGTGGTTTTTGTATAAATCCTATTATCTAAAGTTTTCTTAACATATGTTACCTTGTCATTGTGTATGTCATCCCTGTTCATAAGGTTATTCCATGCATCATCGAGAAATTATTTAGCCTCTTTCTTGTCATAATTATGGTGTCCATTGCTTTTGTATTTCAATGCGTCAGATTCCATGTCTGAGATTGAAGATTCTTCTTTTCTTTTCTTGAATTTCATTTCCACAACTCCAACCTTTAAATTTGATAAGAAATTTTTTTGTAAGAACAATATAGTTGTAGCGACGCATTAACATGAGGGTAAAAGTTAACATTGTGTAACTAGGAGTTATAGTGAAGTTAAAGCTGAGAAAATAATTTCTTGCACAGATAATTCAAGGAAAGAATACATACATAAGATCCAATGTGGTTTAACTCTTTCCCCTACCTCAGATATTTTTAAAGTTTTTCATTTTGTTAGAAGTGATTTTTTAAAAGGTAATTTTAGATAAAGTAGTAAATTAATTTGTGTTTGCAAAATCAATTTGAGGAAAATAGTTTTATCACTATTACAACAATATTTGGTGCTCAGCCTAATTTTCAAAAAGTAAGAAGCTACTTATTTAGGTTTTGCAAAACCGTAACTACACAAAAATACTTATTATTTCTTAATAGCTTTGACCAAGCACTTCAACTCTCAAAATAAGTATTTCTCCTTTCCCAAATGAGGACCAAACCTGCTATTATAAAAAATGTGCATTTGATATAACAACTTACCATCTATAACTGCATTGGTTTCTTGATGAACTTCTACCTTCATGTTTTCAAAACATTGGAAACTATGTCGTCTTACATCCACAATAGAACGACACATACTATGTTTGCTCTCATGGAAGTAAAACTGCAATCCAAGAAGAATTTTCTTAAATTTTCATATACTAATTACATGACAAAGTAATTAAAATAACAATATTACCAAAAAAAAATTAAAATTACAAGAAATATGTTTGGTTATTTTTAATGCATACTAAATATATGGTATCGTAATATTTTTGTAGTTTAAAGGTAGAAGAAAAGAGAATGAGAAAACTATCCGTGAATCCCAATTTTATGTATTACATAAACACAATTTTGTAGATAGTTAACTACAAAAAAATGTGAATATACTTTAGGAAAGTATTAAGGCTCGAAATTCATATAAAAGGAGAAATCATTAAATAATTTATATTTACCGTTTCACATTTTCCATTTTGACGTCGTCTCCTTTCAGCTTTCCATCCATGTAGCATGTCATGATATTAGCGATTAAGTCTGTAGGGATCACTTGTCTCATCTTCATTCTATTATTTAAGTTCATAACAATATATTCAAAGTGTAAGGTCTCTCCATATAATAAACATCCTCTCTACAACCTTTTACTATAATAACCATTTTTTAGAATTAATTTTTCATATTATGTTATATTATATGTCTTCTATTAAAATATTTTATTATAATAATAATAATAATAATTTTAAAAAATATTCAAAAAATGAAGCTACTAGAGAAACATTTAATAATATTTTTTTACATAGAAATAACATTAGTAATCAAATATACTAACCTTTTTTAGTTTAATGGTGTAAAGGTTTGATATACCTTTAGAAGGTACAATTACAAAATCAACAAAAGCATTTGCTATGACTTTGGTAGTAACTAGCCTTCTCTTCCTCTCAGCCAGTTTTTTGGGTACTATCATTGTTCCAACATTACTCTGCAAAACAGGAGATATGTTATAATTTTGTTACTGTAAATGAAAAAATTGATAATCTATTGTTAAATTATTTTCAAATATAAAAATGCATCATTTTAAAGAAAAATAAGTAAGAGAACAAGGTAACACCAAATGAAGTAAGGAAGTAAGATTTTTGCTTAACAACGAACTAAGATAATTGAATGTCATGGTAGAATTGCTACAAAGTTCAAGTGTCTCAATATATAGTTTTTTTGACACCTATAATTTTTCTTTTTTATTGTAATGACCCTCCAAGTTATTTTCTTTGGTCTTCGATAATTTCAGCATTTAGAGTTTTCCTGTAGCGATCCAAAGTCATTTATAACTTGCTAGCACTGACAGATCAGTCGTTTGATCGTTCGTTTGGATTTTAGGTCCGTTTTCCTGTTTTGGAGCTTTTATATCTTCAAAAATTGACTTCGGTCATAACTTCATGAAGAAGACATCAGAATAGAATTCTAACAATTCCATCATCTCTGAAATGGCCAAATTATGCTAGTAGCATTGTCGACATGAGTACCGCGGTACTACGAGTTTAGACCATTTGGCGCTTTTGCCTTCAAAGTTTGGCCTATAGTTGACTTTGGTCAATATTCTTGGAAAACGCGCTCGAATGAAAATTCTAACAGCATAGTTAGTTCTAAAATATCGAGTTTGGTCTAGAATGACCCTTCATTCGCTTTTCGAGGCTTTCGATCTAATCTCGAGGCCCGTTGTGGAATTTGGCTAAAATTGGCCCTATGTAGGACCCACTTTCAATCGTAACGACCTCGTATGGAAATTTTAACTGTGCCATTGAGTCCAAAATGTTGAATTTGGTGGGGTAGCATATCTTGATTACGTGCACAAAATTTCAAATGAATTTCGAGCACCCCGTCGAAATATTTAAACTTGAGAAATATCAGCTTTCTAGCTGATATCTGGTGCAAGGAGTTTTGTTCTCCGCGATCGCGGGCCCTTTGCCGCATTCGCGGAGGTCCTAGAAGTTGCTCTCCGCATTCGCAGAGGCTTAAGTCCTTTGCCTCCGCGTTTGCAGGGCCTTTGTCGCGCTCGCGGAGGTGTAAGAGCTTTGTCTCCACTTTCACGGAGCACAATAGCCGCCTTCGCGGAAACAAAGTCCTGGTGTTTTAATAAAAGACCAAGGACGATTTCAGCATTTCTTCCTCAACTTCAAACATAGATTTCTCCTTCATTATAAGTTCAATTTAGGCAATTCAAATGTCCAAATTGAAGAGAATTTTGTGGGGAATCCGGTGGCCAACTCTGAATCTCAAGAAGAAGCTTTTGTGAGATAAAATTTTGTAATTAGCTACTGTTCTAGTTATTTTTATAGTGGGATTTTGTTAAATTTGTGGAGATTATATCTTGATCATATGAACTCCGTGTTTAGTAATATTTGAGGCTAGATTGTGGGGTTTTTCGCAAGGAACATCAAGGTATAACTTTTTTGGATTGGGAGGGTGTCATTTGTGAGAAATAGTTGTGTAAAGAAGTTGTCATGTTCATCCTCTTTAGCTTAAATAATGTGGATTTTGTGCATGCTCGTCTTGCATCATTTTCCACCCCGAATTGTGTTATGATTTTATCCTTGAGGTTGTGGTTCTATTTAGGACCTATTTTTGTGGTCAATTCTAGAATTCCATATGTGGGTCCCAAATTGTCCGCTTTAGATCCTGAAATTGGCTCGTCTCCGAATTTGATAATTTTAGTTTCAAAACAATCGTATTGATGAGGGGATTAAAATTTTGTTAGGGTGGCGTTGATTGAAGGTTATTCATAGAGCGGGAGCTTCATAGTGGTGGATTCAGAGCGTGCGTGATCGGCATCGAGGTAGGCTATGATCTCCTTCTTTTGACTGAACTATTAGATATCGTGTAGTATATTTTACATGTGACTTAGGTGAGTATTTGCTGAGATTAGCATTCCCCTCATTTGATTCTGTTTTCTTTTTCTCAGGTGAGCTTTAGGCTAGAATAATCCCATAATATCGTAAGATTAGGTTGTCGGCCTTGGTGGTGGTGTTGATTTAGTATTATTATCCTATTTAGGATTGTTATTGATGGCCTTAAGCTAGTTTTAAGCCTTAGGTGCTTTATCACGTGTTTAATGCCCTCTTAGCTAAGCATATGTTCTGGTAGGGCTCATTATGTATGGGATACCCTTTATTCTAGTGCCTGTGGCCTCTAGGGATCACCGTAGCCGTAAGTTTGGATTAGTTATGCTTGTTGGGAGATGAGGTGGCCTATTTTGGCATAACTAATCGATCCTAGAGATATTTCTCCCCTATCTAATTCTGAGTCATGTCTCAATTGTCTTTTTTTTTTTAGCAGTAGGCTTATGATGTCATCTCACCGATTATCTATTGTTAGGCTCGAGGTCATATTTGAGGAGCGATTGGATCTCAGGTTAGTCCCTTAACTTGCTTGTGTGCTAGAACCTGGTATTTCGTTATGGTTGCGTGTATCTGTTTTGGATGCTGGGATGGCATGCTTGCATTGTTTGAGCATATTCACTTGTTTTGTGGTACGATCCCAGTATTGCCATTGGAATTGTCACTACTACTTTTGAGAAGTCTTTCTCTCATTTTTACTATTTTAAACTAGTTTTAACGGAAGTTGTACCACCTGGATACTTGGTCACTGGTTTTTGAAACTTATGAGGCATCAGGAACGTGCTCTTTTTTAAACTTGAGGCATTAGAGTCATCTGGGATGCGCTCAGTTTTACTTGATTATTCGGTATGTCGACACCCTTTCTTGGCCCACCGATGCCCCCGAGTTTACTCTTGCTGCTGGGCCATGCCCCTGGGAGTTTACTGGCTAGATGGGCAGCCCCTTCGCAGGGTACTCACGATTGAGGTTATTGGTTTATGTATATTCGGTGCGGCATCGCCCTGTCTACATCGACTTATCTTCTCACTCTTCGGTACCATTACGGGGATATTATTTGTCTATGTAAGACCTAGTTTGTGCCCATACAGTGTATACGGACTTCTCGCATTCCCTATGAGCCCCTCTGGACAATGCACAACTAAACTGGATGAGGGAGTCGCATGGGTCCTAGTTGGCAGGTCGGGGGCTGGGTGGGTCTATACACTTGTCATTGTTGATCTCTGAGAGCCACCGATGATGTCACTGGTTTTTAATACATACTTGCATTCATTAGCATCACCTTTCACCAGCATACTTGTACGGTGTAGTCCCCCAGTTTTATGGGGGCCGGGGGTATATTTGTATATATTTGTACCTTTCGGGGGGTATGGGCGTCCAGTCAATTATTGTTTGAATATACTTGTTCTTATCTCTTGTTATACTTATAGTTGGTACCTTTGGGTTGTATTTGTAGTTGGTCTACGTGGTATTTGAGTTGGATGGTGGGTGGTCCTTCCATGTAGGCTCAGTCGGAATAGTTCCTAGGTGATTCTGTGGTTAGAGTTGCCAGTTAGCACTGTATTTTCATTAGTAGACTCCTATGATGTCTTTTTCCTATTAATGGGTTGTTAGATTGTGTTTCAGGTGCATTTTTTGACTTTGTTCTTGTATCTATGTTCCCAGTCTTCTTGCCTTATTTTCTGTCATTATTGTGATAATTCCTGATTAGTTATTTGTGTAATATTTACCTGATTATACGTTAATTATACTTTCTTTATCTGTGGAGCTCAGTCGGCCTATGCCTACTAAGTACCATTTGTTTTGTACTCATAATACTTCTTCCCCTGCAGATGATAGTACGGGTTATCATCGTTGACTTGGACTGGTGAGGAGCAGCTTCTGATCAGGAGATTTGGTGAGCTCTTGGCATTCGGAGTTGTCGATTTCAAACCATGCCAAATTAGGACTAGTCTTTACTTTCTTTTGAAGATTGTCCGTACTCATATTGTATTTGTAAAAGTCTTGTACTTCTGTTTTAGTTTAGATGCTCGATTACTGACTGATGTCAGGTCTTGGGGTGGTTTCTTGTGTTTGTTGCAGTTTTTCTTTCTTTTTCGCTTGATAGCCCGTTGCCTCTGGTTCTAGGCTTAGGGTTAAGGGTTAGGCTAATCTGTTATTGGGTGTTAGCAGGTGCCATCACAGCTTGAGAAATTGGGTCGTGACATTCATATCTAACAAAAGCCACTAGAAATCTCCACCTCACTTTGACAATCATGTTTTAGAAAACAAAAGGACTTTTAAACACAAATTATTCTCAATAATCCACTAAAAGACACCATATTTATAAAAAAAATTATTCTATATACTCGATGAATTTCTTCTTCTTACCAAATGAATATGATAAAATATTAATCTGCCTCAGTTGAGTTAATATTTCATGCAAGAAAATTAAAACCAAGCATCATTTGAAAATTATCTGCTGAATATTTTATCACACTAAATAGTTGTCTCACTAGGTGAAAATATATCGAATAATTTTTACAAGTAATTGATGAAAAAATCAATAGTAAAGTTGTTGAAGTTTTGTTGGCATAACGATTTTTAGACATAAAATAAACTTTTTTATCATAAATAAATAAGTCATTCTGAGAAAACATTGCAGATATTAAAATAATAGCTTATTAGATTATCTATTAATTTGATTCTTGTAGTTTTGCGTTGGTATTAAAATTCATTACAAGATATACATCTAGATGGGAACGAACATTTTTAATATGACCACAAATTAATATTCCTGACTTCAAAGTAATATAAAATTTAAGAAAAATGACAAGATATACCCCTCAACTCTACAAATTATGGCTTATCTCATTAAATAAAAGTAGTTCGCACATGCCCCTACATTTATACAAATGACCAGATATATCTTGTTGGGTTGACATAACTAAGAAAATAAAAAAATATCTTGAAAATAAACACACACACACACACACACACACACACATATATATATATATATATATATATATATATAGGTGTACATTTGACCATTTATCGCAATGTTCAAGTGTATATTTGATCTAGATATACAAGTTAATTTTCATTTATATTTTTTGTAAAAATCTATATTAGGGCGTTGTAAACAACAAATCTTTGAGCCGAGAAAAATAAATAATCAAGACCAGAAAATTAGAGCAACAAAGAGTAATATTTGATTTCAAAATATAGTGCATGTTACAATCTCTATGATAATCCTTTGATTCTTCAAATAATATGGAATATGTTGAACTTGAATTTTATTTAGAGTCAAGGGCTTGAATAGCTTGATCTTGAATCTTCATTTTCAAATTTAGATTTGAATTATTCGTCACGAACACTTGTATGGTTATGAAGAATAACAAATATGAACAAGTAACTTGATCTCGAACTTTTTAATATTTGCCTTCGTTCTTGATCTTGAACTTGAACTTGAATTTGATTACTTGAACTTTGTAGCTTTGTAGAGAATTTGCGGCATTTGATCCACGAGCTTTCTTCTTGCTTCTTGTTCTTCTTTCCACCCCACCCCCCTCTGAGAATAATGAGGACCCCTATTTATAGTTGTAGAGAGTGGTATGAGGGTGTGATTTGATTGTTTGGTTTGAACTGACCAATCTAATTTTTTGGTAAGGAACTTTAATTTGATTGGTCAGAACATGTCACATATACACGTGACATTATTCTAGTGGCTCATTTAATTTGACTTAGATTGCCACATAACTTTGACATGTGGCATGATTTTAGTGGCTTATTTAATATGACTTGGATTGCCACATAATTTTGGCACATGACATGAATCTAATGACTCATTTAATTTGACTTGGATTGCCATATAACTTTGACACGTGGTTTGATTTTAGTGGCTCATTTAATTTTACTTGGATTGCCACATAACTTTGACACATGGTGTGCTTTTAGTGGATCATTTATTTGACTTGGATTGCCACATCATTTGGACTATTTTCTTAAATTTAATATAGTCCAAATTAATTTACGAATTTAAATCCAATATAATTTTAATGTTTACAAATGTCCCCTACTTCAAGTCTTGTCAAAATATTTTATTTTTTTGAAGACTGGGCTTGAATTATTATTTTAATTGAGATCAATTATACATGTAAATCTCGCACGCCATAATCGGATAAAGACCAAAAATTGAAATAAGCATGATGATCGGAGTTATAATAATAATAATTATTATATTATTTAAGCTTGAAACCATAATCCACTTAGAAAAATAGTTAATGTCGATCAATGACTACAATTAGTAGTCCAAGAATTCAAGTCCTTTTAGGAGTATAATTGTTTTAATTGTTTCACATAGAAACAAATACTTCCACAACAACCTTAGGGATCTCTATAAATAGAGATATGCTCTTCATATTTTGCATCAATTGCAGTGTTGCAAGCCACAATGAGGGAGAACAATATAAGGTAATTTCTTCTCCTCATTTTTTTATCTGGGCCGCAGTTTTTTTTAGAGAGAAAAAATTTGTACTATTCCACTAAAGTTCTAACCCAAAAAGTAATTATAGTTTCTTTGGGAGAAGGACTTCCTCACCATCACTATTTGTCTATAAATAGACTCTCTCCTTTTATTTATTTTTTATCATTGGCATTGACAATTTTGATGCTCCTTTTTGCATAAACTCTTGAGTTCATCAAGATACGAGGTACGTTTGTTTTGTTTAGGAAATTGTTTTAGGCCTTTTTAGGCCTTTTTTTAGTGGAGAGAATAAATTTGTACCATTCCACTAGAGTCCTAACCCAAAAAGTAATTATAGTTACTTTGGGAGAAGGACTTTCTCACCATCACTATTTTCCTATAAATAGACTCTCTCCTTTTATTTATTTTTATCATTGGCATTGACAATTTTGATGCTCCTTTTTGCATACAGTCTTGAGTTCATCAAGATACAATGTATATTTTTTTTGTTTAGGCCTTTTTTTAGTGGAGAGAATAAATTTGTACCATTCCACTAGAGTCCTAACCCAAAAAGTAATTATAGTTACTTTGGGAGAAGGACTTCCTCACCATCACTATTTGTTTATAAATAGACTCTCTCACTTTATTTATTTTTATCATTGGCATTAGCAATTTTGATGCTCCTTTTTGCATAAACTCTTGAGTTTATCAAGATACGAGGTACTTTTTTTTTCAAGTGAAAATATTACTTCATATGCAATGAACTTTTATTCTATTGGAGTCAAATGTGCTGCATTGTTTGAGCCAATAATTTTACATTATCTTTGACGAAAACTTTACACCGATTGAATCAAACGCATCACATAATCTAAGTCAAAGACTTTATACCGTCTGAGGTAAAGACTTTACATGATTTATGGAAAAGACTTCACACCGTCTGAGTCAAAGGTATCACATAGTACAAGCCAAAGACTTTTTATACCGTCTGAGGCAAAGACTTTATATGATTTGTGGCAAAGACTTTACACCATCTGAGTCAAAGGCATCAGATAGTCCAAGACAAAGACTTTACACTATCTAAACCAAAGACTTTATATGATTTTTGGCAAAGACTTTTACACCGTCTGAGTCAAAGGCATCCCATAGTCCAAGCCAAAGACTTTATACCGTCTAAGGCAAAGACTTTATGTGATTTGTAAAGACTTTCCACCATCTAGATTAGGCATAGTTCTTGCTCAAAGAATATAATCATTCATTATTGAGATTCATGACCATGATTATTAAATTACTAATTTAAGAGCTAATAAAACATTTTTTTTGGCAGATTGAATCATGGTTTACTTTAGAGATTTGACTTCATTTTCTTCAGAGTTGCAATACCTTGTGATATCAGATCATAAAGACAGTGAGGTGGAGACCAAATTGCTTGTAAGTACGCCATTAACTGGCCAATATGGTATTCTGTGGCCATCTTTGGGGGAAATTCCTAGTTTAGATGATTAGACTCTTGAATATAATAGTCGTCCTCCCAAGATGTGGGTACTTTGCACTCCTAATCATCGTACCAAAAATATTGCAACTTCTTTATCATGTTTGGGGCAATTAATCATTAATGGAGAGACTCGATGGGATGACACTTTCACAGTTAATGGAGAGTTTCACTATATTCCTGGCTATTGGGAGTGGACTGAAGATATCCTTAGTAGGAATCGCCAGACTTTGAAGGATGCAAAAATATATGATGCTTGTATGGTTTGCTTTTTACTTATGATTGTAACACTAACATCTTGCAAGCCTTCTTTGAAGCTTAGTGTCCTATTACGAATATACTGCTTACCTTAGCCAGAGAATTATCTATATCACTTTGGGATTTACACGTGATTGGTGGTCTACCCATAATAGAAAGTCTTTACGAGGAAGTCGTGCCAAATATTGCTGAACTTTTAGGCACATTTGATAAGGGAAAAAGGTTTCTCCCTCACTCTTGTGAGCATTTATTTGATGTCTTTCATTGAATTCGAGTAGAGAATGATCATGAACCGAATGTTTCTGTGGAAATATGGGTAGAGTTTTGGTGTAATAAAGATACAAAATATGGACAACCCTCTCCAAGAAGAGAAAAGAAGTCCGCTCGTCTCAAGTCATTGCATAACCCAAATGGCGTAATTGGTGAATCTGTTAATTGGTCTCCTGCTGAAGAAACTTTGTTTCATAAGTTGGAAGTGAAGAGTCATAAGAAAAATGAAACATATTTGGCAGCCTTTTTATCTTGCTGGTTATGCGTATTTGTGCTTCCTACGAAGGAGGATGGCTTTATTCATCCGGGCGTCTTCAGAATCGCCTGTCATTTACCATGTGGACGAAGAGTTAGCCTTGTAGTTCCATTCTTAGCCAGCATTTACAAAGGTTTAAATGCAATTTCAAGATGCTCACGACTTGATCTCATCAAAACTTATTTTCCAATTCATTACGTGTATGGTTGGTTGGCCTATTACTTCAAAACTCATTACCCATTAGCAGGTGGACTGGCTGATCCTCTTATGGCTTCCTTTTCTGGCGAAGGTGATGCAAGGTATTTTGAAAAAGAGGATGCAAAGAAGAATATACATGGAAGGGAAACCATTTCCTGGGATGCAACATTGATCAAAAAGCCTACTTCTCAGCACTACCACGACGACGGTACTAAAAAGGAATTTCAATCGAATTTCTTCATGAGCCTTCGCTCAACCTATCTCACTTTAAGGGATGAAAACATCTTTATTGTGGAGCCTTATAGTCTCCATAGATTCAGTTGTCAATTTGGCTTTTTTCAAGATGCTCTTAGTCAATTAGATTGAAATTTTTGCGAAGCTTCATTAGCTGAGGGTTTAAGGCTTGCAAGAATTTGTGTGCTGATGAAATCTAGAGCAAAAGAAACATTTCCTCCTAGTGGATCCAATTTGAAGAAATTCTTTTTGGTCAATTACAAGTCTTGGTGGGAAAAGGTGCATGGAAATTTTCTTGAAAATTATATACAGTCCTTGGTGAGTGTTATTGGTCCGGATACTAATGTTCTTCAAAAGAAAGACGAGGAGGTATTAATTGTGAGTCAACCTCCTATTTTGAAGTCTAAATTTGTTGTTCTAGACAAGATCAAGGGATCTTCCCTTGAAGAAATTCAAAAAGAAAAGTATTCAACTCAAATTCAACAGACCTCTCACAAGCAGCCATCTAAAGATGAAAGTGTAGTGATTGTTGTTGGACGAAATTGAAACTACCTTCTAACATGCAAAACAATGCTAGTTCACATCCGGTAGAGATTTCCGACAATAATATTAGTTCTTCAAAGACTTTGACAGCTATTAAAGAGGTAATGATTTTTTTATTCCATGATACCACATGATTCTACTAACTATGATATTTCTTCTCTTATTTATTTATTTATATATATATGCAGGCAAATGATGTTAGCATGTTGGAGACCTCTTACCAAAGCAAGACACAAGATAGTAATGAATCTTAGAGGGGCTAACTTCAAGAAAATTATTTTTGGCACACAAATCAAAGCAAGAGGCTACTTCTATCCCACATGAAAGGACTACATAAAATGTAGAATATCCTCCCCCTAAGGACCCGGCAATGTTCGTGTCTATTTTTGACAAAAAGCAAGTCATCTCAGAACTTCAAATAAATTTTATCGCGGAAGCTTGGAATAAGATTCGTTCTAAACTTACCGATTTCACTGTAGAACATGTTTCTTCTCTTAAGGATGAGGTCCAAGTATTCTTAAGGAAGTAGATGAAATGGGGGTGGATATTTCTCCTTTGAAGAACTTATTGGAGTCTCTCTTTGAACTTGCCACCTTTTATGACCAAGCACGATCATCCCTTGCTGATAAAACCCTCAAAATTAAAGAATCCGAGCCTTATCTAAATGCCAAGAAACACCTTGATCTTGGATTGAATGAAAAGGATAAGAAATTTGAAGAATTTTCTAACGTCAGTCAATCCCTTAAGGAGGTGAGGAAAAAGGTGAAGGAGTTAAAAGCTCTCCAAGATGCTGCCAAGAAAGAAGCCGAAGATGTCGAGTCTAAAGTCTCAGCAGCTGAACAAGAGTATAACAAATGTGTTGATTTTTTTATAGCTACTTCGAATGCCTTAAATGATGTGGAAGAGAAGAAGAAAGTTTTAGATATTTCTCTTCAGGACTTAGCTAATTATAAGCTACATTTAGACTAGCCTATTATAAACTATTATATATATATATATATATATATATATATATATATATCTTTTTTTTAGCATTCTGACTGATTAGTTGTCACTCTTTTAGAAATTCTTTTGATTGCATTATATTGCACATTTCTTTAAGAATTCCTTTTACGTTTCAACTTCAAGAGTTATTTACTCATATTGATGCATTGACGTAATCGCATTAAGTTTGGACTTTCCCTTAAACAGCATTGTTATCACCTTGTGTGTTTCGATAGTATGAGAGATATATCATCGTATGAGAGCACCAAAGCCAGGAGAGACTTAATTTATCAGAAACCAAACTTCTTAATCTAAAACATATCCAAAATTTATAGCTCAAGTCCCTCAGGATCATTCTAAACAAACTTCAAAAATGAATTTCACATGTAGAAAAACTAACAGATTCATATTCACATGATTTTATTAAACTACTCATATCTCATCATGGAGAAGACGAAAAGAAGATTCATAGAACTACAATATGTACAATAATTACAGCTAATAGCTTTGCGGATTTGTACGAATATTTCTTTGAAATCAATTCAAATTCTGTCTTGACTGGCCTTCTCAAATTCACATGTTATATATAACAATCTACAAGAAAATTGTGATGCTCAAATAATCGCGTGCCTCATTTCTTTTGAACTTATGAGACTAAACTTAGGATGTAACTCTAAGCACCACTAACGTAGGCAACGAGGGTCAAAAGAGACTATGTGTTTTTTGGATACTCATGCGACTGAACTTAGAATGTAATTCTAAGTGCCTACGTACCTCAGTGAAGAGGATCAAGTCATAACGTAGTTCTGAAAGAGTGATTTTTCTTGTGTCCTAACTTTTGCCTAGGCTGCCTCTTTTGAGATTTTCAATCTAGGAAACATTTTTTTTATATTGTGCACAGTTTATACTCTTGCGGGCTAGGAGTAATATGCAGTTTATGCTCGTACTTTACGGAGCGGGTTTCTTTTCTTCAAGGATAGTATCTCTTTATGAACTTTCCATTAATGGGGCCAATGCGCAATCCTTCCGAGTTAACCAGTTTGTAAGTTCCACTTGAGTATACTTCTTGTACCACACATGGTCCATCCCATTTAGTGGAGAACTTGCTTCCAGACCGACGAAAAGTAATAATAGGCCTTCTTACTACAAGAACTTGATCACCTACTTGGAAACATCTCAGACGAACCTTCTTATTAAAAGATCGAGCTAGACGAGCTTGATAACATTCCAGACTTTATTGGGCCTCTCATCTTTTTTCATCAAGAGCCTCCAATTCTTCAAGGCATAATCTAGCATTTTCTTCATTAGTAAGTCCTTCTTGAATGGCAAGGCGCAATGATAGGATTTGACGCTCAAGTGGAAGGACTGCTTCAACTCCATAAATAAGAGAATAGGGAGTCGTTTATGTTGGCGTGCGATACGTAGTCCTATATGCCCAAAGAGCCTCTTCCATTCTTTCATGCCAATCTCTTTTAGACTTGGAAACAACTTTTTTCAACAAGTTACAGATTTTCTTATTAAATTCTTCAGCGAGACCATTAGCAGCCGCATAATACATAGAGGAATTGCGTTGATTGAAGCCAAAAAGATCACATATCTTCGTCATTAACTTGTTATCAAATGGCTTGCCATTATCTGTCAATATGTATCGAGGAATACCAAAATAATAGATAATATTGACTCGAATGAAGTTAGCAACATTATCTTTCTTCACTTCTCTAAGAGAAACAACTTCTGCCCATTTTGAGAAGTAATCAGTTGCAGCCAGGATGTACAAATGTCCACCAGAGGACTTAGGCAATGGTCCAACAAAATCCAAACCCCAAGCTTTAAATGGCCATGAGGCAATAGTTGGGTGTAATACTTCTGAGGGTTAATGTATAAAATTCACATGGAATTAGCAAGCTTTATATCTTCGAACGTAATCCAGACAATCTTTCACCATGGTTTGCCACTAATATCCCATCCTTTTTATGTGAAAATGAAGTTTTGGCCTAGATTAATTTGCTCCACATACTCCAGAATATGCTTCTTGCATAGCTTGAGTAGATTCATCTGCCCCCAAATATCATAAAAGAACTCCATTGAATGACCGCCTATAAAGTGTATTTTTATAGTAAAGAAAATGAGGGGCTCGTCATCGAATTTCTATTCTTCTTTGAAGATTTTTTGGCAATATTCCATAACACAAGTAATCTATTATTGGTTGTTGCCAATCTTCAATTTCATCCTCTAAAGTGGCGATCACTTGACGAAATTCTTCTTCATGCTCATTTGGAGGCGGAGTTATGCATCTTTGGAAAACCACAACTTGCATTTCATGAGGCGATACTAATGCAGAAGCTAAAGCTGCCAACGCATCAGCCTTCTTATTTTCCTTTCTAGGAACATGTTGAATAGTAACCTCTCCAAGCCATCCTATCATCTTTTGAGCATAATTGCAGTATGGAAGTAACTCATGCTTCTTTACTTCATAATTACCCAAGACTTGATTGATCACCAACTTGGAATCCCCAAAAACTTGTAGTTGCAATTGTTTTATATCAACGGTCATTTTAAGCCTAAATAAGAGTGCTTGATATTCAGCAACATTATTGGAGCAGTATTGTGTTAGAGTGAAGGAGTATGACAAAACTTCTCCATGGGAAGTGACAAATACCACTCTAAAACCGGCTCCTTCATGATGTGCAACACCATCAAAATACATCTTCCAAGGTGGCTGAATTTTCACTAGCATTACGTCTTCGTCAGACAATTCATCAGATACCTCCCAATCATTCGAAATTGGATGATTGGCCAAGAAATCTGCAAGCACTTGTCCTTTTACTACCTTCTGCGATATATACACAATCCTTGATTTCACCACTAAGTCATCAATATAGCACTCAACGGTTTTATGAAGCATATCATCAAAAATATTCTGCATGGTCCATTGATAAGTAGCCCCAGCATTTTTTAAACCAAAAGGCATTACTTTGTAGCAATGTATACCTTTAGGAGTGCGAAATGTAGTAAGTTATTCATCCCTTGGTGCTATGCGAATTTGATTGTATCTAGATGAACCATACATGAAAGACATTGTCTCGTATCCAGTTGTGGAATCAATCATAAGCTCAGGGATTGGAAGAGGAAATTTATCCTTAGGGCATGCATTATTAATATCTCTAAAGTCAACATAAACTCGTATTTGGCCATTCTTCTTTCTTACCGATACAATGTTTGAAATCCATATAGGATATTTGACTTCATGAATGAAACCTGCTTCAATGAGCTTGTTAAATTCAGTTTCGATCAAAGGAACCAGTTCTAGTCTAAAGTGACATTGAGCTTGTTTAACAAGATGAGTGCCTCGTTTCATAGAAAGACTATGAACTGCAACTTTAGGGTCTAATCCTGGCATATCTTTGTAACTCCAATCAAATACATCCCTAAATTCCATAAGAAGCTTAATATATTTCTTCTCGTCATCGTCATCTAGTGAAGCACTTACATATGTAGGCCTTATATCATCATCAACCCCAAGATTTACTTTCTTCAATGCATCAACAGTATTCTTTATCCCTTCCTCGATTTCAGGTGGCGCATCTTCAGCATCCTCATCTTCTTGAGGATCACCATCATTAAAAGATATGTGATGGCATGCATGAATATCAACAAACCCATCCTAAATTTTTGCATATAGTGAAGTTCTTTCCTCGTCACAAATTGTGATGTGATTTGATGATCCCACACTTTCTTCATCTTCATATCTCTCCCTAGTGTAAACTATGGTATGAGTTCTTGCTCTCAGGACATCTCCACATGAAATTACAAGTTTTGTTTCTCACCTCATTCTAGAAGGAATCAAACTGGGGAAATTCTTGGGTGAATTATGCTATTAAGCATGTACCTGTTCTTCCATTGTTTTATAATTTCCTTGGCACTTGTATTTATTCTTCATTGGTCCCAACTGATCAAATACTGAAGTTTTTAGAGTTGATTTGATTAGCCGATCAAATACAGAAATGTTAGGAATCATGCCACTAAGTCGATCAAACACAGAAGGCTTCTTATTGAATTTCATAGGTTTTTCCACAGGGGTAATATAGTTGATGCTCATCCTTTTTATAGAGATTTTAACTGACGACGGTTGTTTGTAACCCAAGCTTTCGCGTGATTGCTTAACAATATACCCTCTCTCTATCATCATCCTTTGAGTTGGATTTAGGCCATGATTTGCCTTTTCAATAACTTCATTTGGAAGCTTTCCTACTTTAAAAACTTCATTGGGATTGTATCCTGCTTTCACCAATAACTTATATGCATTTGGGTCAAAACCCTCATTTGTATGCTTTTTAGGAAGTGATTCACATGAATTATGATTCGATGGTCTGACAAATCCTTCTATTATTTTTGAAGGTGATTTGATTGAATCAATTTGCTTGATAGAAAATGTTAACTTGCTACTCTGCAACTCAAAGGGTGGGATCCTGACCTTGTTTTTCTTTGGGATATAGTGACAAATAGGAATCATTTTCTTACTTGAAGATGCCCTCATATTTTATTCTTTTCAATCATTACCCTCACATTATTAGGTGCTACATCAACCTTTTTTATGACATCAGCAGGTATCGCATTATCAACTTTGACTTCTTTTGAAACATAATTCTTTAAGTAGAATTTTGCATCAGCAAAGTGCGCTTTTGTCTCGGTGAAAGGTTCATCATCAGCAACAACCTTCTTTTGAACCCCATATTCAAAGTATTTAAAACATTGATGGTAGGTGGATGGTACCACTTTGTTCTCATATATCCACGGCCTTCCTAACAAGATATTATACAAGGTCTTTGAGTCAATAACATGCATCCATGCACTTGAACGCATATCTTCCATCGTTATATCTAATTTGACAGCACCAATGGCTCTCTGCCCCCCTTGGTTAAATCCTTGAATTATCAGAAGACTTTAGAACAGTTCATTTTTCGGCATTCCAAGTTCCTTCATAGTACGAATAGGGAGAATATTGACCCCATATCCATCATCCACCATGATCCTATTTACCTTATATCCACGCACAAAACCTACCATATATAAAGGATAATTATGCAATACTTCTCCCAATAAAAGATCATCATTAGTGAATATAAACTTCGCATCACAAGTGTCCACTTCTTCATAGTGAGACTTGATAGGGCCTTTATGTGATGGAAGTAATGATGGCGATGAGCCTTCTCCCATTATCTCTTCTTTATCAATATTACAACATGAGGCCTTGGTGTCACAATGAGAAGTCTTTTCACAGAACCAACTTAGCAAGAATTCCTCTAATGTCACTGGAGAATGTTGCTTTTGATAGTAATTCCCCCCAACTCTTGACTTATGCAAATTCTTCTTTACCCTTTGAGTTTTAGGTAGTTTCTTCATCTTTGCTCTTGTCACTTGCTTACTTGTCTCTCTTTGGAAGATCATTTTATAACATCTTTGTCGTGTCACTAAAATTCATCCTTCATCAATTAGTATAAGCTTTGCAAGATTGATTTTCTTCTAGAGGTTTATCTTCCCCTATTACTTCATTCATCAAAGGAACGAGCGATGATGCATTAACATTTATCGGTTTGAAGTCACCAAACTTAATCATTTTTGGTGGTGATATAGATAGGACATCACCACCATCATGTATTTCAATAAATTTACAAAGAACTATGGGGTTGAGTGAACCAAAAGTGACAGAGACTTGATTTGAACTCTCCTTCTCATCTTCAAGCAATATCTTTCCTTCACGGGCCAAGTCCATGATCTTTTCCTTAAAGATAAAAAACTTTTCAATAGGATAGCCCATCAAATGGTGATATTTGTAGTAATTTGGATCATTAGTCCTCCTATCCTCATCTGGACGCTTCATTTTAGGTAGCTCAAAGAGTTTTAATGCCAGAAGCTCTTCAAAAATTGCTGGGACATTTGAGTACAAGAAAGGATACTCTTTTGCCTATATTTTCTTCAAAGTCAGCTTTCTACCAGCGTTATTATGAAAAGTCATGGTCTTCACCCTTTGATTCTTGCTTATATTTGTAGACACTTTCAAAGGCACGATATTAACATTCATCGACTCCTTATTTACAAACTTAGGTGTTGATTTTCCTCCTTTCTTTACCTTTATTTTATCTTTTCCCTTGTGAGGCTCATAAATAAGTGGTTCTTCAATTCCTCTTGCAGACATGCTCAACTCCATATCATGAGCATGTGTGGCTAGTTCTTCAAATGATTTGGGTTTAATACCCTATAGGATATAATGAAGTCCCCAATGCGTTCCTTGAATACACATTTCTATTCCAAAAGTTTCACTAAGCATATCCTTACAATTGAGACTTATATTTCTCCATCGGTTGATAAACTCGATGACATATTCATCTTCCCATTGACGTGTATTTGTGAGTTCAACCATGCTCACAGTACGCCTTGTGCTATAGAAACAATTAAAAAATTCATGCTCAAGTTATTCTTAACTATCAATAGAGCTAGCCTCGAGATCCGTATACCAGTCAAAGGCATTTCCTTGTAAGGAGTGCACAATTTTTTAGACCAGATAATCTCCATATATTCCAGCATTATTGCAAGTTTCAACAAAATAGGCAATGTGTTGCTTTGGATTTCTCTTTCCGTCAAATTGTTGAAATTTTGGAGGTTGATAACCTACAGGCATCTTCAAAATATCGATTCTTGAAGTGTATGTCTTTGCATATGTAAATGATGACTTTGAAGACACATCATACGTATCTTTGATAGTTCCCATAATAAAGTCCTTCAGTTGATAAATGGGAATTCCTCCTTCAGCATATATTTGCAGCTCATCACCCACATTTATTTGCTTTGTAACTGAATCTCCCTTTTCTTATATCATGGGACATTTTCTAGGTGCATGACTTGAGTCCCCCTCTATAATATTTTCAACTCTTTCCGTTAATTTGACAATTTGATTATCCTAATCTTGCACATATTTTGTTAGACTTTTAATTGCCTTTGGCAAACTCGCCAGTTGTTCTTCAACAGTTGAGGCGTTAGTCATCATCGCTTGGATGGCCGTTATGGATGATGGATTAAAGCATGAATTTTCCCTCAAATTGAAATTTGTTTGAAATAACTTACGTGGAGTGACTGGTGCAGATGTAGTAATCAAGACATTATCTTCATCTTGAATAATGTAATTCCTTGTGTTAAAAGGACTAAGTCGAGCCAACGTCTTTTCAACAATATCAGTTATATTTTCTCCTTCTTCCAATTCATTCGGAAAGAATCTTGCCCCCTTTGAAGATGGAAGATCAAAAATAGGAACTGATGTGGACGACACTTGAAGTGCTTGTTGTCCTAGCAAGTTTGCTTTGTTCCTAGTGATGGGTCCCAGACTTTCCATAGTAGCATCCAGTATATTCTCCACCTCAGAGGAAAACTTGGAATCAGTAGCCTTAGCAACAATAGTTCTAGAGTCAAACTTCTTAGATGCCATTTAAGTATTCTTGAAGCTTGGTGATCAATGTAAAGGGATGAGAGGTAGAGATTGTCCCACTGGGCGTGCCAAAATTTGTAAACAACAAATTTTCAAGTCGAAAAAAATAAATAATCAAGACCAAAAAATTAGAGTAACAAAGAGTAATATTTCATTTCAAAATATAGTGTGTGTTACAATCTCTATGATAATCCTCTGATTCTTCAAATAATATGGAATATGTTGAATTTGAATTTGATTTAGAGTCAAGGGCTTAAATAGCTTGATCTTGAATCTTCGTCTTCAAATTTGAATTTGAATTATTCATCACGAACACTTGTATGGTTATGACGAATAACAAGTATGAACAAGTAACTTGATCTCGAACTTTTTAATATTTGCCTTCGTTCTTGATCTTGAACTTGAATTTGATTACTTGAACTTTGTAGCTTTATAGAGAATTTGCGGCCTTTGATCCACAAGCTCTCTTCTTGCTCCTTGTTCTTCTTCCCACCCCTCTGAGAATAATGAGGACCCCTATTTATAGTTGTAGGGAGTGGTATGAGGGTGTGATTTAATTGGTATGTTTGAACTGACCAATCAGATTTCTTTGGTGAAGAGCTTTAATTTGATTTGGATTGCCATATAACTTTGACACATGGTGTGCTTTTAGTGGATCATTTATTTGAATTGGATTGCCACATCATTTGAACTATTTTCTTGAATTTAATATAGTCCAAATTAATTTACGAATTTAAATCCAATATAATTTTAATGTTTACCAGCACCACCAAATTCTCTAGTGTAGGGGGGAAATGAACTAGAAATTAAAGATAACATAGCAAAATTAAAGCATCAAACTTGAGAAAACAAATAAGGAATCAAGTTGTAGAAATCTTACTTTTATTGGCTGACTTGATAATGGAGTGGATGCTAGGATGAATTTTGTGTCATAGAGTTGGTTTCGTAGAACCTGTAAAATAATACATACAATTTATAATAATTAATGATTATTTATTATATCAATGCTCTCATTTTGACTTATTTAAATAAATTAATGGAATAATGCGTGTTTTAACGAATTTCATAAACTCTTTTGCTTTCTCAAATTATCAGTACAAAAAGTTTTTAGCGATTAGCAAAGGTAAAGACACAATCATGTATTAAAATGAAGAAAACCATAAAAATTAAAGAATTTTTTTTAAAAATAATTATAAGAACTTCTGTATTTCTCAAAAAACTAATCTCAAGAACCTTATCCAACAATTGCTCAAACGATGTATGCATCTCAAGTAACGAATGAAAAAAATTTGATGGAGTAATCTTATATAGAATGCAACATATGAGGAAGCCATGTATGTTGGCACGTAGGGAACTATTTCCCGACAAGTGTTCACTTCATGATATGAGGAAGCCATGTATATTTGAAGATGTAGAGAAATAAAATTTATTTAAAAAATTTCACAAGAATGAGAGTTGTGGTCTTAGGGATGAAATATTTATGTGTGTATATATATATATATATATATATATATACACATAACTGAATTAGAAGATAGAAAATATTCTTGATTATAGATGAGGATATACCTAATATGATCAGATATGTTGAATATGCTCTTTTCAAAATATAATAATGTTATTCACCAAATTTGGCCAAATTTTTAAAATTAATATCTGGTCAATTATTATTTATTGCTTTAGAATGTAGATAATATGACAAATCTCATAATTTCTCTTTACATGTGAACATAACTAATAGGTCAAACTACCATTTACTTGTTGACCATTTTTGAGATTATTACTAATCAAATTTTTAAAGCTGAACTTTAAGTATCTCGTGTATGCTTACTTCACGAAAGTCACTTAAGGGGCACTATATCTATTAGACACATAAACTCGTTTGTGATTTATAGGGTATACATATGATTTGAGTACAATTTCACTTAAAATCAAGTTATTTATTTGTTACACATATTTATGTAATTTTTGTAATGGTACAGAACCTATAATTTCCAATAAATTTGCTTGATGCATGACGAACACAAAACAATTTATAAAATAAGCTCGTGTTGCGTCAAAGATAGTATAAAAATGTATCTTCTCCATAGGGATTAGTTCAAACAACATTCAAAATATTTTCTGCTTAATACTATTCAGGAGAATTAATTTATTAGATTCGGATGATTATACACCATAAGTAATCGACTCAAAATGTAAACAACTAGAATTAATTATGGAAAAATAGAGAGTTGAGCAACAATATTTAATTATTAATGGAAAGAGTTAGGTCAATTGACAAGACAGGTGCAAGATAGTTATCTGGGATCTAACTTTGTTCAAGATTCACTTTTAATATCCTGTAATGATCCGAAAGGTCATTTTTGACATTTTAGATAAAATTATTATTTTATCCCTTTCTTCTGTCGCTACGAGTCATTTTAGATTGGGTTTGAAAGTGGGCTTTGGAAATCTTGTGAAAAGTTGATGTTTTGCTAAAGAAATGAATTTTAAAGGCTTAAGTTGTCAAATTTTGAGTCTCATAGTCAGTTAAAGTTTTGAGTCTCGGAATGAAATTCTGTAGAGTCCATAAATTTTGGAATGTCAAAATTAGTCTACGAGAGTTTTCCGAATCAGATTTGGAGTTAAAACGTGGAATTTAGGTTCGAAGTTAGAAATTGAGTTAAAGTTTGATCCAAGTTCGACTTTGGTCAACATTTGGGATTCGAGTGCTCGGATCGTATTTTTGATGGTTTCAATGGTTTTGAAAAGTGATTCTAACGCTAGAAATGGCTTCGTTATAATTTTTAAAGGTCCCAAGGGTATTTTGGGTATTTCGAGTGGTGAAACTAGTTTAGTTGCGACTTCTCAGATTACGAGTCAAGAAGGCCTCGAATTTGAATTCCAACAATTCCATTGATTTAGGAACGTCGAATTTAGTAGATTTGTATATCTAATTTGTGTTCACGGGATTTTGATCGAATCCCGAGAGTCCATTCGAATTCTTAGCCTTGTGAAATTGTTGTTATCAACTGAGGCCTCCAGTAGTTCTTCATATTCGCGGAGGAACCCGGATGCGATCGCGATGCACCTTTATTTTGACCTCCATGATTGAGATGTCTAATCCCGATCGCGATGAAGCGAGGAACTGACTTTCGCGTTCGTGACATAAGTGAGTCGCGATCGCAAAGGGATAAATTGACCGAACAGTGTCTTTCCAAAAGACGAAAATAAGGTCAATTTCCACTATTTTTAACATTCTAAGCTCGGTATAGGTGATTTTCAAAGAGATTTTTCATGGAAAACTATTGAGTAAGTCATTTTCAACTTATATCTTTGATTCCCATTGATTAATACATGATTTTAATTTCAAAAATTGGATTTCAAATTGGAGTTTTGGGGGGGGGGGGGGGTTTGCCTAATTCAAAATTCTATCAAAATTGGGTTTGTAAACTCATTTTAACCTCGTTTATGAAATGGTTTTCATCATTGAACATTTTCATCTAAAAATAATCAGATTTCGAGTTCGATTTTTGATATTAAATTTTTGACTATTTTATCCTTTTTACCCAAATCACTTGATTTTAGTGTCAATAGCTTCGAAATTTTATTGTGAGACTATATTTGATTAGATTGAGGTGACTTGGAGTATCGTTGAAGAGAAAATGTGGTGTCTTCAGATTGTTCGTGACTTTTGGCAGGCAAGAGGAATTCTAACCTTTGTTAAATATGTTGAACCTTGTATTTTTCCTATGTGAGGGGATTAGGGTGTGTTGGGTCATTAGATTGAGTTGAATTATATGATTTAAAGTGTGATAATGGAATTCGGATAGAACTAATTGTCTAAGTGTTGTGAATTATGAGTTGACTTATTGCGTGATTGTGGACTATATGACATCTTATTTGAATATTTATCTTATTTCACTCATTACTTTGCATATACTTATTTGTGATGGCTGAGAAATGATATGAGTGAGGTACTGGATATTGGGGCCGAGGTTTCTACTGGTTGAGGTGACTTGCCAAGGTCTCTTTCGACGGTCGAGATCTTTTTCAGTAGATATTATGGCCGAGGTCTCTTCCAGCAGTTATTGAACAAGGTCTCTTTCAGAGGATACATGGTCTATGTGAGGTCCTCATGGGTTTTGGTCTGAGGCGATCAACGGATGTGTATCATATGATAGACATGCATCACGATTATTTGACATTTCATTTTCATCTATTTCATCTTGTGATTGTTTATGATTTTAGATTTCTTGTGTTTTCCTGAGTATAGTGGTGAGAACGTATATGTACTTTCTACTTGTGGACTATCTAGTATTCTTGTTTAGTTCTGAGTGCATGTGTGTAGTTGTGGAGGATTGTGGTTGGGATATCAAGAGTACATGTTTTCCACATTGCTTTACTTAGGGTTTAGTTTTTATTTTGCTGAATGCCATGTTGTTGGTGCTCACCCCTTATTTCTACATCTATGTAGGATCTGAGCCCGGCACCTCCTGCACTTAGTATTTGTCACGACCCGAATCCGAGTGTGATGGAACTCATCTCAACCTATCAAGACAAGTCAGTCTAATACCCAACGGAAAGTAGATGCAGAAGAAAAGACAATAAATCAAATTTAACTTAACCGAAAACATGTAAAACAAACTCAAACTCCCCCAAGATTGGTTGTCATGTATACAAGCCACTAATACATTAACAAAGTACGAAAGAAAAATACATTCAGAATGTCTTTGTCTCTAGAATAGGACTAAAAACATATTAAAAGAGTAAGAGGTGTCCGCTAGATGGATGTAACAGCTACCTCAACACTCGAAATGATAGCCTCAGAAGTGGTATAAAACACTGAAGATTAAACAGGTCCGGGCTCACAACCTACACAAATGTACAAGCAAGGGGTGAGTACCAAACAACATGGTACTCAGCAAGTGGATAACTAAAATTAAGCAAAGCTCGATAGATATAAGTACTCCTGTCATCCCAATCGAACCTCCCTAACTACAACCTGCATAAAACCAGCCCAACTCTACACTCTACACAATAATAACAATACAGTCCACAAATATTCTTCGGTAGTCTTATCAAGTGAATCATATCAAGTCAAATTTAACATATACAGAGCAATATGTGGTAAACACGAATTCACAAATATCAACAAAATGCGATGAAACGATGCATGTCTGTTCTATCGGTACACATCCGTTGAATTATAGTTCAGAATCTATGGGGGACATTTCTGTCTATGTTACCTGCCACGAAGCGTGTGGCCCATTCCCTCAATATACATATCCTGCTACTAAATGTGTGGTCCGATCCCTTTGTTTCATAATACCTACCACGGAGCGTGTGGCCCGAACCCTTTGTTTCATATCATTTTCAGTCTCAGCACAGTATGTCAGAGCTAATGCAATCAATTCATGTTCATATGATTCACGATAATAACATGACAACAACAATAATTTTTTCTATCTCACATCAACATAGTCATTTCACATTTCTAAAATAAACTCATATTCACAACATATCAATTCTACCAATACAAGTCATAAGATCACCAATTTATACCTCTCATCTTCATTTTTAAGGCCAATCATAAAGTCAATAACCCAGTTCAATTCTCATTACTCCCTAGTACACATAACACGGAAATACAAACATCTATAAGCTTAAACTGAGGTTTAAAAATTCACTTTCCTCAATTAAATTAAACAATAACTTTAAAACTCGAGCCTTTTGTAACGCTTCCGAACGATCAAAATCTATTCAAATACATAATCTTCATAAGAATACGAATCCAATGACATATATATTGCTATATTTATTTCGGATAAAAAATTGGGTCAAAAAAATCATCCCGAGTCATTGAAGTCAAATCTAAAAGTTTCTTTCTGATTATGTTCATTCATGATAAAATAAACTCATATGTCATATTTTAACTAAAACGGATCGTTATTCGACCCCCAAATCAAGATTTTATGTGAAGAACCCTAGGGTCATATTTTCTTATTTCAGCGTTATTTCTCCACCAATATACCCTAAAAATATGTTCATAATCACATAAAAATTTAATGGAAAGGATGAGAATAATTACCTTGACGCTTTGGAATGAAAATCCTTATTTTTCTCTTCTCCTTTATTTTTCTTTTTCCCTTTCTTTTCTTTCTTCCTCCGTATTTTTTTTCCAGTTTCTGTAATCGTTTCTCATTTTCTCGCTTTCTCGCTTACATCTGATGGATTTAAGCCATCAAATTTCATATATATATATATATATTATTATTTATTTCCTTCTTTTTGTTTTCTAAATTAATCATGTACTAAAAGTGACAAACCCTACTAACTTATTTTATTAAATATAAGAAAAGTGGTATAAATATTAAATAAATTAACACTTTATCCCACCAATTAAATTAATTCTCTAAAATTATCCCTCAACCAATTAACCGAAGTTACCAAAAGGTCCAAATTTTTCAACTTAAATTTACGAAAAGGGTCTTCTATTAAAAGTAGGAGGACTCATTCTCAAAATGACCTAACGGGTCATTACATTATCCACCAGTAAAAACCATGTTCGACCTCGAACATAAAGTAAAAGAAAGTACCTGAAGCTTCGAAAAGCTAAGGATATTTAGCACGCATATTAGCCTTTGTCTCCCAAATCGCCTCTCCGACTGAGCGGTGCTTCCATTGTACCTTCACTGAAGCTATCTCCTTGGTTCTAAGTTTATGAACCTGCCTATCTAGAATAGCTATAGGTTCCTCCTCAAATGCTAGGTCTTGACCCAACTCCACTGAATCAAGTGATAACACATGGGACTCATCCGGAATATACTTCCGGAGCATAGAAACATGAAACACGTTATGCACAGTCGATGAGCTAGGTGGTAGGGACAATTTATAATCCACCTCTCCCATTCGCGCTAAAATCTCAAATGGCCTAATGAATCGAGGGCTGAGCTTGCCCTTCCTCCCGAACCGCATCACGCCCTTCATGGGTGACACTCGAAGCCAAACATGATCGCCCACCATAAACTCCAATGGTCGAACTCTACGGTCTGCATAACTCTTCTGCCTACTCTGGGCTGTCAAGAGTCTACCCTGAATCCTACGAACCTGCTCCATAGCATCCCTAAGCAAGTCTGTGTCTAAGGAGTCCATCTCATCTAAGTTAAACCATCCAATAGGAGATCAACACTGCCTACCATACAAAGCCTCAAATGGAGCCATCTGGATACTGGAGTGATAACCGTTGTTGTAGGCGAACTCCGCTAGGGGAAAGTGTTGATCCCATCTAGCACCAAAATCAATAACACAATCTTGGAGCATGTCCTTTAATACCTGGATCATCCGCTCGGACTGACCATCGGTCTGTGGGTGAAAAGCTGTACTCATATCAAGTCTAGTGCCCAAACCATGTTGTAATACCTGCCAAAAGTGCAAAGTAAATACTGAACCTTGATCTGAAATAATGGATACTGGACACCATGAAGCCAAATGATATGGCTAATATACAACTGGGCTAGCTTATCCGTTGTGTACCTCACCTTAACCAGAATAAAATGGGTGGACTTAGTCAGTCTGTCAACCACCATCCATATAGAGTCGTAGCCACCCACGGTGGGAGGTATACCCACAATGAAGTCTATAGTGCTCATTTCCCACTTCCAAGTGGGAATAGGCATCCTTTGACTCATACCCCAGGCCGCTGGTGCTCACACTTTACCTGCTGGCAAGTCAAACACTTGGACATGAACTTTGCGATGTCCTTCTTCATCCCACACCACCAATACTGCTGACACATATCATGATACATCTTGGCCGCTCCCGGATGGATGGAATACCTTGAAAAAAGAGCCTCTTCCAAAATAAGTCTAGTCAGGTCACCCGCCTTAGGCACACAAATCCTGCCGCCAATCCTCAATACGCCTTCCGAATCAAGTATCGTCTCCTTAGATTCACTTCTTAATACCTTGTATCGAATGATACATAACTTTTCATACTCAAACTACCTCTCCCGAATTTGCTCAACTAAGGAAGAACGTGAACAAAGGCAAAATCACCATCATTCTCTGAAATCTGTAATCGGACAAGGCTATTAGCCAGCCTCTGAACATCTTTAGCCAATGGTCGTTCCTCAACTCGGATCGCAGCAAGACTCCCCATACTAGAGGAAATACTCCCCATACTAGAGGACTTCCTACTCAAGGCATCCGCTACCATATTGGCTTTTCTTGGGTGATACAAGATAGTCATGTCATAGTCCTTCAACAACTCAAGCCATCTACGTTGCCTCAAGTTCAGATCCCTCTGACTGAATATATATTGAAGACTCCTATGATCAGTAAAGACCTCACAATACACACCGTATAGGTAATGACGCCACAACTTAAGCATGAAAACCATAGTCGCTAACTCCAAATCATGAGTAGGATAGTTTTTCTCATGGGCCTTTAACTGTCTCGAAGCATAGGCAATCACTTTCCCATTTTGCATCAAAACATTGCCTAAACCAACACCGAAAGCATCACTGTATACAGTAAATCCCACACCTTCATTGGGTAGCATCAAAATAGGAGCCGAAGTCAATAAAGTCTTGAGCTTTTGGAAGATCGCTTCACACTCATAGGACCAATGAAAATCTATGGCCTTCTGAGTCAATCTAGTTAATGGAGCTGTAATAGTAGAGAAGCCCTGCATAAACCATCTATAATAATCGGCTAAACCCACAAAACTACGAATATAAGTAGGAGAAGTAGGCATTGTCCAACCTCTAACTTCCTCAATCTTAGCTGGATCCACTCTATTCCCTTCTTTGGACATCACATGTCCTAAGAATGTCACAGAATCAAGCCAAAATTCACACTTGGAGAACTTTGCATACAACTTTTCTTCCCTTAACTTCTGAAGTACCAACCTCAAATGGAGGACATGATCTACCTCAGTCTTGGAATACACCAAGATGTCATCAATGAATACTATAACAAAAGAATCTAAGTATGGGCGAAACACTCCATTTATCAACTCCACGAATACTGCAGAGGCATTGGTCAACCCAAATGACATCATCAAGAACTCGTAGTGACCATAACGAGTCCAAAAAGCTGTCTTAGGGATATCTGATGCCCTAATCTTCAACTGATGATAACTGGACCTCAAGTTTATTTTGGAAAACAATGCCTCTTCTTGTAGCTGATCAAATAAATCATCAATACGGGGAAGAGGATACTAATTTTTAATAGTTACCTTATTCAACTGCCTGTAATCGATACACCTCCTCATAGTCCCATCTTTCTTCTTTACAAATAGAAGTGGTGCACCCCAAGGCGACACACTAGGGCGAATAAACCCCTTACTCAACAATTGCAACTGATCCTTCAAATCCTTCAACTCAACTGGATCCATGCAATATGGAGGAATAGAAATGGGTTTAGTCCCAGGCTCTAAGTCAATAGCAAAATCAATTAACCTATCTGGAGGAACACCAGGAAGATCAGTAGGAAATACATTAGAAAACTCCTTAACCACTAGAATAGTCTCTATAGAAGGTAACTCAATAATGGTATCCTGAATAAAGGTAAAATAAGACATACACCCTTTTATCAATCAACCTCTGATCACGAATATATGAGATAACTTTACTGGGATAGGAGCCACTAGTACCCTTCCACTCAATCCTCGAGGCACCAGGTATTGCTAAGGTAACAGTTTTAGCATAACAATCGAGAATAGCACGATGGGGAGAAAGCCAATCCATACCTAATATCACATCAAAATCTACCATCCCTAAAATAACCATATCTACCCAAGTATCATATCCGGCCAAGGAAATAAGACAGGATCAATATACTCGATCTACTATTAAGTGTTCATCCACGAGTGTAGAAGCATGAATGGGCACAGACATACGATCACATGTCAAATCAAAGTCAGATGCAAAATAGGCAGACACATAGAAAAATATAGACCCTGGTTCAAATAATATAGATGTAGGTCGATGGAAGACTGGGACAATACCTGTGATAACTGCATTGAAAGCCTCAGCCTCGGGACTTCCTAGAAAAGCATAACACTGAGCTCCCCTACCACCTCTGACCTTCCCAACACCTCTACCTCCTCCCTGAGGGACTATAGCACCATCCGCACCCCTACCAGGAGTGCGACCATCTCTACTAGTTTAGGCTCTACCTTGACCTCTGACCGACGACACTGGTCCTCTAACTGAAACTGAAGAACTAGGTTGGGTTCCTCCTCGAACATGAGATGTACACTTCCATGAAAAATGATCCATATCACCACAAGTATAAAATTCTCTCCCATGCGAAAACCTCTATGATGAACCTACAGAACTTGTATAACCACCCTAACTCACTATCCTTTATTATGACCCCTGGTAACTCTAACCTGTACTATAGGACCTACGAGGTATCTAACCATCCTCCGAAGCCGGCATAGATGCATGAACAAGTCCTCGATGCTGGAAGGAACCTCCTCCTCTATAGGACCCTCTACCTCTAGATGAGGTACCTGAAAACTGACCAGAAGCACGGGCCCTCTTGGGGTCCCCGAACTCCTCTCTTTCCATCAACTCCACCTCTTTGGCAGCACCCACAATGGACTAAAAGAAAGCGCCTTCACAGGCAGGTCAAAAAACTACTTTATGAATTATATAGTTCAGTCCTCGCACAAATCTGCGAAACCTCTTTGTCTCATTAGGAAAGGCAGCCATGACATGTCTGGACAACTAGTAGAAACGAGTCTCATACTCAGTAACTATAAGACCCTCCTGCCTCAAATTATCGAACCGTAATAGGATCTCTTCCTTCACACTCCATGGGATGAAATGGTCATAAAAGGCACTAGCAAACTCATCCTAAGTCATCTGGGATTACCCAACTAACCTGGAACTCAGATACACTCTCCACCACTCTCTGGCTGGCCCATGTAACTGGAGTGTAGTATAACAAACTCCATGAGTCTTATCTAACCCTACTACCTCCAACAAATCTCGGCACATGGTCAAGAACTCGTGAGCATACTCAGTCTTCCCACCCTGAAATTATGGTGGGTTTATTTTTTGGAACCTTTTATATCGGTGTTGCTCATCGTCAGTCAACATGAATACAGGTGCACCTTGGGATCCCCCTACTTGTACTTCATCCTCATATGCTCTAGGGCCCATAAGTGGATGTCCCATCAGATCCTGTTCAACTGAAATCTGATGTTGCCCTAGGGTCTGAGCCCCTGCTCTAGTTTTAGAACCCTTGGGTGTACCATTTTCCCTCACACTCTGATTGAATCATTCGAGCACATCCAATACTTGCATCAAAGTGGCCTGAAGCAATGGTGCAGTAGCAAGATCTGGAGGGACCTGTTCCTCTCTAGCATTAATCTGTGGATCAGAAGAAGTCTCTCTAGCACAACCTCTAGTTGGTGCCACTCCTCGGGCATGACCTCTGCCTGCCTCCATACCCTAACTATGAACTCTAGCTTGACCTCTATATCTACCCCTAGTTGGGATCCCAACATCAACCTCAGGGAGTTCTTCCCTTCTTCTACCTCTAGGCGTAGCTCTAGTCCTAGCCATCTGTTAGAAGGGACACACGAAAATTTAGTACCAACACGATACACATGATACAAAGTGAAAAAACAAAGGGAAAATTTCCTAAAAGTCCTCATAGCCTCTCGAAGCTAAGTACAGACGTCTCTGTACTGATCCTCAAGACTCTACTTAGACTCGGCTTGTATACAC
This sequence comes from Solanum dulcamara, assembly GCF_947179165.1. Taxonomy (NCBI): domain Eukaryota; kingdom Viridiplantae; phylum Streptophyta; class Magnoliopsida; order Solanales; family Solanaceae; genus Solanum; species Solanum dulcamara. The sequence goes on from NC_077240.1 coordinate 63,098,796, forward strand.
ATAAGACCTATGAACCTGGGGCTCTGATACCATTTTATCATGACCCGAATTCAGGTGTGATGACACTCATCTCAACCCACTGAGACAAGTCAGCCTAATACCCAATGGAAAGTAGATGTGGAAGAAAGGGAAATAAATCAAATTTAACTTAACTGAAAATATGTAAAACAAACTCAAACTCCCCCAAGATTTGTTGTTATGTGTACAAGCCACTAAAACATTAACAAAGTACGAAAGGAAAATATAGTCACAATGTCTTTGTCTCTAGAATAGGATTAAAAATATATTAAAAGAGTAAGAGGTATCTGCTAGATGGATGTAACAGTTACCTCAACACTCGAAATGATAGCTTCGGAAGTGGTATAAAACACTGGAGATTGAATAGGTCCGAGCTCACAACCTACACAAGTGTAGAAGCAAGGGGTGAGTACCAAACAACACGGTACTCAGCAAGTGGATAACTAAAACTAAGCAAAGCTCGATAGATACAAGTACTCCTTTCATCCCAACCGAACCTTCTCAACTACAACCTATATAAAACCAGCCCAACTCTACACTCTACACAATAATAACAATACAGTCCACAAATATTCATCGGTAGTCTTATCAAGTGAATCATATCAAGTCAAATTCAACATATAAAGAGCAATATGTGGTAAATACAAATTCACAAATATCAACAAAATATGATGCAATGCGATGAAATGATGCATGTCTGTCCTATCGGTACACATCCGCTGAATTATAGTCCGGAACCCATGGGGGACATTTTTGTCCATGTTACCTGCCACAGAGCGTGTGGTCCATCCTCTCAATATATATATCCTTCCACAGAGTGTATGGCCCAGCCCCTTTATTTTATAATACCTGCCACGGAGTGTGTGGTCCAACCTATTTGTTTTATATCATTTTCAGTCTCAGCACAGTATGTCAGAACCAATGCAATCAATTCATGTTCATATGATTCACGATAATAACATGAAAACAATAATAATTTTTCCTATCTCACATCAACATAGTCATTTCACATGTCCAAAATAAACCCATAATCACCACATATCAATTCCTCCACTACATGTCATTAGATCACCATTTTATACCCTTCATCTCTATTTTTAAGGCCAATCATATAGTTAATAATCTAGTCCAATTTTCATTACTCTCTAGTACACATAACATGGAAATACAAACATCTACAAGCTTAAACTGAGGTTTAGAAATTCACTTGCCTCAATTAAATTAAATAATTACTTTAAAACTTGAGCCTTTTGTAATGCTTCCGAACGATCAAAATCTATTCAAATACATAATCTTCATAAGAATACGAAACCAATGACACCCATATTGCTATATTCATTTTTGAATAAAAAATTGGGTTAAAATAATCATCCTGAGTTATTGAAGTCAAATCTAAAATTTTCTTGCCGATTATGTTCATTCATGATAAAATAAACTCATGTCAAATTTCAGCTAAAACAGATCGTTATTTGATCCCTAAATCAAAGTTTTATGTGAAGAACCCTAGGGTCATATTTTCTTATTTCAGCGTTATTTTTCCACCAATATACCCTAAAAATATGTTTATAATCACATAAAAATTTATGAAAAGTATGACAATAATTACCTTGACGCTTTAGAATGAAAATCCGTATTTTTCTCTTTTGCTTTATTTTTCTTTTCCCCTTTCTTTTCTTTCTTCCTCCATATTTTTTTCCAATTTCTGTAATCGTTTCTCATTTTCTCGCTTTCTTGCTTACATCTGATGGCTTAATTCCATCAAATTTTATATATATATATATTTTTTTTTTCTTTTATTATTATTTATTTCCTTCTTTTTCTTTTCTAAATTAATCATGTCCTAAAAATGACAAACCCTACTAACCTATTTTATTAAATATAAGAAAAGTGGTATAAGTATTAAATAAATTAACACTTTAGCCCACCAATTAAATTAATTCTCTAAAATTATCTATCAACTAATCAACCGAAGTTTTCAGAAGGTCCAAATTTTTCAACTTAAATTTATGAAAAGGGTCTTCTATTAAAAGTAGGAGGACTCATTCTCAAAATGACCTAATGGGTCATTACAATACTTCTACTGATTGGACCAAGCTTCTAGACATGTGAGAGATAACAGCTTGTCTTTTTTGGCAGATCTCGCTGCCCATTTACTTTATGCTTTTCTACTTGAGGAACGAGACATATAGACTTATATCTTTTTTATTTCTATTGAAATAGTGTCTTGTACATGTGAAACCAAGCCTTGGGTGGTTTAGAATCTATTTTTCCGCTTCTCCTTATCTATGTCGTATTAGACTTATATTTTTGCTTTTATTGCCAGTTATTATGAAGTGGTTAGACTCTTAGGCTGACTCGCATTGGTGGGTTACGCGAGTGCCATTACAGTTGAGTTTGGGTTGTGAAATATTGATATCAAAGCTCCAGGTTCGTAGGTCTCACATCTACAAGCCAAGTCTACATAGAATCTCGAGGAACGGTATGGAGATATATGCACTATAAAGACTGTTAGGAAATATCTTCACTTCTTTATTCTCTATCATGCATCCTTGATTTGATCTAATTCCTATCATTTTACTCTATCCTCTCTCTTATAGCAATGACTCATGCTTAGTCTTGCGTGTGAGCAATTGTCGGATCTGGCATTAAGGAAAAAGTGATAAAATTATGGGAAGGATGTTTAGTCAGACTTGGAATGCTCTGCGCCATGAAAGGGATGAGTAAGGTTGTGCTTTAATGATATGTTTCGAGGTTATGGCATTAAAATATGAATAATTTATAAAACTTCATGAACACATCCTATTTTCTGGTTAATTATTCAGCAATGAAAAATAGCACTGGTGTGGCTTATTCGACGTCTGTAGTGGTTTTACATTGAAGAATGATATAATTAGGGGAATGAGTATGCAGTGAGCACTGTGACTTTGCGGACGACAGACTATGAAATTCATCATAAAAGGATAGGTTGCATGGTGTATGATGATGATGATGATGGTGATGTTACATCAATCAAGACTAGAATTTATACAATGATTTTATATAGTGGGTGTATATAAGGTAAGGTTATGACACATCTATTGTCGAGATACCTATGTTTAATTAGGTGAGTTTATGGGAGGTGTTGCTTCTACTATCGACCTGGCTTGCGGAATGGTACATATTGCTTCTAGTCGGAGACTGAAATGCTTTGGTAATATTTTATAGCTATTTAATGGGTATAAATGAGCATACTATTTGAGTACAGCTTTCTTAATGGATATGATGTTATATAGTGGTGGATCTAGTGGGGATATTCGTGGTGTGGTACTAGCGACTTATGGAAATAGATATATCTATAGAGTTATTAATACTTTACCTATTTGGGGAATGAGGTTTTGATATTGCATTCTAAGTTGAGAAATCAAGAAGTTGTTCCCATGAATGCTTGGATTAAGCATTATTTATAAGTAAAGTTATAGTGGTGGATCGAGTGAATCGATCCTGTTTTGTTTTTTTGGCAAGGTGTGATATTTGAGTTGACATGGTTAAATTAGGGACTGGTGACCTTATGATAAACCGAAGGGAGTAAAATGATATTAAAGACATAAGTTTATGGGTAGGGAAAGTTCCATCGAGTATACTTGTGTGAAGGAAAGTAAGTATACCAAGGAGAAAGTACATCTGAGAATTGGTTAATTTATGGATTCGACTGTACTATGAGTTTGAGGTATAACGCCGATGATAGTATTAACTTCGTGATGATCAAAAGGGTTGTTAAGCATGGTAATAGAGTTGGAGACAGACTATGATTAGGGTGCAACTATATGGTGATGACTTTCAGTTAAGGGGATCCAATATGATAATGATGACTTGCGAGTATATAAGGTTATGGTTGCTACCACTTGATGGGTAGTGTATTCATATGGAAGGTTGTATGAGGTTTTGCGAACCACTCGAGTAGAATTGAAAAGAGTTTCGACTTTTGATGGGAGAATCGGTGGGATGTAATTTGGCTTTTGGAATGAGGGGAGAACAAGAATGCTTACTTTGATTGAAGAGTTCAAGGATTTAACTTCAGGGATGTTGGAAAGTTGGGTTCAAAAAAATGTAGCTTCGTCCATTTTTTTCTAGTTATGGGAATAGTATCTGGAGTTCATCAGTCGGTTTGAGCATGCTTCAAGAGTAGAGTATACGGATGTTCAGCACTAGCATTGTGGTAAGTTCTATAGTGGTCTCGAATCTGATAACTTGTACAATTACGGTTCTTAATGAGGGGCAGGTTGATATCGGCAGATAAGTGTCTAATAATAAGCTAAGGTATGTAATTGCATAAAATCTTTAAGGTATGGGCTAACATTGATTGATAAGGGGATTGGTTTACATGATTTAAATATAAATTTCAAGTGTTGCATCATAAGTCTACATTTGTGATGGTTGGTTTTTTGTCAAGGTATGAATTGGCAAGGTAAGGAATGTCTGATTGTATCGATTGTTAAGCATTTGGAAGAACTTGTGCATAGTTTGATTTGTGGACTTTCAGTTGTAAAAGAGTTAGATGAAGTTTTTATTTGAGAAGCTTAATTTAAGTTAAAAGGTAATATGTTGTGGATGCTTGGCCAAGAAAATAATGATGATAAATGAGTTATGGAAAGGAACACGAGTCTGGTGCATCAAAGAGTTCAAGTATTTGGTATTGGGTCATGAGTATGAGTTAAGAGTTTGAATTTTCTGGAAGTATTGTGCAGTGGGTACAAGCTAAGAAATGTGAAGGAATAAGACCTTGGGTGTAGATCCATAGGTTCAAAGTTGAAGGTTGTATGGATTTTTTCCTTTGGGTTCAGATATGACAATGCAAGATGGGTTGATTCAACACGGATGTATGATGGGTCATCAATAATTTTCTGAAGGTTTGGTTTGGTTTTAGTTTGTGTGACAGACAGTAAGGTATCAAAGATCTTGTGTTTATGTGGGGCCAGATTGCTCACATGATGGTATGTGACTTATTAATACACTACATGATGAGATATAGTTCTATATGGTTATTAAGGATTTTGAGTGGGATTAATAACACTCTGTTCATAGTACTACATAGGCTACGGTGGTACATTCCAAGGGTCAGGTGTTCATAGTATACAAAATTATCGGGGTCAGGAAGGGTTCCTCTAAAAGTGGCATGATGTATATGATGGTTGAATAGTAGTTGAAATTGGGTAAGTGTAAGATTCTGTGAAATTGATATTGGTTGTGATTCAATAATTTTATCTTAATGGATGAGTACCATGAGATTCGAAATTTGGAGTTTTAATAATTGGTTGAGACCCGCACCTATCATTGATTCTTAAATAGGAAGAGAGAGGTCCATAGTTTGAAATCTCGGGAACAACAAGGTGTTGCTAAGGTAACTTGGATGCTAGTGGCGGTCTAAGAGTAAAGTAATTGGCTGGTGTGACTGTGAAATGTTAGCTTCACTAGAGTATTGTAGAGAATATGAGAGAGTTGATAAATCGAGTCTTACTATAATTGTTATGGGACCAGGCTGGCTGATTATGGATTAAGGTGAATTGGAATGTGTTATAGACACTATAGAAGGAATATCTTATGATATTTGACTTTGGTCCTGTATACTCTTATGTGACCACCTACCTTATTTCAGACAAGGTTTAGTGTATGATTCTCTTTCTATGATTCATAGTATGTTTTCACCATTGTGGATGGATTCTTAGTAGTGGATCGGATGTATCGATCCATGCCCTTTTTGGTAGGATAAGATATAGACGCAAGTTTGGTTATTTCAGATGTGGCAGATTTGGTATTGCCTTGTGGCAGTTGAAGGTTTTCAGAAACTCTACATGTATCATCTTGCTAAAGAGAATTTATAGAATAGTGAAGTTATATATTGTAGTTTCATGATGGTCTTGTTTTTAACCTTGTCATTAAGGACATGTTTAACTAGGTGTAATTTGATACTTGTAGGACCATTGGGCCTAGTTATTTCACTTGGGAATTGATTACAATCACAGCTACTGTTTCAATATTTAGGCGGCGTTATTAAAGGTTTTGTATGCTTGGATGTAATGTTCATTAGGTGATTACTTGATCATCTCCTTTTTTGGATAAAATTAGTCGAGTTCTCCCTTGAAGAGTATGCATTGTATAAAGATCTAGTGTTTGCAACTAAAGCTCGTGAAAGGATTAGGTTAAGGAAATTTAACTAAGATTAGAGATGATTTTGTGCATTATGCATGTTTGATGGTTAGTTCTGGATTCACTCTGAGTTTTAGTAGATAGTAGTTAAGAATCTTCTCATGGTTATGTGGGAAAAAGGTTAATTCTGATAGTTGTGTTGTGATTTAGAGAGTTGAGGTTCTGGTTCGATTCATGAATTAGCCTGTGGCTTGGTAATCACTCCTGGTTTATAGATTTTTCAATTATGATTTAATAGTTCAATTTTGGAAATTGATCCTGATGATATGGTTTAAGGTTGACTTCACTTGGGGGGAGGCAAATACCAAACTTGGAGGTTATTCCTCGGACTCTTGATAGTGTTGAGTATCATTCTTTCTTTTACTTTATATTCAAGGATGAACGTGATTGTTAGTGGTGGATGATGTAATAACCCGAAAGGTCATTTTCAATATTTTTGATAAAATTACCATTTTACCCCACTCATCAGTTTCCACGAGTCATTTTAGATTAGGTTTGAAAGTTGGTTTTTAAAAATCTTGTGAAAAGTTGAGGTTTAGCTAAAGAAATGAGTTTTAAAGGCTTATGTTGTCAAATTTTGAGTTTTGGAGTACTTTGGAGTTTCGAGTCTCGAAATGGAATTACGTCGATTCCATCAGTTCTGAAATGTGGGAAATTGTCTAGGAGAGTTTTTGAAATCATATTTGGAGTTAAAACGTAGAATTTAGATCCGAAGTTGGAAATTGAGTTAAAGTTTGATCTAAATTAGACTTTGGTCAACAGTTGGTGTTCGGGTGCTCGGATCCAATTTTTGATGGCTCCAATGGTTTCAGAAGGTGATTATAATGCAAGAAATGGCTTCGTTATAATTTTGAGGTACTAAGGGTATTTTGGGTATTTCAAGTGCCAAAACTAGTTTAGTTGTGACTTATCGGATTTCGAGTCAAACAGGACTCAAATTTAAATTCCAACGATTCCATTGAGTTTGGAACGTCAAATTTAGTAGGTTGCAAATATGGTCTCTATTCATGGGGTTCCAATCGAATCTCGATGATCCATTCAGAGACTTAGCCTTATAAAATTGTTGTTGTCAACTGGCGCCTCCAGTTGTTCTTCGCATTCGCAGAGGTACCCTGCCGCAATCGCGATGCACCTTTCTTTTGGCCTTACGATTGCGAGGTTTTGGCTGCAATCATGATGAAACGAGGGCCTGACCTTCGCGTTCGCGACGAAAGTGAGTTGCAATTGTGAAGGGATAAGTTGACCTGAATAGTGTCTTACCCAAAAGACAGAAATAGGGTTAATTTCCTCCATTTTTAACATTCTAAGCTCGGTATAGGCATTTTTCGAAGAGATTTTTCATGGAAAACTATTGGGTAAGTCATTTTCAACTTATATCTTAGATTCCCATTGATTAATTCATGATTTTAACTTCAAAAATTGGTTTTCAAATTGGAGATTTTGGGGGGGTTTTGCTTAATCCAAAATTCTATCAAAAGTTGGGTTTGTGAACCCATTTTTGAAATTGGTCTTCACCATTAGATTCCTTATTTCTTGAGAAACATTTTCATCTCAAAATAATCAGATTCCAAGTTCAATTTCCTACATGGATGTTTTGACCATTTTACCTTTTTCACCAAAATTACAGGATTTTAGTGTCAATAGCTTCAAAATGTGATTGTGAGTCTATATTTGATTAGATTATGGTGACTTGGAGTATTGTCAGCTAGGAAAGGTTGTGACTTCAAATTGTTCGTGACTTTTGGCTAAGGCAAGTGGAATTCTAACCTTTGATAAGTATGTTGAATCTTATATTTTTTCTATGTGAGGGGATTAGGGTATGTTGGGTCATTAGATTGAGTTGAATTATATGATTTGAAGTGTGATAGTGGAATTCGGATAGCACTAATTGTCACGACCCAACCCCGTAGGCTGCAACTGGGGTCCGACCTGGACCCCCGTATACATACCTATCAGCTACACCTAAGTTGAACCGTGTGTGATGTGACACTATACACAAACTCCAATGGGTCAAAACTTTTTTTTCATAAATCTGTAGCCTCATTTGCCTGTACCATAACAGGAAAGGGCATGCGAGCCGATGAGGCTGCCATACCACAAATATATTTGCAATATGTCGTATGAGCACAATTGAAATGAGCTTACAAATAACCCACATACACATGTCTACAGACCTCTAAGAGTAATAACCGCATCATATGGTGGGACAGGGCCCCCACCGTACCCCTGAATAAATAAATATGTATATCAAATGACCAGTATCAAAACATAGGCTCCAGAACAGTGGAGCACTTCCAACATAAGTGAAAGGAACTCCTAAGCTGACGGATCTCCAAAATGAACATCTGTACCTGCAGACATGAAACGCAGCCTCTTGAGAAAAAGGGGGTCAGTACGATATATGTACTGAGTATGTAAAGCATAACACATCGTAACTGAGACCATAATTGAAATAGGGACGCAGGGGACAAGTATAACAATTTAACGAATTACTGTACCTGCACCTTAGGACACGTAATCATACACATCATCATATGTTGTGCCCAACCCTCTAGTGAACTCGGTGTCATAATCATTTCCTCATATTCACATGTCATCGTATCATCTTGCATTTCCTTTCATCATATCATCATATATGGCACCATATCATCGTATACGGTATAATCTTATCATGTATGTCATCACATTACATCCGGTTCACTATGGGGCGCGGGGTCACAAATGTATCACTCTAATCTCATATGCATGCCTACACAAAGTATCTGTCTCTTTAGTGAGGAACTCGGTGAATGGAGTGGTGTATGTCTATAGCATACATCATTATATACATAACGTATTCGGCCCTCTAGGGAGGGACTCGGTGTTCCTTCTTTATTTCGCCACATATACCATCATATTATAGCCGACCCGGGTCTCAGTGAATAATTGTATCGTCATAACATATAACATATATCACACCTCACATACAGAATCGCCTCCTCGTGAGTGGAACTGTACACATCCGGCTCGGGACACAGTGAAAGAAGTAGTAAAACTGTGCACGATAACGTTCCCGGCCTATCATGGGACTCGAAGAAAGATGGGTTACAGTATGCACGAGTAGAGTAGTGAGAAACCATATGCAACTAAGTCATTATTTGAGACTCGATGAAATAGTCAAGTGAACTGTCACCTGAAGACCAGGGGAATAATTATCCGAGGTACCCCTTTAGATGTCATTAGGACTTACATCAGTTGGGGCTTCAGGGATCACAGACACCATCAAGATAATGCCACACAATTTATGCAATCAGAAATATAGTCTATGCAATCAGAAACACAATTTATCTAGTCAAAGACTCAACTTATGCAATCAAACGCATTTATCATTTCAGAGCCTTTAAAAAGAGGAGCTGGTACCTCCTCTTACTATTCATTATATAGCAGGCTCGAGAATAGTAGTTTGACTACTTTCAGACTCTTAATGTTCAGAAGTGACTACAAGTCACGAGTTACACTCAGAGCTCATAAATGGAATTACCTCTAAACCCATATCATATATCATTTTACTTAAAATTAAGTCATTCTAAAGGAAAGAAGAGATAGGCTTTACATGTACTACTTTTCATCACATAGAAGACTTAAAGGAAATAACCCAGCTATTGCAGGAGTTCTAATATCAAAAAGTAAACGAGACTTTCGACTTATATTCAGGGCTTTATGGATGGATTGAATCCCAAATATCACATACATATCATTCATAACTTACATCTAAGACATGCCAAAAGAAAATAAAGATAGCTCTACAAACTTATTCCAAACACACGCCAAAAGATGGTTAAACATACCTCGTATGGACTTCTCTTAATCACGTCCACGATGTCGTCCTCCAAACCTATTTAACATGGAAGAAAGGCGAGTATCAACAACCTTAAACTTTTCAGCGCCTTCGGTTGCACTTTAGTATTCACATAACTCATTTCTTCGCTCGCCTCTTCGACTAGTTCCTTAACTCGTTTAAAGAGTTATTGGAAATTGGGCAGCATCTCCCCTATAATATGCCCTATACGAATTCCCAATTACATACCTAATTAATACAGACAACCAACAAAAACAACCTTCAGCTCATATACAAGTAAAACATGGCAACATTACACAATATAAACTCCACCCAACTTGCTGAAAATTGTAATACCAAAATAGGGTTTCTAGTCTTTGTTTTGCAAAACCTTTAATTATATGAAATGAGGGGCCATGTGGATGAAACCAGAAGAAACCACAACCCTTTTAAAATACATTTAGTCCCTGTAACACATCACCACATACCTGCAGCATCACCCCACACGCACAACACCCCATTTCGACTACAATTTAACTACGAGGACTTTACTTTTGATTGTTTCTATTGTTGAGAATTTCCACAACCTTTTTTGTACTTACAGAAGTATAAAAGGTATATAACACACTACATAAAGACCCCATAAACTTCAAATTAGAAGGGGAGACCTTACCTTTCCCGAAATTGGCCAAAACTCGCCAAAACCAGCCTCGAAAACCTCTTGATGAGCTGAAACGGAGTGGACTGGTTGCTGTCCGTTTGGTGATTCTCCAAACCCTAACTTCACATTATTCACACCCTCATAACATGTACAAATCCTTAACAAAATGTGGTAGAAGAGAATCAATCTATAGCTTAGTATATGGCTTCCCAAACTTGCTGAAAATTAACTTCGGAACCTCCTTGATGCGGCTGAAATATTGTGGCTGCTTGTTACTCGTTTTTGCTTCCCCAAATAGGTAAGTTACGTTATTAACCACCTCCACTTGATAGAATAATACCTTATCTAATTAATTTACGGAGCGAAATCGGGATGTACCTCTTTTTTTCTCCTTAAGCCATCACCCTTTTCCTTTAGCTTTTAGGGTTTCTTTTCCTTTGCTTTTGCTACAGATTTTTGGATAGACTGAAGTACAAGTCCCTATATACATATATATGAGTTCTTAGGAGGTGATCTATTGGGACACAGATCTATTCCTTACCCCTAGGCTGCCATGTGTCCTTGTGGGCCCCACCTTCCAAGTAGGTGGGTCACCTACTTGACCCTAAGTAGGTGGGTCACCTGCTTGCTTGAGGTGCTGCCACGTGTTGCTCCTTCATTGGCTTCCACGTGTCATCTTTTCCCCTTCCTCGTGGGTTCGTAATCTCGTCTTATTTTAGGAGCCTATGTAATCTATGCTACGTAAGCTTAGTATGTCCTCAAGTAGCTCAAGTATGTAAGACGTCTAAGTTGGTAGCTTACATAGGTAAATCGAGTCCTACGACTCATTATTTGGCCTCCAATTCCTTTCGGATTCTTATGACTCTATTTCCAACCTTCTCTACTATGGGGTAACACATTCTCCCTTCCTTAGAGTCGTTTGATAGTGTCGTAGCTTATCCGGCTCACATGATAATGTCTAAGGAACTTAAGAGACATTCTGAGCTTGAGAGTGTGGGGTGTAACATCTTTTCCCCCTTTAGAACATTCGTCCCCGAATGTAGGGAGATTCCTTTCTATTGCAATAACATAATTTTCATCCAAGTAATTAATATACGAGTTCCAGGAGTAGGGTTTTACCTGTAGACATTGGGAATAGGTACGGATACTTGTGTTTCATGTCCTCTTCAGCTTCCCAAGTTATTTCTTCATGATTCTTATTCCGCCATAGCACCTTGACAAAAACTACGTCCTTAGTTCACAACCCTTTTAATCTGTCGATCCATAATGGCAATAGGTTGCCCCTTGTAGGATAACTCCCTATTACATAGACCTTCTCCATGGGAAATATTCTAGGAGGGTCGTCTATATACTTGCGGAGAATTGATCTGTGAAAACAGAATGTATTGTTTCAAACCAGACGGTAGGTCCCACTCATAGGCAGCTTTATCTATCATAACCCATATAAACTTATACTTCCGTAGAGTCCGAGGTCAGCTTTCACTATAACCTACCTTAATTTCCTTCCATTTCTGAGTCTGGATTCCCATCCCCCGTATCAGGCTATCAAGCCTCTGATGCTCCACTTCATTTAAGCTTTTAGACAACTCCTCTTAATCCAACTTGTAACATTTTAGGTATGCTATCCAACTCCTCTTTTTTCCAGTTTTATTACCATACATTATGTAGTAGATCTTACACAAACGTGTGTAGGTACTTAGAGCAATTCAGAAAATGCCTTACCATTGCTATACTAGCGGCTCACCTCCTTCAGTCGAGGTCAGGGCTCCGCCATGGCTTTTGTCCTTAATACCAATTATAGCTTAATAGTTCTGCCTCGAACCATCTTTCACTTTCCTTGAATAGATTCTAAGTATGGAAATCACATTGTTATTACTGATTTCTTTTTATCGAGTAATCACTTGATCTTACTCTTAGTATGCCAATGCTCGTAGGCTGCACAATTATTCTTGTGCCATTTGCATGAGGTGCGTTCCAATTTAGTCATAGTTTTTTCTGCTCTTGGCTTAATTTGTTCTATATGTGTCATTGTACTAACACACACTTACAATCTCTTTTTGTCATACTTGTTTCGTTCCCTTTTTTACTTCCCAGGGGTTCACCCATCCCAGTGATACTCTTATCCAAGCATGCTTAACTTCGGAGTTTTGATGGAATCCGGTGCATTAGTGCGGGTATGATCGCATCCATCCCTTATGGGGTCTCATTTGAAGTTTAAGCATTCCTATTTATATACGATAGCGTCAGTTGATTTTCTCTTACAATTGTACTTCTCTTATCCACTTCCCCCCTTTTACGGTGTACCCATGTCATCCTCTGTTTATTTTCAGCTATTCACATGTGAATGATTCTACTTCAACATATTTAACGTATTCCACCATATCTACATTTTTTGTTAAATCATCCCCACGTTAGGTTGCCTTTGTGTTTCAATCTCTGTCATTATACTAACCTTATTCCAGTGGGTACCGCTTATTCTTCTAATAACCTCGTAATGCAACAGCTGCTCTGCAAATCAACAAATCCTTTTCTTGTAGGATCTCACTAATCATCAAGGTGGAGTCACGTATACACAATACTTCTTTATGCCTCCTAAACTTTCATCTTTGTCATGTGCTTAAGGCTCACTTCTAATCCTTCTTATAACCATATTAACTTCATTGTAGTAGGGGCCTTATCTTATTACCTTTTCATCGTACTATACTTTCAATTCGTAACTGTCTATTTCTCTTTTTGTTCGATACTCATACTTAATTAATCACATCTATCTTGAACGCCTATATTAGAACTTCTCCATTATTCCTCCAGCTCATATCTATTTTTTGTTGGGCACAAGGAATTCCATATTACTCTTTATTTCCTTGCACTAGCTATCCTTTTCGTCATCACACAACCTTTATTCGAAACTTTCCTTACAGAACTTGATAAATCTTCCTTATTTGTTCCATATCTTGCTTTTCCATTTCACACCTATCTTTACATTCTATTCACATGGACCACGTCATACCTTCTAGTTATTTCCTTACTAAGCTTTACTTATTCTCATAACGGTTTTTCTTATATTCACCTGGTACCCTGTTCGCATTCAGTCCTATAGTATAACACCACTTGACTTTCTTCACGATTCTTACTATGGGCTACTTACCCTTCTTAGTTAGTCTTATCCTTAATGTTTCACAAGCTATCTTATTAATACTTCACTTCTGTCATAATCCTTTTTCCCTTGTACTCTTGTTGTAATAATACTGTTACTTCTTTCAACTATAACTCATCATAGTTTATCCCTATGTATCAATTCAGGTGATGCCTTACTATATCATTTTATCCCGATCTATCAGTCCTCTCTGAGTCATCTTCTTTGGCTTATAGGTCCTTTCTAACTTCGTTCTACTATACCAGTATCGACCTCCTAGTTTCTATTGCCATTAATTCAGCAATTAACTCATTTCTCTGGGTCAGCCACACTCGTAGTTTAATCAAATCTCATTATTATTATGGGCACAACCTTTCAAGACATACTACAGCCCTGTATCTCATTATTTTCTTATTTCTAGGAAAATTTGGGCAGAGTTTCCTCTATATTTCTTACTATCTCAACACCTGCACATAGAAAATACCAACAATGCCTCACAGGGCATACATATATATATTTGTATCATATCATATCGCAGCCACATAGGGCACACATATATATTCATATCATCTCATATTGCAGCCACACAGGGCGCCCACAATTAACAGTATGGAAAGGGACTTACCTCGTATGTCCACTCGAACTGCACTTGTTACACTTTCCGGTATAATTTTCCTTTCATTTTCCAACTTTATATATCAATTGTATTGCAATACCTTACCTGACATAGGTCCTTCATGCCTTTGCTTACCTCATGCTTTGTAACTTCCAATATCGTCAGTTACTTTCTTCTATCGATATTGTGCTTCTGCTGAAATCACAAGTTAGTATGAGGAATTTCATTCCTTATGACTCGGCTCTATCGCACGATCTTAGATATGAAATAAACATAACATACTAAATGTCTTGTAGCCTCCTGTCTATAGATATGATGCACAACACACCGATAAACAAGACTCTACTAGACAAGGTCTGTAGACATTCCAAGGACGAACTGCTCTGATACCACTTCTGTCAAGACCCAACCCCGTAAGCTGCTACTGGGGTCCGACCTGGACCCCCATATATATATCTATCAGCTACACCTAAGTTGAACCGTGTTTGATGTGACACTATACACAAACTCCAATGGGTCAAAACTTTTTTTTCCATAAATCTGTAGCCTCATTCACCTGTACCATAACAGGAAAGGGCACGCGAGCCGACGAGGCTGCCATACCACAAAAATATTTGCAATATGTCATATGAGTACAATTGAAATGAACTTACAAATAACCCATATACACATGTCTATAGACCTCTAAGAGTAATAACTGCATCATATGGTGGGACAGGGGCCCCACCGTACCCCTGAATAAATAAATATGTATATCAAATGGCCAATATTAAAACTTAGGCTCCAAAACAGTGGAGCACTTCCAACATAAGTGAGAGGAACTCCTAAGCTGACGGATCTCCAAAATGAACATCTATACCTGCGAGCATGAAACGTAGCCCTCCGAGAAAAGGAGGGTCAGTACGATATATGTACTGAATATGTAAAGCATAACACATCGTAACTGAGACCATAACTGAAACAGGGATGTAGGGGACAAGTATAACAATTTAACAAATTACTGTACCTGCACCTTAGGACACGTAATCATACACATCATCATATGCTGTGCCTAGCCCTCTAGTGAACTCGGTGTCATAATCATTTTCTCATAGTCACATGTCATCGTATCATCTTGCATTTCATTTCAATATATCATCATATACGGCATCATATCATCATATACGGTATAATCTTATCATGTATGTCATCGGATTACATCCGGTTC
The DNA here is from genome assembly GCF_947179165.1 of Solanum dulcamara. Taxonomy (NCBI): domain Eukaryota; kingdom Viridiplantae; phylum Streptophyta; class Magnoliopsida; order Solanales; family Solanaceae; genus Solanum; species Solanum dulcamara. The sequence continues at coordinate 63,114,431 of NC_077240.1, forward strand.
TCTATGGGGCTCGGGGTTACAAATGTATCACTCTAATCTCATATGCATGCCTACACAAAGTATCTGTCTTTTTAGTGAGGAACTCGGTGAATGGAGTGGTGTACGTCTATAGCATACCATCATTATATACATAACGTATTCGGCCCTCTAGGGAGGGACTCGGTCTTCCTTCTTTATTTCTCCACATATACCATCATATTATAGCCGGCCCGGGACTCAATGAATAATCATATTGTCATAACATATAACATATATCATACCTCACATACAGAATCGCCTCCTCGTGAGTGGAACTGTACATATCTGGCTCAGGACACAGTGAAAGAAATAGTAAAACTGTGCACGATAATGTTCCCAGCCCATCGTGGGACTCGAGGAAGGATAGGTTACAGTATGCATGAGTAGAGTAGTGAGAAACCATATGCAACTAAGTCATTATTTGAGACTCGATAAAATAGTCAAGTGAACTGTCACCTGAAGACTAGGGTAGTAATTATCCGAGGTACCCCTTTAGATGTCATTAGGACTTACATCAGTTGGGGCTTCAGGGATCACAGACACCATCAAGATAATGCCACACAATTTATGCAATCAGAAATATAGTCTATGCAATCAGAAACACAATTTATCTAGTCAAAGACTCAACTTATGCAATAAGACGCATTTATCATTTCAAAGCCTTTAAAAAGAGGAGCTGGTACCTCCACTTACTATTCATTATATAGCAGGCTCGAGAATAGTAGTTTGACTACTTTCAGACTCTTAATGTTCAGAAGTGACTACAAGTCACGAGTTACACTCAGAGCTCATAAATGGAATTACCTCTAAACCCATATCATATATCATTTTACTTAAAATTTAGTCATTCTAAAGGAAAGAAGAGATAGGCTTTACATGTACTACTTTTTATCACATAGAAGACTTAAAGGCAACAACCCAGCTATTGCAGGAGTTCTAACATCAAAAAGTAAATGAGAATTTTGACTTATATTCAGGGCTTTATGGATGGATTGAATCCCAAATATCACATACATATCATTCATAACTTACATCTAAGACATGCCAAAAGAAAATAAAGATAGCTCTACAAACTTATTCCAAACACACGCCAAAAGATGGTTAAACATACCTCGTATGGACTTCTCTTAATCACGTCCACGATGTCGTCCTCCAAACCTATTTAACATGGAATAAAGTAGAGTATCAACAACCTTAAACTTTTCAGCGCTTTCGGTTGCACTTTAGTATTCACACAACTCATTTCTTCGCTCGCCTCTTCGACTAGTTCCTTAACTCGTTTAAAGAGTTACCGAAAATTGGGAAGCATCTCCCTTATAATATGCCCTATCCGAATTCCCAATTACATACCTAATTAATATATCCAACCAACAACAACAACCTGCAGCTCATATACAAGTAAAACATGGCAACATTACACAATATAAACTCCACCCAACTTGCTGAAAATTGTAATACCAAAATAGGGTTTCTAGTCTTTGTTTCGCAAAACCATTAATTATACGAAATGAAGGGTCATGTGGATGCAACCAACAGCACCCACAACCCTTTTAAAATACATTTAGGCCCTGAAACACATCACCACACACCTGCAGCATCACCCCACACGCACAACACCCCATTTCGACTACAATTTAACTACGACGACTTCACTTTCGATTGTTTCTATTGTTGAGCATTTCCACGACCTTTTTTGTACTTACAGCAGTATACAAGGTATATAAAACACTATATAAAAACCCCATAAACTTCAAATTATAAGGGTAGACCTTACCTTTCCCGAAATTGGCCAAAACTCGCCAAACCCGCCTCGAAAACCTCTTGATGTGCTGAAACGGAGTGGACTGTTTTCTGTCCGTTTGGTGCTTCTCCAAACCCTAAATTCACATTATGCACACCCTCATAAAATTTCCAAATCCTTAACAAAACATGGGAGAATATAATCACGCCAAAGCTTATCATAAGGCTTCCTAAACTTGCTAAAAATAACTTCGGAACCTCCTTGATGCGGCTGAAATATTGTGGCTGCTTGTTACTCGTTTTTGCTTCCCCAAATAGGTAAGTTACATTATTAACCACCTCCACTTGATATAATAATACCTTATCTAATTAATTTACGGAGCGAAATCGGGATGTACCTCTTTTTTTCTCCTTAAGCCATCACCCTTTTCCTTTAGCTTTTAGGGTTTCTTTTCCTTTGCTTTTGCTGCAGATTTTTGGATAGAACTGAAGTATAAGTCCCTATATACATATATATGAGGTCTTAGGAGGTGACTTGTGTCATCCCCATAGGGTGACACGTGTCCATCCCCTATTGGGCCACAGATCCATGCCTTACCCCTAGGCTGCCATGTGTCCTTGTAGGCCCCACCTCCCAAGTAGGTGGGTCTCTAACTTGAACCTAAGTAGGTGGGTCACCTGTTTGATTGAGGTGCTGCCACATGTCACTCCTCCATTGGATGCCACGTGTCGTCTTTTCCCCTTCCTCGTGGGTTCGTAATCTCGTCTTATTTTAAGAGCCTATGTAATCCATGCTATGTAAGCTTAGTATGTCCTCAAGTAGCTCAAGTATGCAAGATGTCTAAGTTGGTAGCTTATGTAGGTAAATTGAGTTCTACGACTCATTATTTGGCCTCCAATTTCTTCCGGATTCTTATTACTCTATTTTCAACCTTCTCTACTATGGGGTAACACATTCTCCCTTCCTTAGAGTCGTTTGATAGTGATGTAGCTTATACAGCTTACATGATAATGTCTAAGGAACTTAAGAGATATTCTGAGCTCGAGAGTGTGGGGTGTAACACTAATTGTCTAAGTTTTGTGAATTACGAGACATTCACTTATTGTGTGATTGTGGACTATATGACATCTTATATGAATATTTATCCTATTTCACTCATTACTTGTGCATATAGTTATTTGTGATAGTTGAGAAATGATATGAGTAAGGTACTAGATATTAGGACCGAGGTTTCTGTCGATCGAGGTGATTTTTTGAGGTCACTTCCGATGGCCAAGGTCTTTTTTGGTGAATAATGTCTCTTCCAGCAGGTATTGGCCGAGGTTTTTTTTGGCAGACAATATCTCTTCGGGCAGGTATTGGCCGAGGTCTCTTCTGGGTGATACATGGTCTATGTGAGGCCCCCATGTGTTCTGGTGTGAGGTGATCAGTGGATGTATATCGTAGGACAGACATGCATCACGATTATTTGACATTACATTTGCATATATTTCATTCTGTGATTGATTATGATTTGAGATTTCCTGTGTTTGCCTGAGTATAATGGTGAGAACGTATATGTACTTTCTACTTGTGGACAATCTACTATTCAAGCATAAATATGATATAAACTGTATAGATTGGGTAGTCTGAATGCAGGTGTGTAGTTATGGATAATTGTGGTTGGGATGTCAGGAGTACCTGTGTTCCGTATTGCTTTACTTGGGGTTTAGTTTTCATTTTGAGGAGTGTCGTGTTGTTGGTGCTCACCCCTTATTTCTACATCTATATAGGATCTGAGCTCGGCACCTCCTACTCTTAGTACTTCTACTTATTGGGTCGAGCTTCTAGACGTGTGAGAGGTAGCAGCTTGTTTTCTTCGGCAGACTCTCGCTGCCCATTTACTTTATACTTTGTTCTACTTGAGGACCAAGACATATAGAATTGTATTATTTTCATTTCTTTTGAAATAGTGACTTGTACATGTGACACCAAGTCTTTGGTGGTTTAGAATCTATTTTTCCGCTTATCCTTATGTATGTCGTATTAGACTTTACATTTTCGCTTTTATTGCCATTTATTATGAAGTGGTTAGACTCTTAGGATGACTCGCCTTGGTGGGTTAGGCGAGTGCCATCACACTTGAATTTGGATAATGACATATCTCTTTCATTATTATGAGTTCAATAGTTGATAAGTTAATTCTTGAATTTAAGATTCTTATTTGACGCAATGCGATCTTATTTTCTCTTCTTCCGTTGTTTATGTTTTACGAGCTTGTGTTGTGTCCATAGATCATGCTATAACATCCCTAACCATTCTAACTTAGATAAATTCCAAAAATCCCAAAGAAAATAAGGATAGTACTGTCATGGTCCGATTTCTCAAGTCATAATGGCGCCTACTATAATCCTCTAGTAGGCAAGCCAACCCATATCCCGAAATGATAAGTAATGGGATGTCAAGGTAGAAAACAAACAATACAACTAAAACCCATAATGAAATAACAAGAACATAACTGAACGGTGGAAGCTAAATAAAATATATACAAATAAAAAGATCCCTCCTCGAACCTAGAAGTCATATGTACAGAGCTACTACCAAAAACAATATATGTCCCAAAAGTGGACCATAGAAACAAAGCTGTCTCAAAAAGCAAAAAATAGGTAAAATATATGTAAAGAGAGAGACGGGTTGATTCTGAACACTATATGCTCACCCTCACCACTGACCAAGATAGCAGCTGGCTCAAATCAATGCCGATATCTAGTACTCAGACCTTCATCATGAAAACAGATGCAGAACGTAGTTTGAGTACCAAAACAACAGATACCCAATAGGTATCATAGGCCAACTGAACAAGATATGTAAAAGTAAGCTGAAATGCGAGAAAATAATCACAACCAAAGGTAGGGAAAGAAGTAAATATAGGTATGTACACGAGCGTACTCAACACACAAAGAGAAAGAAGTATCTAAATCCGTTAAGCTCCCATAAACCCAACGAGTATATTCATGCACCAGTCTGAAGGTAACAACCTGAATGGACCCCATAAGACCGATAGGAGCAAAGATAGTTGAAGTACAAAGAGCGGATCTAATAAAGTTCCAACAATTCTATCAATTCCCAGACTTGAACTAAACCATAGAGAAATCCTAAAACCTTAACCCAAAGCTAATAGTAGATAGGGATTTGAACCAAAGATTCATGTGAGGATTCGAGACCCAAACAGATATTTGAAAACAACCATGGACTTGAACCGGATGATAGATAATCATGGATTTTAACCACGTGTAAGCTATACCATGGACTTGAACTGGGTAACGGTAGCTAAAGAGTCGAGCAAAGTGAGTAAGGAGATATGGAGTTGAACCGAGGCTATATAAAAGCAGTGTGAACCACGGCTAAGTAAAGAGAGATGAACTTGAACCGAGGTGATAATAAAGGTGGTGGGATTGAACCACGGCTAAATGAGGAAAGACAAACTTGAGCTGTGACTATAATAACAAAGCAGGGTCTTGAACCCCACACAGTGGAGTGAAATGGGATCTTAGATAACGAACAGAGGTGAGTCAATCCGAGTTAGGATCAGCGGCTAACCAAGCATCATAGGGAGTACCCCCAAATCGGGCGCCATCAATGAGTCATCCCAGACTGAACCACATCTAGCAAGAATCATTATAAAGATTTCTAGAATTAAGAACCAAGTGATACAGGACCGATAGGGGAATAGGGAATTATGGAGGTAAGGTTCCCAAAGTTTGTTACTGCCTAGATAAAGCTCAGACTTTCAAACTCAAGTCTGCTATATCAGTATACAGGGACCTAAGTTGTCTGAAACGATGTCAGAAGAGTTCTGAGGGCCAACAACACCCAAAATTGTGCAAGTCTAAGGCAACACTAGTCTAAGCCTAGACTAAGGCCAAACATACTTCCAAATATATTACCAAAGGAACAACACATATCACAAGGTATGAAATGATCAACAATAATCGGAGACATGCTTTAACATTCCGATAATACCCCAAAAATAACACCTACGACATAAAATCTAGGAATTTAGCATCATCGACACCCAAACCCCTCCAAAATCATACAATTTAGTATACAAATGCCTAAACATGCTTAGTCTAAAGAGTAGAAAACTTTAGCCTACCTATACGCCGACCACATGCGCTCACACTCATAGAACCCTAGATTTTTCCTTCTGAATAGCCACTGAACACTGCCAAGCTATCCATAATAGAACCACAACATTAATACGGTCGTTATGACTCTAAAATTATGGAATTCAGAGACGAACCAATTTCGGGGTCTAAAATGAGAATTGTGGGAACTATATTCAAAATTCTAGAATTGACCCTCAAAACTAATCTAAAACAGCACCCCCAAGCTCTGAAATCAAATTGAAACATAATCCGGGGTTGGAAAATAACACAAATTGGTCATGCAACCAAATTCCCACAATTCAAGCTTAAAAATATTTATGGAAGCATATATCAGCAAAAAACTATCAAAAACAAAACACCCACAACCCAAACCAAGCATACTATGATGTTCCTTGCGAAAAAACACACAATTTAGCCTCAAGAATCACTAAAATGTAGCTAAAATGGCCTAGATACAATAATCTAAAATTTATTAAAATTTCAATCCAAAAATAATAATGGTAGTAGCTAAGTTATAGAATTTACCTCACAGAACCTCCTAACTAAGTTTCTGAGCTCACCAGTGGATTCCCCATGCAATTTCCTTAAAGTTTGAGCTTCGGATCACCAAATTTGATTGGAAATTAGAGGAGAAATCGATGTTTGAAGAAGTAAAATAAGGTTGAGTTTATCCTTGGTCTTTTATTAAAATACCAAGGTTTTGGCCTTCATGAACGCGGCCTAAGATGACCGCAAATACGGAGGTCAAGACAACTGACCTTCACAAACGTGGACAAAGGTCTGCAAATACGGAGGTAAAAGAGGCATACCTCTGCGAACGCGGCCATGACCCTGCGAACATGGAAAACACAACTGTGGGTCTCCGTGAACGCAAGCAAGGGCCCGTGATCATAGAGAACAAACTTGCCTACACCAGATATCAGTTAAAATACGGATTTTTACCAACTTTAAATATTTCGATCGGGTGCTCAAAATTCATACGAAATACCATGCGTGCAAATGAGATATGCTACCCCATCAAATTTAATGTTCCAGATTCAATGGCGTAGTTAAATTTTCGTACGAGGTTGTTACTACTGAAAGTGGGTCCTATAACCAAGTGCTATTTTGAGCAAAATTCAACAACAATCATCGGGATTAGGTCAAAAATCTCAGAATACTTTAAATGATGAAATGAATGCTTTATTTCTAAAATGACCTAGAAGGTAATTACAAGAACACTATCCAGTGGACTACGAGTGCCACCTACCACCCATAGAAGGCTCTACGAGTTGTAGGGATTACCCATAGGTCCCCCTAGAACCTAGTAAAATTTTAGTTTTCATGAATCGATACCTCAGATCATGATGGTACCTACTACAACCCATCAATAGATAAGTTTAACCTGTAGCCCACAAGAGGCAATTAGTTATCAAGCAAAAGATGAACAAAAAGGAGCAAGAAACAAATAACAATAAGAATAAAGGGAAACTAATAGAAAGATATATAAGGAACCATCCTCAAGAATTGGCATCAGTCATTATTCGAGCATCTAATCAAAGTGAGAGTACAAGGCTTTTACAAACAAAAATATAGATTCAGACAGACTTCGAAAGCAAGTAAAGAGTCTTATCCCAAAATAGATGGAAATTGGCAAATCTGGAGATTAAGAGAGGAGAAGTTGTATGAAAAATTATCCAAATGTGAGTTTTGACTCAAGTCTATGATATTCTTAGGTTATGTGGTGACCAAGGATGGTATTATGGTCAATATGGCCAAGGTTGTAGCGGTTTGTGATTGGGTTAGGCCTACTTTGGTTACCAAGATTCAGAGTTTTATTAGGTTGGCAGGCTATTATCGGTGGTATATTCAGAGTTTCTCTTCTATTGCGGCCTTTTTTGACTAGGATAACTCAAAATATTGTAGTATTTCAGTGGACTAATGAGTGCGAGGCAAGTTTTCAAAATATCAAGAAGTTATTGACTTCAACACCTATTCTAGCTTTACCCAAGGGGGTGTGGTCTTTATTATATTTTCTGATGCTTTGAGTGTTGGTTTGGGTGGTGTCTTGATATAGAAGAGGAGAGTTATAGCCTATGTTTCTCAACAACTAAAGATATATGAAAATAACTACCCTACTCACGACTTGGAGTTAGTAGTGGTGGTGTTAATTTTGAAGTTGTGTAGGCACTATCTCTATGGTGAGCATTGTGAGGTCTTCACCGATCACTATAGCCTTAAGTATGTATTTTCTCAGCTGAATTTGAACATGAGGCAGTGTAGGTGGTTGGAGCTTTTGAAAGACTATGACATCACCATTCTTTATCATCCGGGCAAGGCTAATATGGTAGCGGATGCTTTGAGTCAAAAAACACTTAGTATGGGTAGTTTTCCCATTCTTAAGGCAGATGAGAGACCTTTGGATTTGGTGGTTCAGTCATTGTCTTTACAGTTGGCCCGACTAGATATTTCTACACCTCATAACATTTTGGACTTTGTGGAAGGTAGGTCTACTTTGATGGACCATATTAGTGCACACCAATTTAATGATGACAAGTTGTAGACTATTGGAGACAAAGTGTTGAGCGGTGAAGTTAAATCAATCTCTCTTGATCCCAAGGGAGTTTTGAGGATTAGTAGACGTATTTGTGTGCCCAAGGTTGGTAACTAAGTACATATGATATTGTATGAGACTCATTGTTCCAAGTACTCTATTCATCCAGGAGAAAAAAGATGTTTCATGACTTGAAACAACACTATTGGTGGTGTGGCATGAAGAGAGACATTGTTGATTTGTGGCTAAGTGCCTAAACTGCCAACAAGTAAAGTATGAGCATCAGAAACAGAGTGTTCGTATGCAAAGGATGCTCATTCTTGAGTGAAAATGAGAGCATATTACCATGGACTTCGTGATGGGGTTACACTTGACTTTGGGTAAGCATGATTCGGTTTAGGTGATTATGGATAGATTTACCAAATCATCTTATTTCATTTTAGTGAAGTCTAGTTACGATGCAAAGAAGTTGGCAAGGATCTACATTAGTGAGATAGTGCGGTTACATGGAGTGCCTATTTCTATTATGTCTAGTAGAGGTACGGTGTTTACCTTATATTTCTAGACCTCTATGCAGGAGCAAATAGGTACCAAGCGTGAGTTGAGCACAACTTTTCATCCTCAGACCGATGGTCACTCGGAGAAGACTATTCAGGTAATTGAAGACAAGCTCTAAGCATGTGTCATGGACTTTGGTGGTCATTGAGATCAGTCTCTTCCTCTTACTGAGTTTGCATATAACATTTGTTACCATTCTAGTATCTAGATAGCGTCATTTATGGCCTTATATGGGAGGAGGTGTAGATCTCTCGTGGGATGTCTTGACTCATTTGGGGTATGACCTTGGGGTACTACTTTGACGAGAGATGCCATGGATAGAGTAAAAATGATTCAACAGTGCCTAGTGACTACCCAGAGTATGAAGAAGAGTTATGTTGATAGGCGTGTTCGTGAGGTGTCATTTCCTATTGGTGAGCGAGTGTTGCTTAAGGTGTCGCCCACTAAGGATGTGATGAGATTTGGGATGAAAAGAAAGCACATTTCGAGGTTTATTGTCATTTTTGAGGTGTTAGAAAAGTATGGAGAGGTGGATTATAAGTTGACCTTATCCATAAACCTTTTAGTTGTTCCTCTTGTGTTTCATGTATCGATGCTTAAGCGGTACCATCACGATGACTCTCATGTGATTCAATGGGACTCAATTTCTTTTGATCAGGATTTGTCTTTTGAGGAGGAGCCTATTGCTATCTTGGATAGATAGAATAGACAATTGGTATAAAAGCATATTGATTAAGTAAAAGTGCAGTAGAGGCACCGTCCTGTTGAGAAGGCTACATGGGAGGTGAATTCTGACATGCGTCATAGATATCCTCATCTTTTCGCCCCTATAGATGATTTACATTACCTTTCATTCGAGGACGAACGTGTATTTTAGTAGTGGATGATGTAATGTCCCAGACTCAATGGAGATGTAAAAACTTTCAATCGAGATGGTCTCAACAAAAAATGGGTCCCACATCTAAGCGTTGCTTTTAGCCAAATTCTACAAAGGTCTCGAGAGGAGCCTGAAAATATATTGTCCCAATTGTTGAGAAACTATTTTTTTGTGAGAAATGACCATTTTTCCATTTCTCATAGTGTTTTCATGCATTGTCTATGATATGGGGATGGTTGGCACAACTCCCATTGTGATCAGGTGGGATTTTGGCGATTTGAGGCCTTGAGTAGGAAGTTTCATTTATAGGATTGACTTTAATCAACATTTTGATATCTGAGCATCGAATGGGAATTCTGCCAGATCTATTGCATCTAAAACATTGAGTATGGACTAGTTCAGTATTGAATTAGAGCTCCAGCACCTAACTTTTCATTTTGGGAAAATAGGCTAAAGCTAAAGTTTTAGGCATAAAAGAGGTAAGAGAGGGTAATTTCATCATAAAGACCTTTTTTTGTGAAATCCAACGAATGTCCAATTAGGGGTAGTAGCATATCCGATTTATTCTTATCGGACATTGAATGATTTCTAAAGGTCCAATTAAAGTATTTTTGGACTTGGAAAATCTACAGTTTCTGGTTTTCTGGTGCAGGTCACTTTGTTCTTTGCCACCGCGAAGATAGCCACGTTATCGCGGCCTTTTCGATTTTAAAGTTGTTTTTGGACGATTTTGACCCTGATTCTAAAACCTATCAACATAGTTATCATTAGTTTCCTTTTGATGAACTCTTATCATTCTTGATAGTAGGTAATCATTTCAGAGTCGATACTTGTGGGTTGAGCTCCGGTTGGATCATCCGTGCGAAGTCTCGGCATTCGACGTAGGTTTGACTATCCTTCTTTGTCTCTAGGATTGGGTAATTGTCAATCTTATGCTATAGACTTTGGGATGGGATTGTTGTGTGATTTAGGGCAATTAATTTATATTGTAATGCCCTTGTGGGGGCTTATTTGTATTGTGTAGCCCATGTGGGGTCCTTATTTGCTATCTTATTTGCTTTGAGAGTATGTGATTCATTATTTGCTAGTGTGAGATGCTTGAGGAGACTATTTGACTTGTAATACCCGCTTGAGTGGTTGAGTTGGGGGTTTTGAGTATAGTTGAGTACTAAAACAATTTCAAAAAGGGTGAACACCTATTTCATGTAATATCATGTTTAGGTTGAGTTTTGAGAACTTTGAACCTTGTATTATATGTTTAGTTGAATATTGCCACCATGCCATATGTGTGGTGATGCATTCATCATATCATTGATCTTGGGAAGTTGAGGACTGTGACATTTTTTTAGAGAAAGAAAATGTGGCACCTTTTTATATCTTTAACCATGAGCTAGGTGGCAAGTTGATGAGATATTGAGATTTTTATTTTGTATATGGACTGTGAGTCCCTCATGGGTCCTAGTCTGGAAGCCTTAGCACTACAGGTGAATACGACTGGTTGTGCGACAACCTTGATTCTACCATACCATCATATCATTGCATCATCATATTGCATTGCTATTTGCACTACTTGATATATACATGTTTACTTGTGATATGGAACTATCATTATGTGTTTATTTTACTCATGCCGTTCTACATAAATAGGCGACACCAATGCTTGAATGAGACTTTTTTGTATGTAGGTAGAAGCATTTCTTAGTTTATTTCATAGGTTTGACCAATTCCATATACTCATTCAGTCAATCCTACTGGGGACCTTTGTGTCACAACCCGATTACGGGTATGATGGCACCTATCCTTTCTCATCGAACAAGTCAGTCTGAAACACAACATTTCAACAAAAATAGAGCGAAAACAATCTAAATATGTAAATAATAGTAAAAAACGGAAGACTTTCACTTTAAATACCCCCTAAAAGATTGGTTGTCACATGTACAATCCCCTAAAGAAACTAAAACTCAAATAAAAGTACAAATCTCAACATGTCTTCAACCCTCAAATAGAGTAAAACATAAAAATACAAGAAGTACGAGAATTCACTAGATATCGATGGCTACCTCTCTCAACTCCCAAAAGCCTTGAATGATCACGAAAAGAGATAGCGATCAAAGTCCAGGCTCGGAACCTACACAAGTATAGAAGCAAGGGTGAGTATCGAACCATTCGGTACCCAGAAAGCTAACTAGAAAAACTAAGTAAATCTAAAAGAATACACAAACTTCGTTTCCAACCCAACCGACCTGCACAAAAATCAGCCTAACCTAACCGTTCATACTATATAATTCAATAAGGTTCAGATCATATCTCCATATCACAGATATATCATACAAATACGCAAAATGTCACAAATAGGCATCAAACTATCAACAAAGATATGCAGAATATGTATATGCACACTCAATGATTATGCATGTGTGCAATTGCCGGCAAAGACCTCGACACAATAAGCTCTGACCGAAAATGACCCTGGTCTCATAGTCTCTGACCAAAAATGACCCCGGTATCATAATCTTTGACTGGAAATGACCTCGGTCTCATAATCTCTGACTGGATATGACCTCAGTCTCATAATCCCCCTAGAAATGACCTCGGCCATATGCTCTCGCCAAAAATGACCTCAGCAATGTAATCCCACCGGAAATGACCTCGACAATATAATCCTACTCGAAATGACCTCGGCCATATCATATATCTAACTTGAAATGACGTCGGTTTGATAATCATATACCTCTCATCATAGTATTTCACAACCAATGCAACAACATGCTCACACAAGTAATGAGGAATAAAAAATTCAGACAAACCACAATCACAATTAGACTATCAAGTATTTCATCAAATACACATAGATATCTAGATTACGGCATGCAAGTTTCAATACTCAATAATATCACACATAGTCTTTTATTAACCCCATCGCTTCATTTTAGATTAGTTCATATCATAATTTAACTCGTAACCTCATCCCCATTACGCCCCAACACATATATAACAGGATATTCACAAATTCTAAGAGACTCACGGAGTTCTAAGAGTCCACTTACCTTAACCATAATGTGATCAATCAATCCACGTGTGCCTTGCCCTTCCGATTATACTCTGAGTCTCCACAATCTATTAAAATAATGATTCACAATCAGAAACTTACTCCAACGATACTAAGAATGTGAAATTCAGTGAAAAAGGGTTCAAAGGCTATAAATTCAACTTCACAAAATAGGGGTTTAAATCTGGGAATTTTTAGATGAAATTGTTCCTCTTAGTTTTAGGAACTCAATATCAAAAATCATTTCAAAAACCCAGACCTAATCAAGTCACAATCAATGATTTAAGATTTTTCTCAAGTTCTTAAAAATGACCATTTTCACCCACTCAAATCCCCAAATACATGTTAGAATCATCAATTAATCAATGGAAAATGATGAAGTAAAGTTGAAATAACTTACCCAATGAAATCACATGAAAAAATCTTCTCCAAATCACCACTATCGTGCTCCAACGTCCAAAAATGGAGAAAATAGCTTAAACCTCGGCCAAAACCCCTTTGAGATGTCGCTTAAGCGACAACGGTTCACTTAAGTGGATCGTCGCATTTGATGGATTTGGGTCGCTTTTGTGACCCCCGACCCTTCGCTAAAGCGGACAGCTTTTTGACAGGGTGTTATCTTAAGAGAAGGTCGCTTTTGCTACATCCCCTTCGCTTAAGCGAAGGCACCAAAACAAACAACTTTTACTAAGTCTCAAAGTCTCTAAATTGACCCTCGGGATTCGTTCAAAATCCTGTATAGACAAACCATATATGCAACCCTACTAAACTTGACATTTTGGATTCATCAAAACCATCAGAATTTGATTTTTAGGTCTCCTTGACCTGAAAACCAAAAAGTCGCATCTAAACCATCATTATGCCTAAAAAGGCCAAAACGCCCTCAGATCTTCCAATAAATACAGAGGAACTCTCCATAGGCTTAAAATTACCCTGCAAATACAACGGAGTCGTCGGAATTCAATTTTGAGCATCCCATCCTCAAATATTGACCAAAGTCAAACTCATCACCAAAATCTCAAATATTTCCAACTCAACCCGTCAAATCCACGATATGACCCCAAATTCAATTCCATCAACTCCCTTAAACCAATTTCAATGTTCCAAAACAAATGGAATCAACGAAATTCTGTTCCAAGACTCAAAACTCTGAATGACCTCAAATACCACTTTTGAGTCATTCTAAACCTCTAAAACTCAAAATTTTCAAAAATCTCAACTTTTCAAGTAAACTACAAAACCGACATCAAATATCAATCAAATATGACTTGGAAAAACTATCGGGAGGGGGAAAATAGTCTTTTTATGAAAAATTCCAAAAATGACCTTCAGGGTCATTACATCATCCTCCACGTAAAACCATGTTCTTCCTAGAAAATAAAGTAAAACAAAGTACCTGAAGCCTCAAAAAGTTGTGTATATCGGGCCCGTATGTTGTCCTCCCACTCCCAAGTCGCCTCTACAATTCAGCGGTGCCTCCATTATACCTTCACTGAAGCTATCTCCTTGTTCCTAAGCTCTGTCTATCAAAATGGCAATAGGCCCCTCCTCAAAGGTTAAATTTGGAACCAACTCCACTGTGTCTAGAGATAACACATGAGACTCATCTGGTACATACTTTCGGATCATGGATACGTGAAATATATGATGTACCACTGATAAGCTAGGTGGAAAGGCTAATATGTAAGCCACCTCTCCCACTCGCCCCAAAATCTCACATGGGCCAATAAATCAAAGGCTAAGCTTGCCCTTCTTTCTGAATCGCATTATACCCTTTATGGGCAACACTCAGAGCCAAACATGGTCACCCTTCATGAACTTCAATAGTCGAACTGTCCTATCTGCAGAGCTTATTTGCCTACTTTGGAATGTCAAGAGCCTACCCTGAATAATCTGAACCTGCTCCATGGCATCTCTAAGAAAGTCAGTTTCTAAAGAGTCTATCTCAACTGAGTCGAACCACCCAATAGGAAATCGACACCACCTACCATATAATGCCTCGAATGGGGCCATCTGAATGATGGAATGATAACTTTTGTTGTAGGCAAACTCTGCTAAGGGAAAATGTTGATCCTACCTAGCACCAAAATCAATAATACAAGCTCAAAGCATATCCTCCAACACGTGAATCATCCGCTCGGACTGACCATCAGTCTGTGGGTGAAATGTACTACTCATATCAAGCCTAATGCCCAGGCCCTCCTATAGAGTCTACCAAAAGTACGAAGTAAACACCGAACCTTGATCCAAAATAATGGATACTGGAACTCCATAAAGTTGAACGATTTGACTAATATATAACTAAGCTAGTCTATCACCTGTGTACTTCTCCTTAACTGGAATAAAATGGACAAACTTGGTGAGTCTTTCAACCACCACCCATATAGAATCATAACCACCCATGGTGTTAGGAAAACCCACAACAAAGTCTATGGTGATCCCCTCCCACTTCCAAGTAAGAATGGGCATCTTCTGACTCATACCTCCTGACCGATGGTCTCACATTTGACCTGTTGACAAGTCAAACACTTGGACACAAACTCTGCAATGTCCGTCTTCATTCCACACCACCAGTAATGTTTATTAATGTCATGATACATCTTTGCCGCACCCGGATGAATAGAATATCGAGAGAAATGAACCTCCTTTAGAATCAATCTGATCAAGTCACCTATCTCGGGCACACAAATTCAGCCCCCAATCCTCAAGACATCCTCTGAATCAAGTCTAGACTCCTTGGCTTCCCCCTCAATACCTTGTGTCGAATGAGACATAACTTTTCATCATCAAACTACCTCTCCCGAATCTGCTCAACTAAGAAAGAGCGGGCCTAAATAAAAGCAATAAATCCTCTACCCTCCTCAGAAACTCAGAATCAAACAAGGCTATTAGCTAACCTTTGAACATCTCTAGCCAAAGGCCTCTTGTCAACGCCAATCACCGCGAGACTCCCCATACTAGGATCCTTCTAACTCAAAGAATTGGCAACTATATTAGCCTTTCCCGGGTGGTACAAGATAGTTATATCATAGTCCTTCAGTATCTCAAGCCATCTACGCTGCTTCAGATTGAGATCCCTCTGACTAAAGATATACTAAAGACTCCGGTGATCAGTGAATACCTCACAATGCACACTATACAAGTAAGGAATCCATAGCTTCAACAAAAATACTACAGCCTCTAACTCTAGATCATGGATAGGGTTGTTCTATTTATGAGCCTTCGACTATCTGGATGCATAGGCAACTACCTTTCCTTTCTGTATTACAACTCTACCAAAACCAACACAAGAAGATCCATAATACATGGTAAAGTCTACACCCTCACCGAGTAAGGTTAAAATAGTAGTTGAAGTCAACAAGGCCTTGAGCTTTTGAAAGCTCACCTCACACTCATTGGACCAATGAAAATCTACTGACTTCTGAGTCAGTCTAGTTAGTGGGGCAGCAATATTAAAGAATCCCTGCATGAAGCATTGATAATACCCAGCCAAACCTACAAAACTCCAAATCTCGGTGGGGGAAGTAGGCTTGGTCCAGCCTCTAACTGCCTCAATCTTGGTTGGATAGACCCTAATACCTTCCTTGGACACCATGTGTCCCAAAAATGCCACAGAATCAAGCCAACACTCACATTTAGAGAACTTGACATACAACTCTTTCTCCCTCAATTTCTGAAGAACTAACCTCAAATGAATAGAATGATCCTCCTCTGTAGAGTACACCAATATATCATCAATGAAAATAATCACAAAGGAGTCCAAATACGGCCTAAACACCCCATTCATCAACTCTAAGAATGTTATTGGGGCATTGGTCAGCCCAATAACATAACCAAAAACTCGTAATGGCCCTAACGAGTCTGAAAAGCGTTCTTAGGAATATTTGATGATCTAATCCTCAATTGATGATACCCATATCTCAAATCTATCTTGGAGAACAAGGCCGCTCCCTTAAGCCGATCAAATAAATCGTCAATACGAGGAAAGGGATATTTGTTATTAAATGTCACTTGTTCAACTGTATATAATCAATGCACATCCTTATAGATCCATCCTTCTTCTTTATGGACAGAACCGGTGCACCCCAAGGTGACACACTAGCGAGAATAAACCTCTTACTCAACAGATCCTGCAACTGGTCCTTCAACTCTGCCGGAGCCATGCGATAAGGTGGAATAGTGATGGGCTTAGAGCCCGACTTTAAGTCAAATTCAAAGCCAATATCCCTATCCAAAGGAACTCCCAGAAGATCAGTAGGAAACACTTCGGCTAACTCCTTAACCACCAGAATAGACTTCATGGAAGGTGACTCAGCACTAGTAGCCCGAATAAAGGCCAAATCGGACATACACCCTCTATCAATCCATCTCTGAGCACACATATAGGAGATGACCTTACTAGGATAGGAACCATTAGTACCCTTCAACTCGATCCTCGGAACTCCCGGTATCGCTAAGGTCACAGTCTTAGCATAGCAATCAAGAATAGCACGATAAGAAGAAAGACAATCCATGCCCAATATCACATCAAAGTCTATCATCCCCAGTATAATCATGTCTACCCAAGTATCATACCCAGCTAGAGAAACAAGATAAGATTGATACACTTGGTCCACCACTAATGGCTCACCCACGGGTGTAGAGACATGTATAGGAATGGACATGCGGTCAAAATAGGTAGACACATAAGAGAACGTAGATCCAGGATCAAATAACACAAATGCAGGTCGATGGCAAACTGGGATAATACATGTAATGACTGCATTAGAAGTCTCAGCCTCGGGTCTCCTCGAAAAAGCATATCACTCATGCATGTACAACTCTATTTGCACTAGAAAATCTTCAACTTATATTTTCTCTAAAAAAATCGTAAATCCCTTATACGATAGTGAAATGACCTGATTTTTTTTTCTAAATATCTTAAATAATGATACGGACCTGTACTTCAATCGAAACTCAATTTCGAACTTGTTTTCCTAGTCAAATATCATTTCTGCTCAGTAAATAATTATTTTTTATTTTGCGATAAAAGTCCAATCTCGACTTAGCGAAAATGCACCAATTTTGCAAATAAGTCTTATAATTCATGCTCAATTTTTTTTGCATTTTGGAATAATTTTTCTATCTTTAAAACTAATAATGACCCTTTTAGTTGCCATAATTTGCTGAAACAGCATCAAAGCACCCAAGAAGTTTTAAAACTCACGCAAAACTCATCCGAAACTTTCCTAAAAAAACCAAATATGCTACTAGCTTGGACGTGATATTTTGGACACAATGGAACCGATAAAATTCTATTTTGAGGTCTTCTTGACCCAAAACTCAAAAAGTCGCAACTAAACTAACTTAAGCCTCTAAAATACCAGAATTAGCTCGGGACTTCCAAAAACTACCACAAAGCCCTTTATAGCAATAGATTCACCTTCCGAAGTCATTAGAACCATCAAAAATCCAATACAAGCACCCAAACCCCAAATGTTGACCAAATTCAAACTTGAATCAAACGTTTACTCAATTTCCAACTTTGAACCTAAATTCCACGTTTCAACTCCAAATCTGATTTCGAAAACTCTCCTAGACCAATTTCCATATTCCAGAACTGATGGAATTGATGAAATTCCATTCCGAGACTCGAAACTCCAAATGACTCGAAACTCAAAATTTGACAACTTAAGTCTTTAAAACTCATTTCTCTAGAAAACCTCAACTTTTCACAAGATTTTCATAAACCAACTTTCAAACCCAATCTAAAATAACTCGGTGCAACTGACGGGAGGGGTAAATGGATAATTTTATCAAAAATATCAAAAAATGACCTTCAGGGTCATTACAAAGATATATTACAGTTTTGTTACTACAAATAAAAATTTGATAATCTATAGTTAAATTATTTTCAAATATAAAAATATATCATTTTATAAAAAAAATAAGTAAGAGAACAAGGTCACATCAAATGAAGTAAGGGAGTAAGATTTTTGCTTAACAACAAACTAAGAGAATTAAATGTCATGGTAGAATTTCACAAAGTTCAAGTGTGTCAATATACAGTTTTTTTACACCTATATTTTTTCTTTTTCATATCTAATAGAAGCCACTAGAAATCTCCACCTCACCTTTACAATCATGTTTTAGAAAACAAAAGGACTTTTAAACACAAATTATTCTCAATAATCCACTAAAAGAGACCATGTTTATAAGAAAATTATTCTATATACTCGATGAATTTCTTCTTCTTATCAAATGAATATGATAAAATATTAATTTACCTCGGTTGAGTTATATTTAATTCAAGAAAATTAAAATCAAGCAGTATATGAAAATTATCCGCTGAATATTTTATCACACTAAATAGTTGTCTCACTAGGTGAAAATATATCGAATAATTTTTATAAATAATTGATGAAAAAATCAACAGTAAAGTTGTTGAAGTTTTGTTGGCATAACGTTTTTTAGACATAAAATAATTTTTTTTATCATAAATAAATAAGTCATTCTAAGAAAATGTTGCAAATATTAAAATAGTAGTTTATTAGATTATCTATTAATTTGATTCTTGTAGTTTTGCGTTGGTATTAAAATTCATTACACGATATACATCTAGATGAGAACGGACATTTTTAATATGACCACAAATTAATATCCCTGACTTCAAATTAATATAAAATTTAGGGAAAATGACATGCTATACCCCTCAACTCCACGAATTATAGTTGATCTCATTTAAAAAAAAGTAGTTCGCATATGTCCCTGCATATATATATATATATATATATATATATATATATATATATATATATATATATATATATATATATATATATATATGCCTTTATACCTTTACTGAGTTTGAGAAGTATTCTATTTTCAAGGAGAATGTAATGAGCAGAGAAGAGTTGAGTAAAATAGAGTAGAGTCCAATGAGACTAAGATATTATTTTAAGTATTTTCACTCACCAGAGTTCATGAGCATAATAATATATTTTGGTTGTAGTATTGAGCACTGATTTTGGTAAGAGTTTAGATAAATCAAACTCTATAAACTATGTAACCAGCATGGTATAGGGTTGTACGTTGGTTCGGGCGACTCCTCACTTCAGTCCCTAATAAAAAAAATTATTTGATCCATGAGATGAGTTGAGTCCCTTACCCTAGCAAGATATTGGACGCATAGGGAAACGATGTCAGTTCATTGTATCATCACAATGCTCAAAGTAATGATTGTCAATTAGAGAAACTCCTCAAAAATTCAATATTATTTTTCTAATGAGTTACATTCACTTATTAATGTTTTTTAGCATTGACTTATTTCATAATTGGATGCTTTATTTTGAGTTGAGATATTTCAGTAAGTTTTCTTTAAGTATGTTTCTTTTCAGCCATTTTACATACTATATATTTCATGTACTGATGCCATTAGGAGCTGCATCATTTTATAATGCAGGTACAAGAATAGAGATCCTCAACAGGAGCATCGTTGAAGATCGGTTTCCTTCCACCTTTTGGTGAAACCTCCTGGCATTCAGAGGAACTCTTTCAGGCATTATTTATTAGTCCTTTGAGGTAGTCATGGTCTTTTCCTAGTACCTATTCATAATTAGTTAGATACTTCATAGACACAGAGTTTAGAATCATTCAACTCTAATTCTAGCATTTATGTTTTTAAACAATCTTCTATCTATCTATTGAGTATTTGAGACTTATTTCAAGAAGTAATTATTATATTCTTGTACATGCCCATATAAGTTAGCTTTTTATTGTGAGTTAAGTTTTTTGCTGAGTAGTTAGCCAGGCTAAGGGTTCGCGTGGAAACTAGCAATGGTTTCCGAGTGCCGGCTATGCCTAGGGTGTAGACTTAAGGCGTGACATAGTCACTGGACTTCAGGAAATTTTTTCCAAGTAAAGTTGTATGACTCGTGTAAGGTTCCATGAGCCATAGACCTAGTTGTGGTTGAAAATATCAGAGAGTTAGTGTTTCAAGACTTGAATAGGATGACGGGTGTGTACGAATTGTAGAACATGTTACGGGTCGTAGATCTACCCTTACAAGGAACTCAGCATATAGACTCCTTAACTTCTACGGATGGTTGTACGGTACGTATAAGATTTAAGGACCATAGAAGAGTCCGTGGAGTTGAAATTTAGAAAGTTCAAAAATTCCTCTGATTTTAATGGACCTATTTTACGGTCTGTAATGAGTCATACAGTTTTAAATAGTGCCTGTAATTCCTGTTTGGAAGATTTTTCTTGAGGGTATTTCGGTCTTTCACAAGAGACACTTGATTGAAAGCATCTAAATCATGATAATATTTCATAGTAAAACAACACTTCAATTGAAAGTGGATAAATCATAATAATATTTCATCATAAGAATAATTCAATTGGAAGCAACCTAATTTCATATAAACATATTGACACTTTGTTTAAAGACATCTTTAATTTATAATTTATTCAATTCATGATGCATGTATAATCTCAAAGCTTAAATTCATAATCAAAGCATTCATATAGAATTGGTTTATGTAAAAATCATGATTATCATGGTATTATTAGATTCTTAATATTTCAAAAACTAAGAATATTAGTATGATATGATTATGCATGTTTTGCATTGGAATTTTACTTTGTACTGAATTTGACTAGTGATGATTACCCAGGTCCTAGAACTACGTGCATCCATAGGTTGTCCTGCATGGACTTTAGCTAGTAGATCCACCTAAGCTTAAGAACATGGTCCTTACATTCGCAAGTAGGACACTCAATTTCCAGTGTGGGAGCAGTACACTGAACTGCATGTTATAGGTCACATGGTTTATATCAGGTAACAGTATATCCCACAAATGAGTATGATTTCCTCAAATAGCTTATGTTTTACACATTTGTCGTGACTTATACTTTTGATATGAATTTTCAAAATATTGTATTGTTGTAATAACCCTTCTTTGTGTTAACACATTTATTTCATCATTTAGAACATTCCTATAGAGATCCCAATTTATTTATGATTTACTCACTGATTATTCAGTCACCTAGTCATATGTTTGAGTTTTATGCTCGTTTTCCTATTTTGGAGCTTTTGACATTTGGGGTAACTTTTACTTTGGTCAACATTCTTTGAAACTGCACTAGAATGAAAATTTTACCAATGTACTTATTTTTAGAATGTTGAGTTTGGTCTAGAATGACCCTTCGTGTGCTTCTCGAGGCATTCAGTCGAATCCTAAGGCTCCTTATAGAATTGGTTAAAAATGACAATTGGATGTGAGACCCACTTTTTTTCAAAATGACCTTGTATGGAAACTTCGACTGCACCGTTAAATCCGAAATGTTGAATTTTATTGGCGTAGCATATCTTGTTTGCGCGCATGGGATTTGAACAAATCCCGAGTAACTCATCGGAAAACTTGGGATTTCCAAAATCAGTTAGTACAATTAGTGTTGGTGCTTTTGCAGGCCACCAATGGCCTTTGCATTCATGAAGCATTAGCCCCCAGTCCTTTGCATTTGCGAGGGATCCTCCACGATCACGAGTGTAAGGTTAGTTGACTCTGCACGATCAGGAGACTCACTCCATGGTCGCGAAGAGCAAGTCATCAATGGACCGTGATAGCGATCCTAGGGCTCCGTGATCTTGAAGAGAAAATGTGTCTGGTCTCTTAAATAAAAACCAAATGCAATCAGCTCTTTCCTTCAAAATTCAAACACTAATAACTCTCCTAATTCAAGTCTGAATTTAGTGATTTCCAGTCTGGTCATGCTGCCCTCTTATCCTCTATGGAGATAATTTACTTGGCTATACACTATTGACCCTATGAGACACATTCGCAGTTCGAGGTCTGGGTGTTGGACTTCTTAGTTGGTTTTTCCTTAGTTATCATTCAGAGACTACTACAATTTTCCCCTTTAAGACTAATCTGTGGTTCGAGGTCTAGGCGCTGGACTTTTTAGTTGGGTTTTTACTATCTGTTACTTGGAGGTTATCCATAGATTGAGGTCTGGTCTACGCTTTTCTGGATTAAGACTCACCATTTCATATTCTTAGTAGTTTTAGCTATTCTATGTACCCATTGAGCTTATGGGGGTCTACTCTGTTTTTTTTAAAACTTGCGAACAAGTGTACCTTCTAGGCTTATTGTGTCTTATCTAGGTTTAGTTAGTTGTACATAGTCCTTTTAGTTCCTTACACTCGTTTGCATCACCTTTACTTTCTGTTGATTTCGTTATTTTCTTAGATTCTATCTTTTATTAGTTCTTTTACCTTTCAAGCTTAATTTACCTATGATGCCAACTGGGTACCTGTTGTTTTGGTACTCATACTATACTATGCATCTATTTTCTATGAATTCCAAGTTCTAGGAGGGATCTATATGTTTTTTTGTATATATTTATTCGATGTGCTACCACTTATTTATGTTATTCCAGTTATTGCTTTATTTTTGTTTAGTTTCTACCCTTAATCCGATTACTTGCAATTTCAGGATACGAGTTAGCTTACCTACTGATCAGTTATAGTAGGTACCATCATGGATCATGGTATTGGGTCATGAAAAGTTGGTATTAGAGACTCAGGTTCACCGATCCAACTTATACATAGCTAATGTCTAGTAGAGTTCCATGGATCGGTGCAAAGACTTCCGTAACCTATCTTCAGGAGTCTATAGGATATTGTTAGGAATATGTCCTTTTTTGTATCACTTTCGTGTTGTGTGTCTTATCAGCTTCATGAATATCACTTGTTTAAATTTTTTTAAAGGATGATTCTCATGCAAGGTACCGCAGCCAGGTATGAAGCACTCAAGCCCACTGATAGAGCCTAGCTAGGGGTATAGGCCGACCACGAGGTTTTAATAGAGATACAACATTTCATGACCCAACTTATCAGGTCATGATGACAGTTACTATCAATCCACCAGTAGGTTAACATAACCACACAGTCCGGAATCATAGGCCATAGACCATAACAAGCAAAAAGAAAGAAGTAAATAATAATAATAATAATAATAATAATAATAATAATAATAATAATAATAATAATAATAATGATGAAATGGGACTCAATTTCTTTTGTTCAGGATTTGTCTTTTGAGGAGGAGCCTATTGCTATCTTGGATCGATAGAATAGATAGTTGATATCAAAGGATATTGATTCAGTGAAAGTGCAATAGAGACACCGGCCTAATGAGGAGGCTACATGGGAGGTGAATTCCGACATGCGTCATAGATATCCTCATCTTTTCACCCCTACTGATGCTTTACATTACCTTTCATTCGAGGACGAACGTGTATTTTAGTAGTGGATGATGTAATGTCCCAGATTCAATGGAGATGTAAAAACTTTCAATCGAGATGGTCTCAACAAAAAATGGGTCCCACATCTAAGTGTTGCTTTAAGCCAGAGGATCCTGAAAATGCAATGTCTAAATTCTTGAGAAACTATTTTTTTGTGAGAAATGACCATTTTGCCATTTCTCCTAGTGTTTTCATGCATTGTCTATGATATGGGGATGTTTGGCACAACTCCCAATGTAATCAGGTGGGATTTTGGCGATTTGAGGCCTTGAGTAGGAAGTTTCATTTATAGGATTGACTTTAATCAATATTTTAATATCCGAGCATCGAATGAGAATTCTGTCAGTTCTATTCCATCCAAAATGTCGAATATGGACTAGTTGAGTATTGAATTAGAGCCCCAGCACCTAACTTTTCATTTTGGGAAAATAGGCTAAAGTTAAAGTTTTAGGCATAAAAGAGGTCCAAGAGGATAATTTCATCATAAAAACCTTTTTTCGGAAATCCAATGAATGTAGAATTAGGGGTAGTAGCATATCCGATTTATTCTTATCAGATATTGAATGATTTCTGAAGGTCCAATCAAAGTATTTTTGGACTTGAAAAATATGCAGTTTCTGGTTTTCTGGTGCAGGTCACTTTGTTCTTTGTGACCGCAAAGATATCCATGTTATCGCGGCCTTTCCCTTTTTAGTGCTTCGCGATCATGACACTTGTCATGCGATCGCAAAGGGTCCCTTCAAAGTGTTTTGTGATTGTGACTGGTGGGTCCTCAATTGTGATGGGACAATCTCCCATGCATCACAATCATTAGACTAAGTGACTTAGGATCGCGATGCACAAAAAGTGTCTGAACAATGTTCAATTTGGGAAATTCTCCCATTCTTCCTCATTCCACCATTTTTAAATAATTGGAGCTTTGGGAAGCGTTTATTAAGGTAAATTCTCAAGCATTTCCATATGGGGAATGTTCTTCACCAATCTTTATCAGATTCTAGTAATTTATTTATCACGACCCAACCCCATAGGCCGCGACTGGATTCTGACCTGGACCCCCGTATACGTATCTATTAGCTATAGTCAAGTTGAACTACGTATAATGTGATACTACACACCAAAAACCCCAATGGGTCAAATCTTTTTCATATACATGTAGCCTCTTTCATTTGTATCATATCACGAAAGGGCACGCAAGCCGATAAAGCTGTCATAACATAAAAACATTTACAATGCGTCACATAGGCGCAATTGAACAAACTTACAAACAACCCACATACACATGTCTACGACCTCTAAGAGTACTAACTGTATCATATGGCGGGACAGGGCTCCCGCCGTACCCCTAAATTAAACAAATATATACATCAAATGACCAGCATTAAAATCTAGGCTTCGGGATAGTGTAGCTATTCCAACATAGCTGAGTGGAAATCCGACGCTGGCGGATCCCCAAAATAAACATTTGTACTTGTGGGCATGAAACATAGCCCCCCCTCCCCCCTCCGAAGAAAGGGGGTCAGTACGATACATGTACTGAGTATATAAAGTATAACACAGTATAAGTGAGATTACAGCAGAATTAGGGGTGCAGAAAATAAGTATAACATTTAATAAATCACTGCACCGGTATCTTATAAAATGAGGGCATGTATATCATCCTCCCATACCATACCTAACCCGTTGTGGGACTCGGTGTTATCATATCCTCATATACGGCATCATACCATCATATACGACATCATCTCATATGTTACAAATACATTATTATGGTTTCATATGCATCCCTATATATTATATCAGGCCCATCATGGGAATCGGTGTCACAAATGTTTTATTAGGTCATCATATGCATGCATATGTCGTACCCAACCCTCTATTGAGGGACTCCGTAAATAATCATACTATCATAATAATCATACCATCATATATCGTACCCAACCCTTTATGGACTCGATCATACCTGGCCCTTTATGGGACTCAGTCATACCTGGCCCTTTATGGGACTCGGTGAATGCTCATATCATCATATATCATACCCAGCCCTTTATAGGACTTGGTCATACCCGACCCTTTATGGGACTCGGTCATACCCGACCCTTTATGGGACTCAATGAATAATCATGTAATCATATATCGCACCTAGCCCTTTATGGGACTCGGTCATACCCGTCCCTTTATGGGAATCGGTGAAAGATGTATTAAAAGCATGCACAAGTAGAGTAGTGATTAACCATATGCAATTAACTCATCATCTGATGCTCGGTATAACAATCGTCATGAACTATCATTTGAGAATCAAAATTATCATCATCTCAAGTATCCTTTAAATGCCACAGAGTCTCATGAATCATAGACTTGCATCAAGATACTGCTATACAACTTATGCAATCAGAGACATTTATCATCACAGAGTCTTTAGAAATAGGAGCTTACGTACGCAGTCACTACTCAACATATAGAAGACTCGAGGGTAGTAGTTCAACTACTTTATGACTTCCAGCATTCAGGAGTGAACATGAGTCATGAGTTATGTCCGAAACTTATGAATGGAACTCCCTCCAAACTTATATCATATATTATTTCACCTACATTTAATACATTCCAAAGGAAAGGAGAGATAGGCTTTACGTATACCACCTTTCATCTTATAGAAGCCTTAAAAGGCAATAACTCAACTATTATAAGAGTTCTAATACCAAAAAGTGGGTAAGAATTACGAGTCAGGCCTGGAGTTTTATGAATGGAATTATCCCCATATTTCATACACAAACCACTTATGGCTAATACATGCCAAGAGAAAAGAAGGATAGCTTCACATACTCATCACTTCCTAACGTATGGAAGGTTTGAGAAGCCCTAGTTCAATTACTGTAAGAGTGTTTTCATCAAGAAGTAAATAAGGACCGTGAATTATGCTTGGCATATATGAGTAGATTTACCCTCAAGCAGATATCATTTATTACTTAACTTGAAGACATGCCAAAAGAAAGGAAGAGATAAGTTTTACATACCTCTTGTGGGTTACTCGTAACCACATTTGCGTCGTCGTCCTCTGAACCTATTTAACACACAAATAATACTCATATTAATAACCTTCGACTCTCCAGCTCCTACATTTACATTCAAGTATCCATAGGAACTATTTCCTTGTTCGGCTTTCTCGACTAGTTTACAAGTTAGTTAAGAAGTTAACAAAAATCGGGCAGCACCTCCCCTATAACTTGCCCTATCCAAAATTCTGTTATAACCTCCAAACCTTAGAAGACATATTAACAACAATAATCATCAGCTATATAAAATTTTATTACTATAATACGATGAAACATACATTCCAAACGACTCTCCCAAAATCATGATATTAAAATAAGGTTTTCTATCTCTATTTCATAAAACATTTAACCACACGAACCGGAGGGTTATATGGATGCAACAAGAAGAAACCACACCCCTTTTACACCACTTTCCATCCATGCAACACATGATTAAACCATCTCCAAACACAATACCACAATCGCAACAACACTACTCAACTTTAATTTAACTAGAATGGCTCCAATTTAGTTTGTTTCTCACGTCAAGTATACTTTTGCAATTTTCCTACTTTCAGCTTCATTTAACACATGTAAGATACTCCATAACAACATCATTAACTCCAACTCCAAAGGAGGAACTTTACCTTACCAAAAATCAATTTCGGAAGCTCCTCAACATGTAGAAAGTTTGCAGGCTGTTTGCGTCACTTCATTGCTGCCCCAAATAGAAATTTTACGTTGTTAAACACCTTCATATAACCGAGGGATACCTTATATAATTAATTTATGGAGCAAAAATCAGAGACTTACCTTGAAGGAACCCTAGCCGTAGCTCATTTTCTTTTCCCTCTCACGTTTTCTCCAAATTCTTCCTAGTTAAAAGATGAAATGAACTCCTTACTCATAGTTAGACATTTATAGATAACCTTTAAGAGTGACACATGTCATCCCCTAAGTGTGACACATGTCAAGTCCTTAGGCAGCCACCTCACACCATGTGGCCACTCATGTGATGCCACGTGGCATGTGGGGTCCACCCCAAGCAGGTGAGTCACCTAGTTGGTCCAAGTCGATGCATCACCTACTTTTTTCGAGTAGGTGCGTCGTCTCCTTATTTTTCTTCCATCGATTCATAATCTCATCTCACTTTAAGAGCCCATGTATTCCTTTCTACTTAAGCTCGAACGTGTACTCGAGTAGCTTCAGTATGTAAGATATCCAAGTTGGTAGTTTACGCAAGTAATTCGAGTCCCACAACTCGTTATTTGACCTCCAACTCCTTTCAAATCCTTATAACTCTATTTCCAACCTTCATTCTTATGGGGAATCACAACCTCCCTTCCTTAGTGTTTTTTGATAACGTTATAGATACTCTAGGTCACGTGGCAACTTTTACGAAGTTTAAGAAAGCATTTTGAAGTACAAAAGTATGGGGCATAGCATCCTTCCCCCCTTTAGAACATTCGTCCTCGAATGTTAACCCTCATAAGGTCTAAAACAGATTTTAGTAAATTTTTACCATAATGGTCAAAGACAATCTTTTATTTACCAACTTAGGAGCTGAGATTACCTGTAGACACGGGGGAAAAGTATAGATATTTATTTTTCATCTCTTCTTTGGCTCCCCAGGTCATTTCTTCTTTATTCTTATCTAGTCACAAGACTTTAACGGAAGCCACGTCCTTAGTTCGCAACCTTTTAACTTGCCAACCCAAGATGACGATAGGTTTCTCCTTGTAGGATAACTCCTCTATTACGTGGATCTCATCTATGGGAAATACTCTAGATGGGTCATTTATATATTTGCAGAGCATAGACCCATGAAAAATTGGATGTATTACTTCTAAATCAGATAGTAGGTCCAACTTATAGGCAGCTCTACCTATCCTACAATTGATCTGGTAAGGATCAACATATCTCGGGCTAAGTTTCCCTTTCTTATCCAATTTTGTCATACCTTTCATCAGTGACGCTTTTAAGAATACCCAATCCTCAACTTCAAACTTTAAATGTCGACGTCGATTATCTGTGTATGACTTTTATTGACTCCAAAGTCTGCTGAGGCATGTCTGGTCCTGTCAAACATGTTTTACCAGTATTAGCCCAAACAATAGGTGACCTACATTTCCTTCTCTACACAGCCTAATACGGTGCCATCTGGATACTAGAATGATGGCTATCAACAACTTCAAACTTTAAATGTCGACGTCGATTATCTGTGTATGACTTTTATTGACTCCAAAGTCTGTTGAGGCATGTCTGGTCCTGTCAAACATGTTTTACCAGTATTAGCCCAAACAATAGGTGACCTATATTTCCTTCTCTACACAGCCTAATACGGTGCCATCTGGATACTAGAATGATGGCTATCATTATAAGCAAATTCACCAAGTGGCAACTAGTCATCCCAGCTACTCCTGTAGTCAGCAATGCCGGCCCGCAATATACCTTCTAGCGTCAGGATAGTACGCTTGGCCTGTCCATTAGTTGGGGGTGAAATATTGTACCAAGATTCACCTATATTCCCAATCCCTTCTGGAATGATCTCCAAATCATATTGCGATTACTGACTTCTTATTATTTTTATCAAATAGTCACTTGATCTCATCCTTAGCATACGAATATTCATAGGTTGCATAACTCTTCTTGTACACTTTTGTACAAAGTGTGTTCAATTTTATTCATAGCCTTTTCTTCTCTTGACTTATTCCTCTCCACATATTTCATTGTACTGACACGCAGTTGCAATCTATTTTGTCATATTTATTTTTCTTCCTTTACCTACTCTTAAGTTCTCTTATATTCTACCTTAGGAGAGCCTTCTTATCCTTCCTCTTGTGTTACTTATATATCGCAATATCAGTAGCCAATAACTCTGTTACCAATATCTTGACCTTTAGTCAGGTATAGCCTTGCTATCCTTTAAAATACCTTTAAGTTACTCAGTGTTATTCTCTTGTCATATTCATCTCTTTTGTATGCACCCATTCTATGATGTCTTTCCATTTGAGGTCTTTACCAATAATTTCCCAGCACTGTCTCAGATATCACATTGGCTTCTATCTATTTAATGCTGGCTTTTAGATCTCATGCTAGTATGGGGTCTTACTTGAAGTTTAAGTATTCACATTAACATGATATAATGTCAGTTGATTTCATCTCACGCTTGCATTGCTCATATCTACTTCCCCCCTTAAGAGTGTATCCATGACATTGTCTGTTTATTTTCAACTTTTCAGATACATATGAGGCTTTTCCCACATATTTGGTATACTGTACCATATTCATATCTTCCTCTATACCACCTATACTTTAGGTTACCCATGTATGAAACCTTAACACAATCAAGAGATACTTAAAATTCTCGATATACAGTACCAAATCTAGTCTAAACACTCGTACTCGAGTAGTATCCTTCAGGTAGAAATGCATTCCAGCCACATTCCATTCATCCCAATCAGTAATTAACTAGTGCTTATAATCATCTCAAATTCTCCATTCAGGAGCATTTACACTCTGATGACCCGTGCTTCAAGCTTCATCATAACACTAGCCTTATCCCATCGGTATCAACTTCCAAAGCAAACTATGAACTTATAGCTCATTCTTTTTTTCTTTTTTTTTGGGAAAATTTGGGCAGAGTTTCCTCTGTATTTCTTACTATCTCAACACCTGCACGAAGAAAATGCCAACAGTCCTCACAGGGCCAACATATATATTTATGTCATATCATATTGCATCCACACAGGCGCCTACAACCAATAGAATGAAAATGGACTTACCTCGTATGTCCATAGAACTGCACCTGTTATACTGCCCTGTCTACTTTTCCTTTGAATCTTCAACTTTACATGTCTATCATATTTCAAAACCTTACCTGTCATATATCTTTCATGTCTTTGCTTACCTGCGTGCTTTGTAACTTCCAATATCGTCAGTCGCCTTCTTCTATCAATGTTGTCCTTCTACTGAAATCACAGGTTAGTATAAGGAATTTCATTTCCTATGACTCGGCTCTATCACATGATTTTAGATATGAAAGAAAGGTAACATCCTAAATATCCTGTAGCCTCCTGTTTAGAGATGTGGTACACAATACATCGATAAACAAGACTCTATTAGACACGGTCTATAGACACTCTAAAGACGAACTGCTCCGATACCACTTCTGTCATGACCCAACCCCGTAGGCCGTGACTGGGTTCCAACCTGGATCCCCATATACATATCTGTTAGCTATAGTCAAGTTAAACTATGTATAATGTGATACTACATACTAAAAACCCCAATGAGTCAAAGCTTTTTCATGTACATGTAGCCTCTTTCATTCGTATCATATTATGAAAGGGCACGTAAGCCGACAAGGCTGCCATAACATAAAAACATTTACAACACGTCACATAGGTGCAATTGAACAAACTTACAAACAACCCACATACACATGTCTACATACTTCTAAAAGTACTAACTGTATCATATGGCAGGACAGGGCCCCCGCCGTACCCCTAAATTAAACAAATATATATATATATATCAAATGACTAGTAGCATCAAAAGCTAGGCTCCGGGATAGTGGGGCGCTTCCAACATAGTTGAGTGGAAATATGAAGTTGGTGGATCCCCAATATGAACATCTGTACCTGCGGGCATGAAACGCAGCCCCTCCGAAGAAGGGGGGTCAGTAAGATACATGTACTGAGTATATAAAGCATAACACAGTATAAGTGAGATTACATCAGAATTAGGGGTGTGGGAAAAAAGTATAACATTTAATAAATCACTGCACCTGCAGCTTATAAAATGAGGGCATGTATATCATCCTTCCATATCATGCCCGGCCCACTGTGGGACTTAATGTTATCATATCCTCGTATACGACAACATACCATCATATGCAACATCATCTCATATGTTATAAATACATCATTATGCTTTCATATACATGCCTATATATTGTATCCGGCCCATTATGGGACTCGGTGTCACAAATATTTTATTAGGTGATCATATGCATACATGTGTCATACCCGACCCTCTAGTGAGGGACTCAGTAAATAATTATACTATCACAATAATCATACCATCATGTATCGTACCCGGCCCTTTAAGAGACTCGATCGTACTCATCCCTTTATGGGACTCGGTGAATGCTCATATCATCATATATCATACCCGGCCCTTTATGGGACTCGGTCATACTTGGCCCTTTATGGGACTCAGTGAATAATCATGTCATCATATATCGTACCTGGCTCTTTATGGGACTCTGTCATACCCGACCCTTTATGGGAATCGGTGAAAGATGTATTAACAGCATGCACGAGTAGAGTAGTTATTAACCATATGCAATTAACTCATCATCTGATGCTCGGTATAACAATCGTCATGAACTATCATTTGAGAATCAAAATTATCATCATCTCAAGTATCCTTTAAATGCCACAGAGTCTCAGGAATCATAGACTTGCATCAAGATACTGCTATACAACTTATGCAATCAGAGACATTTATCATCACAGAATCTTTAGAAATAGGAGCTTACGTACGCAGTCACTACTCAACATATAGAAGACTCGAGGGTAGTAGTTCAACTACTTTATGACTTCCAGCATTCAGAAGTGAACACGAGCCATGAGTTATGTCCGAAACTTATGAATGGAACTCCCTCCAAACTTATATCATATATTATTTCACTTACATTTAATACATTCTAAAGGAAAGGAGAGATAGGCTTTACGTATACCACCTTTCATCTTATAGAAGCCTTAAAAGGCAATAACTCAACTATTATAAGAGTTCTAATACCAAGAAGTGGGTAAGAATTACGAGTCAGGCCTGGAGTTTTATGAATGGAATTATCCCCACATTTCATACACAAACCACTTATGTCTAATACATGCCAAGAGAAAAGAAGGATAGCTTCACATACTCATCACTTCCTAACCTAGGAAGGCTTGAGAAGCCCTAGTTCAATTACTATAAGAGTGTTTTCATCAAGAAGTAAATAAGGACCGTGAATTATACTTGGCATATATGAGTAGATTTACCCTCAAGCAGATATCATTTATTACTTAACTTGAAGACATTTCAAAAGAAAGGAAGAGATAAGTTTTACATACCTCTTGTGGGTTACTCGTAACCACATTTGCGTCGTCGTCCTATGAACCTATTTAACACACAAATAATACTCATATTAATAACCTTCGACTCTCCAGCTCCTACATTTACATTCAAGTA
Organism: Solanum dulcamara; assembly: GCF_947179165.1. Lineage (NCBI taxonomy): Eukaryota > Viridiplantae > Streptophyta > Magnoliopsida > Solanales > Solanaceae > Solanum > Solanum dulcamara. The sequence goes on from NC_077240.1 coordinate 63,147,910, forward strand.
TCCATAGGAACTATTTCCTTGTTCGGCTTTCTCGACTAGTTTACAAGTTAGTTAAGAAGTTAACAAAAATCGGGCAGCACCTCTCCTATAACTTGCCCTATCCAAAATTCTGTTTTAACCTCCAAACCTTAGAATACATATTAACAACAACAACCAGAAGCTATAAAACATTGAATTACTACAATACGACACAATACAAGTTCCAAACAATTCGCCCCAAAATCAGGATATCAAAATAAGGTTTTCTATCTCTATTTGATAAAACCTTTAACCACACGAACCAGAGGGTTATGTGGCTGAAACCAGCAGCACCCACACCCATTTTACACATCATTCCATCCCTGCAATACACAATTAAACCATCTCCAACCACAACACCACAATCCTAACAACACTACTCAACTTAAATTTAACTAGGGCGTCTCCAATTTAGTTTGTTTCTCACGTCAAGTATACTTGTCCAATTCTCCTACTTTCAGCTTCATTTAACACATGTAACATACTCCATAACAACATCATTAAGTCCAACTCGAAAGAAGGGATATGTTAGATAATTAATTTATGAAGCAAAAATAGGAGCCTTACCTTGAAGGAACCCTAGCAGTAGGTCCTTTTCTTTTCTCCCTCACATTTTCACTAAATTCTTCCAAGTTAAAAGATGAAATGAACTCCTTAGTCATAGTTAGACATTTATATATCACCTTTAAGAGTGACACGTATCAGTCCCTAAGTGTGACATGTGTCAAGTCCTCAGGCAGCCACCTCACACTATGCGGCCACTCATGTGATGCCACGTAGCATGTGGGGGTCCATCCCAAAAAGGTGATTCACCTAGTTGGTCCAAGTAGGTGCATCACCTACTTAGTCCAAGTAGGTGCATTACCTACTTGCTTCGAGTAGGCATGTCATCTCCTTATTTTTCTTCCATGGGTTCGTAATCTCATCTCACTTTAAGAGCCCATGTATTCCTTGCTACTTAAGCTCAACATGTACTCGAGTAGCTTAAGTATGTAAGACATCCAGGTTGGTAGTTTACTCAACTAAGTCGAGTCCCACAACTAGTTATTTGACCTCCAACTCCTTTCAAATCCTTATAACTCTATTTCCAACCTTCACTCTTATGGGGAATCACACCCTCCCTTCCTTAGAATTATTTGATAACGTTATAATACTCTGTGTCATGTGCCAAATTTTAAGAAGTTTAAGAAAGAATTCTAAAGTACAAAAGTATGGGGCATAACATTTTTTCTCCCAAAAGAATTCATAAATCAACTTTTCAAATGGGGTTTTGGGGATTTACTCCTAAACTTTAAATTTAGACCTCATTGATTCCTAACTTATTTCTTGACCATTTTAATGGGTTTTTCAACCACCCCTTGATGTGCAAAACATGTTTTTTTTTAAAAATATATCCCAGATTCACCCTTTTTGATTTTGAAGTTGTTTTCGGATGATTTTGACCCTAATTCTAAAACCTATCAATATAGGTATCATTAGTTTCCTTTGGATGAACTCTTGTCATTCTTGATAGTAGGTAATCAGTTTGGATTTGATATTTGTGGGTTAAGCTACAATTAGATCATTTATGTGAAGTCTCGGCATTCGAGGTAGGTTTGACTATCCTTCCTTGTCTCTGGAATTGGGTAATTGTCAATCGTATGCTATAGACTTTGGGATGGGATTGTAGTGTGATTTGGGGCAATTAATTTATATTGTAATGCCCTTGTGGGGTCTTATTTTTGTTGGGTAGCCCGTGTAGAGGCCCTATTTGTTATCTTATTTGCTTTAAGAGTATATGATTTTGCTAGTATGAGATGCTTAAGGAGACTATTTGACTTGTAATCCCCGCTTGAGCGGTCGAGTTGGGGTTTTGAGTATACTTGAGTACTAAAATATTTTCAAAAAGGGTGAACACCTATTTCATGTAATATCATATTTAGGTTGAGTTTTGAGAACTTTGAACCTTGTATTATATGTTTAGTTGAATATTTCCACTATGCCATATTTGTGGTGATGCATTCATCATATCATTGATCTTGGGAAGTTGAGGACTGTGACATTCTTTTAGAGAAAGAAAATGTGGCACCTTTTTATATTCTTAACCACGAGTTAGGTGGCAAGTTGATGAGCTATTGAGATTTTTATTTTGTATATGGACTGCGAGTCCCTCATGGGTCCTTGTCTGGAAGCCTTAGCACGACAGATATATACGATTAGTTGTACGACAGCCTTGATTCCATCGTACCACCATATCATTACATCATCATATTGCATTGCTATTTGTGCTACTTTATATATATGTTTAGTTGTGATATGGAACTATTGTTATGTGTTTATTTTACTCGTGTCATTCTACATAAATAGGCGGCACCAATGCTGGAATGAGACTTTTTGTATGTAGGTGGAAGCGTTTCTTAGTTTATTTCATAGGTTTAACCAATTCCATATACTCAGTCAGTCAAACCTACTGGAGACCTTTGTGTCAAAACCAGATTACGGGTGTGATGGCACCTGTCCTTTCCCATTAGACAAGCCAGCCTAAAACACAACATTTCAACAAAAATAGAGCGAAAACAATCTAAATACGTAAATAATAGTCAAAAGCGGAAGACTTTCACTTTAAATACTCTCCAAAAGATTGGTTGTCACATGTACAAGATCCTAAAGAAACTAAAACTGAAATGAAAGTACAAATCTCAACATGTCTTCAACCCTCAAATAGAGTTTTCACGACCCAGTCCTAGGGCCTAGACATGACACGGCGAATGAGACATCCAGAGGTGCCTCACCCAAGCCTTTTAGCATTCGTTAAGCATTTCATTTGTAATGACATACGATAACAAGCAGAAAGTAAATAAATAAAAAGGGAACTGGTACTAAGGGAAATATCGTGGAACAATACTCCTTAGCAACTTCAAAACATTTTCCATTTATGTCCCAATATACCTCTACTAATAGACTTGACGGGGGTTAAGACATGTCCCTAGCTCACCCTCAAAATAAGTGTCAAGAAATGTCTTTATAAAAATTTTAATGTTTTACAAAACATGAGATTAGAATATAAAGGAGGTTATTCCCGGAACATGGGAACTCACCACAAGCAATCTTCAAACTAATTTGAGCTAGCCACGTGGAGGAGGTCGAGAAGTGAAGTCAGTTCCTACATGGTGATATCATGTAGGCAAAAGTATGTGTTAGTACTTTGAATATACTAAGTATGCGAGTATGCTATGAAATGAAGAACAAAAGAGGAACATGAACAAGCAATGTGCATAATTAATGCATACATTAAACATCATCATAAGAAACCTTAAAACATTCATTTTGTGGGGAACTGACCTTAACCGATATTTAAGACCATGGGAGCTATTACATGGAATCCAACATAACCCCCTACGTTGGCATGGGGAGTCTACTTGCCGGGTAGGACTCCGTCAAATTTAACATTCTTTAACTTTAATTTTATTCGCTAATTGTTGCATCCACTAGCCTAAATAGCCTACAAGAGCTCCTATGTTGGCACATAGTTAATGCAACATGATACTTTACTTAAGGACCCCTTAGGTCTAGTCCCCATCTACATGCTACATTCGGTGCTAGGTCAATCTCACGAAATAATATTTAAATATCATAATAACATAAGCATTGTATAACTTTCGACATCAAATCATCATCGGTGGAATAGCTCATTAAAACATTTCATTTGATGCAAATATGTGAGAATTGTCCTTTAACATTGAATCCTTTCTTTGGCTAAAAGCCATTTCTTCATCATTCAATCATTTCACCAGACTCCCTTAAACATAGGCATTTGCTCATAAACTTACAATTCAACTTCATTAATACATAGGAAGACTAGGTGGGTTCAATTCATAAAGACCTTCAAATACATTTAAAAAATACTTGTATGCATGAGAGTGATATAAATGCATCGAATCAAACATCTTAAAACAACCCACCATATACACTTTAAAACAACCTTTCAAGCCTTCATATAGGATCACTAACAAAAATATTTCATTTCATAAATGAGAGTCAATATATCAATTTAAACACAAAAAGCTTCAAATATACCATAATATATGCATTTTGAATCATCATGGAAATTCCCATAAGAATTCACCATTTGAAATTTGAAACATCAAGTTGAAAAAATATTTGGGCTCCATGGGTGAAAGAACCCATGGATGAAAACCCACATACCTTAGAGTGAAACTTTAAGAAAACTTGATTCTTGGTCTTCAATGAGGAGCCTTTTAATCCTTTGAGTTTGATAGAAAAAATGGAGGGGATGATTTGAGAGAGAGGAGGATGAAGATTAGGGTTCTTTGGAGGTGAAAGACTGAAAATAAATGACCCAAAAGGCATCCAAGTTCGTATATATGGATATTAGGTAATTTATCCAAAATGTCCCTACAAAATCTGGAAAACTGGACAAGTCTGCGATAGGTCCGCGACGTGGATGTGTCGCGCACCTTTCTGTTCAACAAAAAAATGAAATCTGGAAAAATTGTCAAAGTTTGCTGCAGGTCCGCGATGCGGACTTGTCGCGAACCTCTCCGGTCAACCAAGAATAACTTTTGACTCCGTACTAGAAAAAATGCAATCTTGGTGGAGTTGGAAAAAAGACTCAAAGAACTTTAATTTGATAAGTTATGGGCCTCCAATTCGTTATATTTTAGGAGATATGGTTGTTTGAAGTTGACCTTTATACGAACTCATTCGGAAACTTAGCCGATAAAAATTATTTGGAATCGGCTTGGTGTTAGAGATCTCTTATGATCCTAAAACACATAGAATACTCTTAAAATACTTAAGAATTGATCCTAACTCATATATACAACTAAAAGTCACCGAGTTCAATCCTATACGCCTAAAAAGAATGGTTCGAGTCTTGGCATAGAAATTTTTGAGATGTTACAAGAGTAAAGCTTAAAAATATAGGAAGTACGAGAGTTCATTGGATATTGATGGCTACCTCTGTCAACTCCCAGAAGCCTAGAATGATCACGAAAAGAGACAGCAATTAAAGTCCAGGCTCGGAACCTACACAAGTGTAGAAGTAAGGGTGAGTACCGAATAATGCGGTACCCAGAAAGCGAACTAGAAAAATTAAGTAAATCTAAAAGAATACACAAACTTTGTTTCCAACCCAACCGAACCACCAAACTACAACCTGCACAAAAAATAGCCTAACCTAATAGTTCATACTATACAGTTCAATAAGGTTCAGATCATATCTTAATATCACAGATATATCATACAAATACTCAAAATGTCACAAATAAGCATCAAAATGTCAACACAGATATACAGAATATGTATATGCACACTCAATGATCATGCATGTGTGCAATTGCCAGCAAATACCTTGACATAATAAGCTCTGACCGAAAATGACCTCGGTCTCATAATCTCTGACCAAAAATGACCTCGATCTCATAATCTCTGACTGGAAATGACCTCGGTCTCATAATCTCTTACTAGATATGACCTCGGTCTCATAATCTCCCTTGAAATGACCTTGGCCATATGCTCTCGCCAAAAATTACCTCGGTAATGTAATTCCATCGGAAATGACCTCGACAATATAATCCCATTAGAAATGACCTCGGCCATATCATATATCTAACTTGAAATGATGTCGGTTTGACAATCATATACCTCTCATCATAGTGTTTCAGAACCAATGCAACAGCATGCTCACACAAGTAATGAGGAATAAAAAATTCAGACAAACCGCAATCACAATTAGACTATCAAGTATTTCATCAAATACGCATAATTATCTAGATTACGGCATGCAAGTTTCAATACTCAATAATATCACACATAGTCTTTTATTAACCCCGTCGCTTCATTTTAGGTTAGTTCATATCATAATTAAACTCGTAACCTCATCTCTATTACGCCCCAACAAATATATAATGGGATATTAACAAATTCTAAGAGACTCATGGAGTTTTAAGAGTCCACTTGCCTTAACTATGATGCGATCAATCAATCCACGTGTGCCTTGCCTTTCCAATTATACTCTGAGTCTCCACAATCTATTAAAGTAATGATTCACAATCAGAAACTAACTCCAACGATACTAAGAATGTGAAATTTGGTGAAAAAGGGTTCAAAGGCTATAAATTCAACTTCACAAAATAGGGCTTTAAATTCGGGATTTTTTAGATAAAATTGTTCCTCTTAGTTTTAGGAACTCAATATAGAAAATCATTTCAAAAATCCAGACCTAATCAAGTCACATTCAATGATTTAAGATTTTTCTCAAGTTCTTAAAAATGGCCATTTTCACCTATTCAAATCCCCAAATACATGTTAGAATCATCAATTAATCAATGCAAAATGATGAAGTAGAGTTGAAATAACTTACCCAATGAAATCACATGAAAAAAAATTCTCTAAATCGCCACTATCGAGTTGCAACGTCCAAAAATGTAGAAAATAGCTTAAACATCTGCCAAAATACCTCTTAGATGTCGCTTAAGAGACAGCGGTTCGCTTAAGTGGACCCTCGCTTTTGCGAGATTTGGGTCACTTTTGCGACCCTCGACCCTTCGCTAAAGCAGCCAGTTTTTCGACAGGGTGTTGTCTTAAGTGAAGATCGCTTTTGCAACATCCCCTTCGCTTAAGCGAAGTCATCAAAACAAACAACTTTTATTAAGTCTCAAAGTCTCTGAATTGACCCTCGGAATTCGTTCAAAATCCCATATAGACAAACCATATATGCAACCCTACTAAACTTGTCATTTCAGATTCATCAAAACCATCATAATTCGATTTTTAGGTCTCCTTGACCTGAAAACCAAAAAGTCGCATCTAAACCATCATTATGCCTAAAAGTCCAAAACGCCCTCAAAGCTTCCAAAACATACAGAGGAACTCTCCCTAGGCCTAAAATCACCCTCAAATACAACAGAGTCGTCGGAATTCAATTTTGAGCATCCTATCCTCAAATGTTGACCAAAGTCAAACTCATCGCCAAAAACTCAAATATTTCCATCTTAATCCATCAAATCCACGATATGACCCCAAATTCGATTCCGTCAACTCCCTTAAACCAATTTCAACGTTCCAAAACAAATGGAATCAACAAAATTCTATTTCGAGACTCAAAACTCTGAATGACCTCAAATACTACTTTTGAGTCATTCTAAACCTCTAAAACTCAAAGTTTACCAAAAATATCAACTTTCCAAGTAAACTATAAAACCGACGTCAAATATCAATCAAATATGACTTGGGAAAACTATCGGGAGGGGGAAAATAGTCTTTTTATGAAAAATTCCAAAACTGACCTTCAGGGTCATTACATCATCCTCCACTAAAAACCATGTTCGTCCTCGAACATAAAGTAAATCAAAGTACCTGAAGACTCAAAAAGTTATGGATATCGGGCCCGTATGTCATCCTCCGACTCCCAAGTCGCCTCTCCGATTGAGCGGTACCTCCATTATACCTTTACTGAAGCTATCTCTTTGGTCCTAAGCTTATGGGCCTGTCTATCAAAATGGTTATGGGATCCTCCTCAAAGGTCAAATTTGTACCCAATTTCACTATGTCAAGAGATAACACATGAGACTCATCCGGTACATACTTCCAGAGCATGGATACATTAAATATACGATGTACCACGGATAAGCTAGGTGGAAAGGCTAATCTGTAAGCCACCTCTCCCACTCGCCCCAAAATCTCACACGGGCCAATAAACAGAAGGCTAAGCTTGCCTTTCTTTCCGAATCGCATTATACCCTTCATGGAAAACACTCGGAGCCAAACATGGTCACCCTTCATGAACTTCAATGGTCGAACCTTCCTAACTGCAGAGCTTATTTGCCTACTCTGGGATGTCAAGAGCCTACCCTGAATAATCCGAACATGCTCTATGGCATCTCTAAGCAAGTCCATTTCTAAAGAGTCTATCTCAACTGAGTCGAACCACCCAATAGGAGATCGACACTACCTACCATACAATGCCTCGAATGGGGCCATATAAATGATGGAGTTAGAATGTTGTTGTAGGCAAACTCTGCTAAGGGAAAATGCTGATCCCACCTAGCACCAAAATCAATAATACAAGATCGGAGCATATCCTCCAACATATGAATCATCCACTCAGACTGACCATCAGTCTGTGGGTGAAATGTTGTATTCATATCAAGCCTAATGTCCAGGCCCTCCTATAGAGCCTACCAAAAGTACAAAGTAAACACTGAACCTCGATCCAAAATAATGGATACTGGAACTCCATAAAGCCGAACGATCTGACATAATCTTTAGCAAATATTTTTTAATTTATCTAACGAAAAAGTATTATAATTTAACGCTTAGCACAGTGTTATTGAATGTTTGCTTGCACGGGCTATTCTTAACAAGTAGTATTAAACAGTATTTTTCAAGATATAAATTGCCAATTAACAATGATATTATTAATAAATTACTTTTAGTTAAATTTTTTAATAAACTTTTATTAAGGGCGATGTCACATTTCAAAAAATTCAAAATAGAAGAAGCATTTGTTAATTAAATTATTATATTCAATTATTCTTTAAAATTTTAAATTTAACTGATATTTTATGTAATTAGTTAATAATAAAAAGAAATATTGAAATAAAATACTAATAATTCTGATGTACTATACTAAATAAGTAAAAGAATTATTTTAATACAAGAGATTAAGTAAAATAAAACGGAGGGAGTATGAGCCCGTTTGGATGGGCTTAAAAAAGTAACTTTTATGTATAAAGTGCTGAAAGTTATTTTTATAAATAAGCAGTTGAGTGTTTGGATAAAAGTGCTTAAATGAGAAAAATTATGTGAATTTTAGGGTTAAAAAAATAAAAAGGGTAGTTTGGGAATTTAGTTAAAATATAAGGGATATAAAAGTAATTTTCATGGTCAAAGAAAATGACTTTAAGCACTTAGAAAAAAAAGTTAGGAATCCTAACTTTTCATTTTTGACTGACTTTAAGAACTTTCTGGCTTAAAGTTAGCATTAGGCAAACACGTCCAAAAGCTGAAAAGGGGCTTTAAGAGCCCGTTTGGATTGACTTAAAAAAAGTAACTTTTATGTATGAAGTGCTTTTAGAACTTTGAAGTGCTGAAAGTTATTTTTATAAATAAGCAGTTGAGTGTTTGGATAAAAGTGCTTATGATGTGAATTTTAATATTAAAAGAATAAAAAAAGGTAGTTTGAGAATTTAGTTAAAATATAAGGGATATAAAAGTAATTTTCATGGTCAAAGAAAATGACTTTAAGCACTTTGGAAAAAAAAAGTTAGGAATCCTAACTTTTCATTTTTGACTGACTTTAAAACTTTATGGCTTAAAGTCAGCATTAGACAAACACGTCCAAAAGCTAAAAAGGGACTTTAAATTGATTTTGACCAACTTAAAATCAATCTAAACGGACTCTAAGTTGATTTTGACCAACTTAAAGCCAATCCAAATGGGCTCTATATCTCAAATGGGTTCTTTCAAAAATTGGAAATTGAGAAGAGGACAGCTAGCGGATGCTACAGCAAGCTCAAAAGTACGTGAAAGGAAAATGTCGCGTTACCTTTTTGTTTGTGCAGTCTTTGACTCTTGACAGTGACGTAATCACAATTTAATATTCCCTCTCTTTTAATTTACTTATTTTTACTTTATTTTTCGATTAAATTTTTTTTATTCTTATTTTTCATGTGATATATTTAAAAATTACGAAGTCTTTTGATTTATTTAAATATTTTTTAATCTTTAATTATGTATGATTCAAAAGTTTTTAAAATGAAAGGCAAACAGACAAATTAAAGCAGGCAAATCTTCAATGTTTTAAGGAAATTAGAGGAGGCGGTTGCTTGGGGATTAAGCTGCTGTCGGATTTAATTACCTTGAAATACTTTGTAAAGGTTGGAGTCTCTTTTTTCTCTTTTATTTATTCTCCACTCAATTAACTGTGGTTTAAAAGAATAATTTTTGGGGAGGGAATGATAGAAAGTGTTGAAAAAGTGACAAAAGGGATCAATTGCAAGTTTTGCTATTTAGCTTTGTTGGAAAATTATGATGTATTTCAAATGATATTAAATATTGATTTTGATAAATGGCAAGAGTTTTTTTGACAACACATACTCCCAATGCCCTATTGCATGTAATGGTTTGGACAAGTGGCTGCACTTGTCATAATTTACAACAACTTCTATCCGTATAAATATCTTTCTAATCATCCATTTTAGATACACCAAAAATAAAAATAAAAATATGGGCACCTACAACTCAAACGTCAAATTTTATATTAAATTTGGTATTAACATTAAATTTTGTGAAAATCAAGTCCAATTACTGCATCAAATTTTATACCAATGAGAATATTTTTCTCCCTTTTCATTATTATATTATTATTTCTTATTTCATTTATTATTTATTATTTCATTTGTATTTTCTTATCTCACCAAACAAAATTCTTTCTAAAACACTCACTAAATATAATTTTAATATTATTTCAAATTACAGTCGTTTAATATAAAATTATTGAGACTTTGTATGATTAAACTCTTCATGAGATTACATTAGATATATTTAATTTAAAAAAAATTCAAGAATAGGAAAATAATTTATAAAAAAAAATAAATTTTAAATCTAAAATTAATATTATGAAAATATTACGTAAAAATAACAAAATATTTAATTAAAACATACAATTTATATAATGTTTAATTAAAAGTATTGTATAATGAAATAATAATAATTCAAAAAGTACAATTTGTGTGATGAATAGTGTTACAACAAATTTGGTATAACACTATTCACTCACCAAATTTGGTATAAAATTTGATGTGGATTGGAATAGTTTTACACCAGTATTTGATGTAAAATTTGGTGTGGATTGGAGATGGTCTAAGCTACCATCTCTCATCTTTCCCACTCCCCCTCTCACGCTTTCTTTTTCCTTTTTTTTGAGCTTAACATTTAATTTTATTATCTTTAATCTTTTAATTAATTTGCTGATGTTAATTAAATTTTACTAATTCTTGTATACTCTATTTGATTCTTGTATACTCTATTCACTTAGAGAAGGCTTGTTTAATTCTGTGAAGCATTTCACAATGTTGAAATGGTTTCTTAGAAAAGAGCCCAACACGACTCAAGTATTATATATATATCTAATTTTTGGTATTATTATTTTGATAAATAATAAGTTATACTACTAGTTTGATATTTAATTGTTCCCCAACAATATAGAAACTATGGAAAATAATACATGTCCTGGAACTATTGATAATATTGATACGATCTTGTCATGACCCAAGGCTATGGCCTAGACGTGACACATCGAATAAGGAACCCAAAAGTATCTCAAACAAGCCTTTTAGCATCCATTTAGCTTTTCATAGGTAATAACAATAAATAAACAAGCGAAAATCATAATAATAAATCTTCAACTTATATATGTACAACAATACCTCAAACTTTTAGATTTAATGGGGCTAAGACAAGTCCCTAGCTCACCCTCAATTAAAATAGAATGAAGTGTCATAATAAGTGTCTAAAGGCATCAACATATCATAAGCTAGAAAGATAAATGAGTATTGTTCCCGGAACATGGAAACCCACCAAAGGTAGCCTTCAAATGAAATCTCAACTAGCCACGTGGAGGAGAACGAGGAGGAGCACCGGTTTCTACATGGTGATATAATGTAGGCAAAAATATGCGTTAGTACTTTGAATGTACTAAGTATGTATACATGCAATACAATGTAAAACATATAGGACATTTATAAGGTAAAGTACATAAATGAGTGCATGCATAAGAAATCAAGTAGATAGCATTTAAATCATACATATGTGAATATATACATGCATGATTAATCTTGTAAATAGCATTTGAAATGTTCTGACTATAATCGACATTAAGACCATGTGAGTTATTACATGGAATCCAATATAACCCTCTCTACATTGGTCGGGGAGTCTACTTGCCTAGGGTAGAAATCCGTCAACTTTACATTTTACTTGAACTTTAAGGGCTTTTGTGAATCCATTAGCCCAAGCCTACAAGGGCTCCTACGTTGACTCGTTGTTAATGAGACAAGGGATTGTTACTAGGATTCCCTTATCGAATCCCACCTCAATGGTCCATTCGATGCTAAGTCAATCCCATGGATTGGTTTAATACTTCAAAATAGTCATTGCATATAGTTTGAGAATTCAAAACGTCACATTTGGTAGAATAGCTCATAAAACCTTTGGTGATTCAAATATGCAAGAATTAACCTTATGTTAATATCATCGTTAATATCATTTCATCATTCTTTTATTTCATAACACTCCCTTTTGATCATAGACATTGATTTCATAAATATTCATTTGGAATCAAAGCTTTGAAGTCAAACTTCATTGAAAATATAGTAAAGTTAGGTGGGTTCAAATCACTTCAAATTTCAAACATATATGTAAATGAAATTATGCATAAATACTTTGAAATCCATTAATCATGTTTTAAACAACCCGCGTTTCAAGTACTTGCCCAAGCCATAGTTGCTCAAGCTAATAGGGAAATTATTGGTCCCGTGAACCCTAATAAGGGTATGACGGCTAGTCAGGTTCATGATTTCACACGGATGAACCTTCCTGAATTCCATGGATCTAAGGTGGACGAGAGTTAAGATTGTGGGTATCATGGGCATTGATCGGGTGGAGAAGGTGGATTTGGCGGCATATCAACTCAAGGGGGTTGCACAAGTTTGTTTTGAACAATGGAAGAGTGAAATGGGTAGAGATGATGATCCCATTGATCAGGAAGAGTTCAAGAGTGCTTTCCTGGATCGGTCATTTCCATTGGAGTTGAGGGAAGCTAAGGTGTAATAATTCATCAATTTGAGGCAAGGTAATATGAGTGTAATGGAGTATGCTCTAAAGTTCACTAAGTTGTCAAAATAGGCTCCTTTCATGGTTGTCTATGCTAGTGCTCATATGAGCAAATTTATTTCAGGTGAGTCAGACTTGGTGGTAAAAGAATATAGGACCGCTATGTTGATTAAGGAGATGGACATATCAAGGCTTATGACCTATGAAAAATAAATTGACGAAGAGAAGTTGAAAAAGTAAGTTGGGTAATGGTGGTCGTTCATAATTTTTCCAAAATTCTTTCAACACTTTAGCTCTAAAGTTCAACAAAGATAGGGTGTCTAATCCTAAGCCTTAAGGAGGATCTCCGAGTGGTCAACCTATTCCCCCATACAAGCAGTGTGGGAAGAAGCATCTAGGAGAATGCCTAGCGGGTTCCGATTCTTGCTTTGGTTTTGGCAAAAAGGGTCACCAAGTGAAGGATTATCCTTCGGGCGCTACTAGAGGTGAAGGTGGTCGACCCCAGACTTAGGCTCAGATTACTATAGGCTAACCGGCTTAGTATGGTACTACTTGGGGTGGCAGTTAGTGCCAAAATAGATTTTATGCTTTACAGACTCGTCAGGAGTTGGAGGATTCACCCAATGTGGTGGCTGGTATGTTTAAAGTATTTGAGTTTGATGTTTATGCATTATTAGATCCGGTGCTACATTATCATTTGTTACTCCTTATCTTGCTATGACATTTGTTGTTAGTCCCAAAAACTTGTTAAAGCCTTTATCGATCTATACTCTTGTTGGTGATTCAATTTTGGCTAATAGAGTCTATAAAAATTGTCTAGTCTTATTTTTTCATAAATTCACCTCAGTTGATCTTATAGAGCTTGACATGATAGATTTTGATGTTACTCTTGGTATGGATTGACTTAATACATATTATTCTTCCATATGTTATAGAACCCATGTGGTTAAGTTTAAGTTTCCTAACGAGCCAGTCCTAGAATGGAAAGGTAGTAACTTTGTGTTTAAAATCCAATTTATCTCGGGTCTTCAGGCTAGAAAAATTATTTTCAAAGGTTGCATTTATCATCTAATTCGGGTTAGGGATACAAATTCTGAAGCTCCTACTCTTAAGTCAGTTTTGGTTGTTAATGACTTTCCAGAAATTTTTCCCGATGATCTCCCAGGTACCCCTCCCAAAAGGGAGATAGTTTCACGACCCAAGCTAGGCCCTAGGCGTGACACGACGATTAGTATTTTGAGTGATTCCAACAATCCTCTTAGCATATATAGCATGGCATAAACAATATTAAATCAAGATTAGGCATAAATGTGGAAGGTAGTCTCAACATAAAAATCTCAAAATAAGGAGAAATCAGACATAATAGTCAATATGAATGACCCATACTACTATAGTCTGACAATGCCTCTATTAAACCTAGAAGGGACATAAGACAAGTTCCTAGCACACCAAACATAATGAAAGAACATAAGTCTGAAAAATAGGGAAATAACATGACGAGTTTGCCCTTGAATAATGAGGACTCACAAAATGTTAACTTTGAGTAGTTAACCATCTAGCCACGTGTAGGAGGATGAAAGTCGGATACTACATTATGAGATAATATAGGTAAAAGTATACGTTAGTACATGAAATGTACTAGGTATGAAGAATATGCAATGCGTGTCATAAATCACGATAATACAATGAACAAGCTAAACATAGTTAAAACCTTTAAAACACCACAAGAAGAATAAGAAATAGTCAATGCATAAAAACTCGTAAAAAGGTTATAAGAAAATCAAAGCATAGTGTAAGTCATTAAAGCTACGCATGAGATACTATTAACCGACATAAACTATATGAGCTATAACATGGAGTCCGGTATTTACCTCACACACCAAAAAGAGAGGGTCCATACTTGCAAAGATAAGAACCGTAACACCGTCTAAGTGGATCCTCTATGCTACTAAGGAATCAAGCCTCAACTATTGGGTGGCTCTTTCTAAGAAATCAAGCCTCTACTAACAGGTGATCCTTTTTCTTATGGTGACACGAAGTTATGAGATAATAGGATTTCTACTAATAGTTTCATGCCTCTACTAATGGGTGAGCCTCTATCACGTGGTCCATTCGCTGCTAGGTCAACTCTCAACGGAATATCATACATAATATAACATAAGCTTTGAAGATGGTAAAAATCTAGTAATACCAAGTTCATCATAAATACTTGAAAATCATAAGAATATCCTTCAACATATCATCATATCATAACATATTCATAAATAAACTTATCTAAATCACAAAATCGTGATAATCTTTTCATAAAATTCATATTGATACTTCATCTGGAAGCATCTTTAAAGTCATAGTTTATAAATTCATGATGTATGCCTAAGTCTCAAATCATAGCTCAAAATCATAAAATAGGCATAATGCATGGGTTCATGTAAAAGTCCTTGAAAATATGTAATTAATATGGATTAATAAGATCATTGAGAATGAATTAATCCATAATTAAATGAACCCAATTCTAAATCATCAAAACCCTAAAACCATTGAATTGAAATTGATAGAAAAAGGAGAAATCTTTGGGACTCCATGGATGGAAATGATCCATGGATGAAATTCCCACATACCTTAAAGAGTTCTAGCCTTGAAATTGAAAATGAGACTTGAGTTCTTAAAACCCTAGTTTGATTTGAGAAGAAGACCTTGGGAAAACCTTTGATAGAAGGTTTCTATTGATTCTTGAATTTTTTGAAATGAAATCTTTGGGGTTAGTGATGGAGAAGAGGAACCTAGGTTTGTTTTGAGAGAATTTCTTGAGATTTGGATGTTTAGATTGGTGATTATTAGATAAAAAGTAGTTATTGAATGATATATTTCTTTAAAAACACTCAAAAATAACTTAGAATAGGGTTAAAAATCTTTGAAAAGGACCAAACTAACCTTGGGACACGTGTATGAAGTTGCTGGAAAATTATGCAGGAAGCCTTTTATGGAAGGCTTCACGGCCCGTAGTGGTGGTCATGAACATGCGACTGCCTAATAGGGCTTCACTAAAATGGATATAACCTTTTACTCTGAACTCCAATTAAGACAAAAATGGTGATGTTCAAAAGAGGACTGAAAGACCTTTAATTTGATAGGTCATCGGACACCTAATTGTTTATATACTATGAGATATGATCGTTTGAATTTGATCCAAGTAAAATCTTATATCTAAACTTAATAGATAAGAAAGCTTTCAACTTACTTTGTACTAGAGGATTCCTGTGATCTTAAAATATCTCCAAATCTATTCTCACATTAAAAAATTGACCTTAACACCTATGCACAATTAAGAATCACCCCGTCTGACCCTATAGGCATATGAGAATGGTTTGGGTCCTTAGCTTAAAACTTTTTGAGGTGTTACAATATCCTCTTCTTGGGAACATTCAACCTCGAATGAGACGCAACCTAACATGGATAGGATATTGAAAGAGGACTATCAACCTAACAAGAATGCAATGACATGTTTAAAATGTGTAAACCCTGAGATTTTTAACTTAACATAAAACATAGCTTAATATCAACTTCATGAACATGCATGCTTATGAAAGACGTATGAATATCTAAATTGCATGAATTCAGAAGGGTAGACATGAGGAGCTAATACTTCATCTAAAATGGAAACTTAACCATTCAGGTTTTAAAGTTAAAAAAGGCATGATTTTGAAACACATAGAACATGAGTTAGAAGGAAAACCTTACGGAACTCAACTCTATCGCACGACTTAAGAATGATGATAGAAGTCAAGTTTTCTAAAATATGTCATAGCCTCCTTTTCATAGATGTGACGTGCGTCACACCCATGAACAAAACTCTACTCGATACAATATGATAAACACCTTAGAACACTTGAACTTTGTGCTCTGATACCAAGTTTTTTATGACCCAAGATAGGTCTTAGGTGTGACACTAAGATTAGAATTCTGAGTGATTCCAATCAAGCCTCTTAGCATACATAGCATGACATAAACTATATTGAATCAAGATTATACATAAATGTAGAAGGTATTCTCAACATAAAAATCTCGAAATAAGGAGAATTCAAAAACAATAGTCAACATGAATGACCCATACTACTATAGTTTGACAATTCCTCTACTAAACTTAGACAGAGCATAGGACAAGCTCCTAGCACACCAAACATAATGAAAGAACATAAGTCTAAAAAATAGGGAAATAACATAATGAGTTCGCCCTCGAATAATAAGGACACAAAAAATGTTAACTCTGAGTAGATCACCAACTAGCCACGTGCAGGAGAATGAGAGTCGGATACTACATTATGAATTAATATAGGTAAAGTATGCATTAGTACATGAAATGTACCAAGTATGAAGAATATGCAATGCATGTCATAAATTATGATAATGCAATGAACAAGCTAAATATAGTTAAAAACCTTTAAAACATCACGAGAAGAATAAGAAATAGTCAATGCATAAAAACTCGTAAAAATATTATAAGGAAACTAAAGCATAGTGTAAGTCATAAAAACTTTGAGAGAGATACTGTTAACCGACAGAAACCATGTAAGCTATAATATGGATTCCAGTGTTTACCTCACACACTGAAAATAAAGGGTCCATACTTGCCAAGATAAGAATCATAACATCACCTAATTGATCCTCTAAGTTACTAAGGAATCAAGCCTAAACTATCGGATGACCTTTTCTAAGGAATCAAGCCTCTACTAACGGGTGATCCTTCTTCTTATGGTGACACATAGTTATGGGACAGTAGTATTTCTACTAATAGTCTCATGCCTCTACTAACGGGTGAGCTTCCATCCTGAGTCCACTTGGTTCTAAGTCAACTCTCAACAAAATATCATACGTAATATAATATAAGCTTTGAAGATGGTAAGAATCTAGTAATACCAAGTTCATCATAAATACTTTGAAAATCATAAGAATAGCTCTTTCAACATATCATGATATCATAACATATTCATAAATAAACTTATCTAAAGCACAAAATCGTGATAAACTTTTCATAAAATTCATATTGATACTTCATCTGGAAGCATCCTTAAAATCATAGTTTATAAATTCATGATATATGCCTAAGTCTCAAATCATAGTTCATAATTATAAAATAGTCATAATGCATGGGTTCATGCAAAAGTCCTGGAAAACATGTAATTACGATGAATTAATAAGATCATTGAGAATGAATAAATCCATAATTAAATGAACCCAATGCTAAATCATCAAAACTCCAAAATAATTGAATTGAAATTGATAAAAAAAAAAGGGAGAAATCTTTGGGACTCCATGGATAGAAATGACCCATGGGTGAAATTCCACATACCATAAAGAATTATAGCTTTGAAATTTAAAATGAGACTTGAGTTCTTGAAACTCTAGCTTTATTTGAGAAGAAGACCTTGGGAAAACCTTTGATAGAAGGTTTCTATTGATTCTTAAATTTTTTGACTTGAAATCTTTGGGTTAGTGATGGACAAGAGGAACCCTAGGTTTGTTTTGAGAGAATTTCTTGAGATTGGGATGTTTAGATTAGTGATTATGAGAGGAAAACTAGTTATTGAATGATATACTCTTTTAAAAACACACAAAATAACTTAGAATAGGATTAAACATCTTTGAAAAGGACTAAACTAACCCTGGGACACGTGTAGGAAGTTCCTGGAAAATTATGCAGGAAGCCTTTTACGGAAGGCTTCACGGCCCGTAGTGGTGGTCACGAACATGCCACTTCCTGATATGGCTTTCCTAAAATGTATATAACCTTTTACTCTGAACTCCAAATGAGACAAAATTGGTGGTGTTGGAAAGGGGACTGAAAGACCTTTAATTTGATAGGTCATGGTCCACATAATTATTTATATACTATGAGATATGATCGTTTGAATGTGATCCAAGTAAAATCTTATATCTAAACTCAATTGGTAAGGAAGCTTTGTACTCAACTTTGTGCTAGAGAATTCTTGTGACCTTAAAAAAATCTCCAAATCTATTTCCACATTAAAAAATTGACCTTAAAACTAATGCAAAATTAAGAATCACCCCGTACGACCCTATAGGCATTTGAAGAATGGTATGGGTCCTTAGCTTAAAAAATTTTGGGGTGTTACAATATCCTCCCCTTGTGAACATTCAGCCTCGAATGAGACACAATCAAGCATGGATAGGATATTGAAAGAGGACTATCAACCTAACAAGAATGCAATGACATGTTTAAAATATGTAAACCCTGAGATTTTTAACTTAACATAAAACATAGCTTAATATCAACTTCATGAACATGCATGCTTATGAAAGACATGTGAATAGCTAAATTGCATGAATTCAGAAGGGTAGACATGAGGAGCTAATACTTCATCTAAAATGGAAACTTAACCATTCAGGTTTTAAAGTTAAAAAAGGCATGATTTTGAAACACATAGAACATGAGTTAGAAGGAAAACCTTACGGAACTCAACTCTATCGCACGACTTAAGAATGATGATAGAAGTCAAGTTTTCTAAAATGTGTCATAGCCTCCTTTTCATAGATGTGACGTGCGTCACACCCATGAACAAAACTCTACTCGATACAATATGATAAACACCTTAGAACACTTGAACTTTTTGCTCTGATACCAAGTTTTTTATGACCCAAGATAGGTCTTAGGTGTGACACTAAGATTAGAATTCTGAGTGATTCCAATCAAGCCTCTTAGCATACATAGCATGACATAAACTATATTAAATCAAGATTAGATATAAATGTGGAAGGTATTCTCAACATAAAAATCTCGAATTAAGGAGAATTTAAACATAATAGTCAACATGAATGACCCATACTACTATAGTTTGACAATGCCTCTACTAAACTTAGACGGGGTATAGGACAAGCTCCTAGCACACGAAATATAATGAAAGAACATACGTCTAAAAAATAGGCAAATAACATGACGAGTTCTCCCTTAAATATTGAGAACTCACAAAATGCTAACTCTGAGTAGATCGCCATCCAGCCATGTGCAGGAGGATAAGATTCAGATACTACATTATGAGATAATATAGGTAAAAGTATGTGTTAGTGCATGAAATGTATCATGTATGGAGAATATACAATACGTGCCGTAAACCTAGATAATGAAATAACCAAGCTAAACATAGTTAAAAACCTTTGAAACATCATGAAAAGAATAAAAAATGATCAATCCATAAAACTCGGTGCTAGGTCAACTCTCAAAGGAATAACATACGTAATATAACATAAGCTTTGAAGATGGTAAGCATTTAGTAATACCAAGTTTATCATAAATACTTGAAAATCATAAGAATAGCTCCTTCAACATATCATGATATCATAACATATTCATGAATAAACTTATCTAAAGCATAAAATCGTGATAAACTTTTCATAAAATTCATGTTGATACTTCATCTGGAAGCACCCTTAAAATCATAGTTTATAAATTCATGATGTATGTATAAGTCTCAAATCATAGCTCATAGTCATAAAATCGTCATAATGCATGGGTTCATTTAAAAGTCCTTGAAAACATATAATAAAAATGAATTAATAAGTTCATTCAAAAGATATTAAACCATAATTAAATAAACCCAATGCTAAATCATCAAAACTCTAAAACCATTAAATTAAAATTGATAGAGAAAGAGAAATCTTTGTGACTCCTTGAATGAAAAATCTTTGTGACTCCTTGAATGAAAGGCATCCATGGATGAAATTCCCACATACCTTAATGAATTCTAGCCTTGAAATTGAAAAGGAGTCTTGAGTTCTTGAGACCCTAGCCTGATTTGAGAAGAAGACCTCCACAAAACCTTTGATAGAAGGTTTCTCTTGATTCTTTATTTTTTTGACTTGAAAGTTTTGGGGTTCTTGATGGAGAAGAGGAACCCTAAGTTTGTTTTGAGAGAATGTTTTGAGACTAGGATGTTTAGATTGGTCATTATGAGAAGAAAACTAGTTGTTGAATGATATACTCCTTTAAAAACACTCAAAAACAACTTAGAATAGGGTTAAAAACTTTGAAAAGGATCGAAATAACCCTGGGATACGTGTAGGATATTGCTGAAAAATAGACTTACTTCTTCTTTATTATTGACTTTTACCAGAAGTGTCTGATGGTTTTGTGGTATATTGTGATACTTCTAGGGTTGGTCCTTATCATGTTTTGATGCAAAATGGTAAGGTGATATTCTATGCTTCTAGGCAACTTAAGGTGCATGAAAAGAACTATCCGACCTATGATTTTGAGTCAGTGACAGTTGTATTTGGTTTGAAGATTTGGAGAACTATCTCTATAGTGTCTATGTTGATGTATTAACTAACCATAAGAGTTTCTAATATATGTTCAACCAAAGGGACTTAAACTTTAAACAAAAGAGATGGCTTGAGTTGTTGAATCATTATGATATGAGTATATTGTACCATTTGGGTAAATCAAATGTGATTGCTGATGTTGTTAGTAGGTTATCTTTGAATAGTATTACTCATATTGAGGATGAAAAGAAGGAGTTAGTTCGTGATGTTCATAGACTAGCTCATTTGGGTGTTTGCTTGGTTGATTCAGAGGATGGTGGTATTGTTGTACAAAATGGCTCTGAATTATCTCTTATGGCGGATGTTAAAGGAAAGTAAGACAATGATCCTACTTTGGTTAAGTTGAAGAAAGACGTTGACGAAAAAGACAACGAGGCTTTCTCCCAAAGAGGAGATGGTATGCTTAGATATCTAGGCCGATTATGTGTTCCCAATGTTGATGGTTGAGGGAAATGATATTGTCCAAGGCTCATAGTTTGTGGTATTTTATTCATCCAAGTTCCACAAAGATGTATAGAGATTTGAGAGAAGCGTATTAGTGGAATGGCATGAAGAGCGATATTATGGAGTTGGCGGCTAAGTGTCTTAATTTTCAACAAGTAAAGATTGAACATCAAAATTTGGGAGGTTCAACTCAAGACATTGAGATTCCTACTTAAAAGTAGGAAGACTTGAATATGGACTTCATTACAGGTATTCCTCATACTTATAGGAAACATGATTTGATTTGGGTTATCATTGACCGAATGACTAAGTTGGGGCATCCTCTTCCCATTAAGACTTTCTATTCAGTCAAGGATTATGCTAGACTTTACATTCGTGAGTTGGTTAATTTCATGGTGTTTTATTATTTATTATTCTGACTGAGGTACCCACTTTACATCTCAGTTTTGGAGGTCTTTCCAAAAGGATCTTGGTACTCAAGTTAAGTTGAGCACAACTTTTCACCCTCAGACCAATGAACAAGCTTAGTGTACTATTAAAGACCTTGGAAGACATGTTGAGATCTTGTGTAATTAACTTCAATTGTAATTGAGATGATCATTTTCCATTAATCGAGTTTGCTTATACCAATAGTTACCATTCTAGCATTCATAGGGCTCCATTTGAGGTCTTATATGGTAGGAGATGTAGGTCTCCTATTGGTTGGCTTGAAGTTTGTGAAGTTGCCTTGATAGGACTTGAGTTGGTGGATGAGGCTATGGATAATATTAACTCATTAGAGAAAGGTTAAAAACTGCTCAAAGTTGACAAAAATCCTATTTAGATGTAAGGAGAAGAGAACTTGAATTTGGGGTAGGTGATTGGGTTTACTTGAAAATCTCACCCATGAAGGGTGTGATGCATTTTGGAAAAAAAGGGAAGCTTAATCCCCGATATGTAGGCCCACATCAGATTATGAGGTGTTCCAATAAGGTGGCATATGGGTTGTATTTGCCTTCTTAATTGGCATCGATGCATCCGGTGTTTTATATTTCATTGTTAAGGAAGTGTATGGGTGATCCAAGCTCTATTGTGATTTACAAAGTGTTGGAGTAAAGGAGAGTTTATTCTATGAGGAAGTTCCATTTGGAAGTTGCATCCATTAAAATATTGTGGAGGAACAGAGGTTGAAGATATTACATAGGAGGCTGAAGCTGATATGAAGTACAATATCTTCATCTTTTTCCTTCCACTCCAAGTTGAGGTATTAAGTTTCTTCATGATTTACTTATTCAAATTCATGCTTTTAAGTCATTCTCATATTTTTCTATGCATGCATGTTTATGAAATGATTTTCAAATAATGATTTAGCTTGGGATTGAATATTCATTGGTTTTATGCATTTTGAAGTATTTTGCATTCATGTTGGGCTGCTATGTCTCCTTTACTACTCTATTAATTATAGCTTGAGTCTCATTCAAGGATGAATGTTCCCAATGGGGAGATATTGTAAAACTCCAAAAGTTGGAAAGCCAAGTCAAGGGAAAAGTTGTAGAAACTTATCCGATGAATGATTCTACAAGCCCACCTACGACACATAGGAAATCCTACGAGCCATGAGAAGGCAGTTGTAGAACGCCTAAACACTAAGGAAAAACTTGGGTTTTGAAATGATTCAAGTTGACACCTCATAGAAATATTGACGAGCCATAGAAAAGGCTTAGAAGGGAAAAGGTCCTGAAGAATGAAATTTCACTAAGTATGAACCCGCTCTATGAGGGGTTCCTATGAACCGTAGAAGTTCCTATGACCTATAGGAAGGACCTGTAGATGATGTTCTGAAAGTTGAATTCTAAAAATTTGAAAAATTAGTAGGATAAGAAGGGTCTACAATTCATAAGATCTTTGACGGATCATAGACCCGAGTTGTAAGATGGGTCCTGAGGTTTGGGAAATTGGCTAAGTGTTGGGGTAGTAGACGGCTTAACCCTATGACTTGTAACACCTTAGATGACCTGTAGAACCTATTCGTAAGTCCCAAAATACAAATTCCTGTAGTTTGAAGTTTTGTGCACTAATTCTACAACCCGTTGGTCCCCACTTATAGGTTAGTCCGGTAGACTTTAATGAGGGGTATTTTAGAATTTTCCCCATTTCTCCTACACCTATACTATGTCATTTTGGGGTATTCTACAAACCCTATAAGTACCTAAATCCTTCAAATTCTCATTATTCCCTCTCATTCTCTCAAATTCACCTAAGGAGTTCAAAGTTTTCTCTCAAGTCTTCTTCTCTAAGAAAGAGTTATGGTTTCAAGACCAAGTCAAGTCTCTATTTTTTAGAGCTTGCTTTTGGGTTTTGATTATCAAGGTATGTGGGAATCTCATCCTTGGATCCTTTCCATCCATGGAGTCTTGAGGATTTCTCTCTTCTTTTATAAATTTCAATTCAATAAATTCTAGTAGTTTGATCAATATGCAATGGTTCAATTTAATTATGGTTTTGCTTAATTCTAATAGTCTATTCATGCATTAAGTCTAATTATATGTTTTCAATAAGTTATGGAAGGACCCTTGCATTATGCCATAAATTTCAATTTTTAAGCTATGAATTTATGATCAAAGATTTATGAAACTTATGAACTACATTTTCAAGTATGTGTCAAGAAAGAAACCATGAATTGTGAAAGGTTTTCTCACAATATGCAAGAACTTATGATTTGGATGCTTAAGATAGGTAAGTGTACACATGTTTTGTTATGGTCATGGTTTTCAAGAAGCCATCCTTATTCTATAATTTTATGAATGTGGATTGTTATTTAGTTGCTTTTCCTAATGATTATGTTTTCATGTTTTCCATTGGGATTGACTTAGTATCGAGCAAACTACGTGGTGGGGATCCACAAGACATCCCTAGTAGCAACCCTTAGTTCAAAACCTACGTGCCACCGTATGTGCCTTAATGACTTAGCGAGTGGATCCATAAATAGTTCATGGTATGTTTATGATACGGAGTCTATCTTGGCAAGTAATCTCTCTCTTCTCGATGTAGGAGTTACATCGAATCTGTGTTATAGCTCACATGATTTTAAATGTTGGTTAAGTTTAATATCTCACATATGTATATACTATGTTCTGTAGGCTGTTATCATTTTACGATGCATTGACCTTATGATATGATTTTAAGTGTTTTTATGTTTTATTCATGTTTTCAAGATATTGGTCATGAATCATATGTTCATATTGATTATGTCCTATTGTTCTTGTTCATTCACATACTTAGTATATTTTATGTACTAACATATGTATTTTGCCTGCATTGTATCATAATGTAGGGTCAGATGATCACTCGCATCCCATTCATGGCTAGAGCTTGAGTTACTATTTTCCTATTATTGGTGAGTCCTCATGTTTCGAGAACATGATACTTATGATTTTCTTTCATGTTCCAATATGAATTTTATTTTCTATGTTGGTGAGCTAGGAACTTGTCCTAAGCCGCATCCATAGTAGTAGAGGTATGTTAGGTTGTCATGGAGTCTATGTTGTCTCGTATTTGGAGACTTCAGCTTGCTTTTCCCTCTTTACGAGATTTCCTTATTGAGCTTATATTCTGCATTCATGTCTTTAGATTTTCTTTCTTATTTTCCTTATGTATGCTAATGTATGATATGTTAAGAGGCTTAGGTAGAGTCCTTTGGGATTCTAATCATTGTGTCACACCTACGGCCTAGCTTGGGTCGTGATACTATGTATGCTAAGAGTCTTGGTTAGAGTGTCTCAAGATTCTAATCATTATGTCATGTCTAGGGGTCTAACTTGGGTCATGACAAACTTAGTATCCGAGCATAAGGTTCAAGTGTCCTAGGGTGTCTCACATTCTATATCTAGTAGAGTCTTGTTCATGGGTGTGAAGCAAGCGCGTCACATATATAAATAAGAGGCTATGAGGAATTTAGGAAACTTCAGTTATTTCATCACTCTTAAATCGTGTGATAGAGTTGAACTCTATAGGTTTTCCATATAACTCTTGTTCTTTGCATTATAAAATCAAGCCTCCATGAAGAGCTTCATTGCGAAGAAATGTGGATGAGGAGCAACAAGCTCCATGAGCTCCTAACTATCCCTTGGCCAAGCAAGTCTCTCATGCCAAGTTTAAGGTAACTTTTCAATTACTTGGCTAAGCTATAACGACATAAGCCAACCGCAAGGTGGTTCCTCTCGTGAATCCAAATATTTGTACAGTAGCTAAGAGAGTTCATGATTTTAAAAGGATAAACCCTCTAAAATTTCATGGGTTCATGTTGCATGAGGATCCACATGATTCATTGAAGGGATTCACAAGATTATCGATATCATGGGAGTTAGTCCAGTGGAAAAGGAGGATTTTTCTACGTATTGATTGAAAGGTGTGGCCCAAATTTGGTTTGATCAATGAAAAAAAGAAAGAGCTAGGGATGTGGGTCCCTTGTATTTGGGAAGAATTTAAGAATGCCTTTCTTGACCATTTCTCTCCCCTTAAGTTGAGGGAGGCTAAAATTCAAGAGTTCATCAACTTGAAACAATGTAACATAAGTGTGCGGGAATATGCCTTGAAGTTCATATAATTGTCTAAATATGCTCCATTCATGGTTGCCGACTCTAGAGCTTGTATGAGCAAGTTTGTATTGGGTGTTTTGGATTTGGTGGTCAAAGAGTGTAGAACCACTATGTTTATCAAAGATATGGACATCTCAAGGTTGATGACTCATGCCGAGCAAATTGAGGAAGCAATTCAAGAAGAAGGCTAAGGAGTCAAAGAGGGTAAGGACTGATAGTGGTGACTTTTCACATATAAAGTCTAGTAATGGTGGCTGTTCACAAGTTTGCTCAACGTTCTCCAGTTAGAATTCTTCTAGTACTCCATCTTCGAAGTTCAACAAGGATAGGGTGTCTAACCATAAGCCTCAAGGGAGTGCTCTGAGTGGTCATACTATCGCCGTATGTAGGAAGTGTGGGAAGAACCACTGAGGAGATTGTTTGGCGGGTTATAATGCTTGTTATGGTTGTGTAAAGATGGGTTATAGGGTGAGAGATTGTCCCTCAGGTGCTATTAGAGGTAGAGGTGGTCGACCTGAGACTCAGACTAGTTCTTTCAATCATTTGACTTCATAGGGTACTTCATTAGGTTCTGGTGTGGTCAGCGCCATAAAAGATTCTATGCCCTTCATAATCAACAGGATTTGGAGGATTCTCCTGACGTGGTCACTAGTATGTTATAAGTCTTTCAATTTGATGTTTTTGCTCTGTTAGATCCAGGAGCAGATCTTTGTTTTGTGACTTCTTATCTTTCTATAAAGTTTAATGTTAGTTCCAAAGTCTCGTTCGAGCCTTTTTCAGTCTATACTCCTATTGAGGATTTAGTTTTAGCTAAACAGGTCTATAGAAATTATCCGATCTCATTTTTTCATAAAGTCATCTCAATTGATCTTGTAGAGCTTGATATGACTAATTTTGCTGTTATTATAGGTATGGATTGACTTCATGCATGTTATGCCTCTATTAAGTGTAGAACTTGAGTGGTTAAGTTTTAGTTTCCGAATAAACCAGTCTTAGATGGAAGGGTAGTAATTTTATGTTTACAGGTCATTTTATCTCGTCCCTTACAAGTTAGAAAATGATTTGTAAAGGTTGCATCTATTATCTTGTAGGGGTTAGGGATATGAATTCTGAAGCCCCTACTCTTGAGCCAGTTTTAGTGGTAAATGAGTTTTCGGAAGTATTTCTTGATGATCTTTCAACTAAAAGGGAATTATACTTTAGTATTGATATTCTCCCCGATACCCAACCTACTTATATCCTTTCTTACAGAATAGCTCTGATAGAACTTAAGGAGTTGAAGGATCAGTTAAAGGTCTTGTTGGATAAGGGCTTCATTAGATTGAGTATCTCTCCATGAGGTGCTTCGGTTCTCTTTATTTGAAAGAAGGATGGTTTTCTTCGCATGTGTATTGACTATTGCCAGTTGAACAAGATCACAATCTAGAATAAGCAGCCCATCCCAAAGATTGGGGATTTGTTCGATCAACTCCTATGAGCTAGTTATTGCTCATAGATTGATCTTCGATTGGGTTACCATCAACTTTGAGTGAGAGAATATAACATTCCAAAGACGGCTTTCAGAACTCAGTATGGTCATTTTGAATTTTCAGTTATATCTTTTGGACTAACAAATGCTCTTGCAAATTTTATGGATTTGATGACCAGGGTGTTCAAAAAATACTTGGATATGTTCTTTATTATGTTCATTGATGATATATTGATCTACTCTCAAACTGAGGATAAGAATTCCAATCATTAGAGGATTGTATTGCAAATTCTCAAGGATCATCAATTATTTGCTAAGTTTAGCAAGCATGAGTTTTGGTTGAGATTGGTGGTGTTCCTTCTCCATATTAGTTTTGGTGATGGTATTCAAGTTGATCCTAACAAAACCAAGGCGATGGAGAATTTGGCGTAGACCTCTTTCCCCTTCAAATAGTCGGAGTTTCTTGGGTTTAGATAGTTACTATAGATGGTTTGAGGAAGGATTTTCCTCTATTTCTTCGCCTTTGACTACTTTTACTTAAAAAAAAGGTGAAATTCCAATGGTCCAAAGCATGTTAGAATAGTTTGCAAGAGTTGAAAGATCGACTTACTTCAACCCCAATTTTGACTTTATCGGAAGGATACAATGGGTTTATTGTGTATTGAGATGCCTCAAGAATTGGTCTTGGTTTTGCTTTCATTCAAAATGGTAAGGTGATAGCCTATGCTTCTATATTATCCCCATGTTATTTATCACTTGCTGGCACTGACTGTTCGATTGTCTGATCGTTTGTTTGGGATTTATGTCCTTTTCTCAGTTTTGGAGCTTTTAAAACTTGAAAAGTTGATTTCCATCAAAATGTCGTGTAAACTCACTTAGAATAAAATTTTGATGGTTTCATCAATTTTGTAATGGTCATTTTATGCTAATGGCATGATCGACTCAAGGCCCGTGGCTTTCAGTGCGAGTTTAGACCATTAGACGTTTTGGCCTTTGAGTGTTAGCCTAAGTTTGACATTGGTCAAATTTCTTAGAAAATGTGCTAGGATGAAAATTTCATCATCACAATTAGCTCTGAAATATCAAATTTTGTCTAGAATGACCATTTGTACGCTTCTCGAGGCTTCTAGTAAAATCCCGAGGCCTCTTGTAGAATTAGCTAAAAAAAAACTTAGGGTGTGGGATTCACTTTTTATTGAGATAATCTCAATTAGAAATTTCAAATGCACTGTTGAGCTTGAAATATCAAATTTGGTGGGGTAGCATAGCTTGTTTACGTGCACAGGATTCCGAACGAATCCAGAACTCCCTGTTAGAGACTTGGACAATACCCAAAAGTAATATTGCAGCAGCTGCCTGTGCAAGAAACTTTTTCTCTTCACAATTATAGGCATAGGGTTGCGTTCACGGAGGCCAGGTGAAATGGTCTCCGTGTTATGGAGCCCTTGCTGCGTTTGCCAAGGCATGGGCGGTTAACTTCTGCGTTCGTGGGTGTCATCCACATTCACCAAGGTTTGGGGCAATGCCTTCCACGTTCGCAAAGGCTCCTCTGAATTTGCAAGGGTCTGAGTCCCTCTTCCTTGTTACCGGCTGCAGTAGCTGCGTTCGCGGAGAGAAGCTTGACTGGTCTTTTATTTAAGACCAGACTCGTTTTCAACTCATTCTTCCATGTTCAAAAATTCATAACTCGAGTTCTAGAGATCCAAATTAGGTGATTCAAAGTCTCAGGCATCCAGAAAGTTTGTGGTTACGTATTGTTGTGTTCGGGGAGTGTCGAGGGACCTTAATTTGAGGTAAATTCTAAGTTCTAATTGTTTTCATGGTTGGGTTCTTAGCTTTAATGGTGAATAATTTGCATGTCTCGTATTTGGGCTATTTCAAGCCCCGAATTGTGATCCATTTTAGAATAAAATTTTGGAGATCTACTTAGGACCTTCTTATGAAGTCAGTTCTACAAATTTTAGCATGGGTCCCACATTCTCGTTTAGACTCTGAAGTTGGTCCATTTCTGTTTATGGTAATTTTAGTATCTAAACAACCATATTGACGTTGTGAAACTATTTTCGATAGTGTGGCAGTGTTCAGAGGCTGTTTGGAAGGGAAATTCTCGGACATCTTGATTTTTGAGTGGATGTGATTGGCCTAAAGGTGTCACGACTTGAATTCGGGTCGTGATGGCGCCTAATATAACTGCCAAGTAGGCAAGCCAAACCCAAGTCAAGCGGAAGTCAAACTTAATCTAATTAAATAATTCATAACATAAGAAGGCAGAAGCAAAAAGAATATAGCAAAAGAAAAGTCCAGCCAGTGTATAGATATGTAAATACGATACAAAATATACAAAAGGCCCGATGGTGACCAAAAGTGAAAATCTAACACTAGACCAAATCCCGTACCTGATGTCACGTATACAGGAGCTACTAAGTACACAAGCTGGCAATATGTATATACAATAAAGAACTGACTATCCCAAAATACAAAATAGTAGTCAGCATAAAGAAGGAAAGTAACAAGTCTCTGAACGCCGAGAGCTCACCAGAATCCGAATCTAGCACAGCTACAGATGATCAGGCGCACCATGGGGGTGGCTCAAACTGGAAGCTGCATCAAAAAGATGCAGAAGTGCAGTATAAGTACCAAAATACGGGGTACTCAGTATAATTCATAACATAAGAAGGCAGAAGCAAAAAGAATATAGCAAAAGAAAAGTCCAGCCAGTGTATAGATATGTAAATACGATACAAAATATACAAAAGGCCCGATGGTGACCAAAAGTGAAAATCTGACACTAGACCAAATCCCGTACCTGATGTCACGTATACAGGAGCTACTAAGTACACAAGCTGGCAATATGTATATACAATAAAGAACTGACTATCCCAAAATACAAAATAGTAGTCAGCATAAAGAAGGAAAGTAACAAGTCTCTGAACGCCGAGAGCTCACCAGAATCCGAATCTAGCACAGCTACAGATGATCAGGCGCACCATGGGGGTGGCTCAAACTGGAAGCTGCATCAAAAAGATGCAGAAGTGCAGTATAAGTACCAAAATACGGGGTACTCAGTAGGCATCATAGGCGACTGAGCTCTGAAAGAAGAAATATATAATAAGTAGCACGATGATACTAATAACAATAAGAGAGAAGCATAAAACTATAGTTACGGGAAAAGGGGTACAGAAAGAATCATACAGTAAACAAGTAAATCCCAACCAAACTAGTAATCATATTAATAATCTTAACCCACAACAATACTAGAGGAATGCATCAATATAAAATAGTAGATATAGATCGATATTTCTTCAAAAATATTAGGAGGCGCTCGAAATTCACACCTCAAGCTTCTCAATAATAATAACAATAGTAACCGGATATGTATCAACAGGCCACCCGGAATTCACACATCGAGCTTCTCAATAATAATAATAGTAATAATAACAATAATAATAACAAAACAACAATAATAATAATAATAATAACAATAATAACAATAATAGCAATAATAACAATAACAACAATAACAATAATAAAAACAATAACAATAATAATAACAATAACAATAATAATAACAATAATAATAACAATAATAATAATAACAATAATAATAACAATAATAATAATAACAATAACAATAATAACAATAACAATAATAATAACAATAATAACAATAACAATAACAATAATAATAACAATAACAATAATAACAATAACAATAACAATAATAACAATAAAAATAATAACAATAATAACAATAATAATAACAATAACAATAACAATAATAACAATAAAAATAATAACAATAATAACAATAATAATAACAATAACAATAACAATAATAATAACAATAATAACAACAATACTAATAAAAATAACAAT
The DNA here is from genome assembly GCF_947179165.1 of Solanum dulcamara. Lineage (NCBI taxonomy): Eukaryota > Viridiplantae > Streptophyta > Magnoliopsida > Solanales > Solanaceae > Solanum > Solanum dulcamara. The sequence continues at coordinate 63,179,464 of NC_077240.1, forward strand.
AATAACAATAACAATAACAATAATAACAACAACAATAATAACAATAACAATAATAATAACAACAATAACAATAATAATAATAACAACAACAACAACAACATCACTCAAACCGAGAAAAATCCCATCAAAGACATCAAATCACTAACCTAAGACTCCGGTATACCGAAAGCACGGTCTCGGGCCCAACATTTCAATATCATAAGCAAACCGAACATAAGCATAAGCCAAAAATTTACAACAAGTGGCAACCGAAACCAAACAAGTCAAACCACGGCATCTTGAGTTCAACTACCTAGAAGAAAGTTCTACGGATTCTAAATGATGCAAGCAAGTGAAGATATCGTCTAGACTAAAGCTTCAACGACTAAAACCCCAACTAGTTACAAACGATGATCATCGACTCCAAATTATTTAATGGGATAACAAAACTTAAACTACCAACCTAATCTTGCGTTACTACTCAAAATATACCAATTCTAACTGAGCCAAGTCTAACAGGAGTAAGCCATAACCTACCTCAAAGCCGAAACTGCACACAAATCGCTAAACTTGAATCTTCCCTTTTCGGGCTGCCTCCAAACAATGCGACTTTATAAAATTATTAAAGAACACATCAAAACAAAGCCAACGATACCTATATTACTATAATTAAAAATGAAACTAAAATTGGATCAAAATTCGACATTGGAATCCGCACATAAAATTAAAAAAACTAACTCCGTTATAAGGTCCCAAATAGCTCAAAAAACTTATTCCCTATAAAATAGGCACATTTCGAGCACCGAAAGAGCTCAAAACAACCCCACCACTTTCAAGCCCTAGTTTAGCCAAAAATGCAAAGAATCAATGAATTTAAGCAAAACTTACAAGATTTTTGGGATGGAAAAGGGTCTCGAAATGTCCCTGCAAGAATTCTCAACACACCGGAGCAAGAATGATAGAAAATGGCCAAGAGAAGGTCTCAAAATTCCAAAATTACTAAGTTCCAAAATGGGACTTAGCTACTGGAAATAGGCCTTTTAAGTCACTGAACCCAGTGAATTTGTTCATCACGATCGTGAGCTAGACCTCGTGATCACGATGTCTGATCTAGTTAACCCATCGCGATCACAATGGTCAATCACGCGATCACGATGCCCAGAGTCTTAGACCTTCGCGATCGCGGACCCTTGGGTCGCAAACGCGGAGAGAAAAAGCTCATGCACCAGCAGTTCAGTTGGTGCTGAACTTTGGAGAATTGAGATTTTCTCCAATGGGGGTCTGGAATTCATTCGGAACCCCGCGAACGTAAATGGACTATGCTACCAAACTAAAAATAGTATTCCAGACTCAATGGAATCAATGAATATTCCAACGGAGGTCGTTTCATTGAAATGTTGACCAAAGTCATCAGTTTCCAAAGAAAGTATATCAAAATGCATAAACGGCCTAAAACTCATTCTGACTACCTCGGGTACCAAAGGTTGTTTTAGACAAATTGGCGTTTTGGAGCTAATTGTGCTGATAAAATTTTCATCTGAGCGCGTTTACTCAAAATGTTAACCAAAGTCAAACTTTGCCAAAACTTTAAAGTTAAAATGACAAATCACTCAAAATCAAAACAAAGACTCCAAAACCCAAACCAGCCTTCCTAGTAGACCAAAATAGACCTTCTGGAGCTGTTGGAACCATTGAAATTCTCATACAATGCCCAAATTTATGGATATTGACTAAAGTCAGCTTTTTCGAACCTTAAGCCTCAAAAATAGCCAAACAATCTCAAAACTTAACTGAACACCTAAGGGAGCATGCCACCCATCCCAATACCACATATGAGCTATAAAGAAGTTATAGAAAGGGGTAAAATGTTAAAAACATACAAAAATATGAAAATGACCTCAAAGGTCATTAAAAAGGTAGGCTTCGACTTCCTTTTTCTTAAATTGAGCTTGATTATGATAGAGCATGAAAATTATTTGGAATTTGGGTGGGTTAGGTACTTGATCATGCCTAGTAGTGTAGAAATCCTATTTTAGGCTTTTTGGGTAATATTTGGTGCTTGTGAGCATGTTGCCTATATTATTGTGATCATCGATGTCTTGTGGCTTTGTAATAATTTTTATGATGATGTTGAGCATGTTGGATAGTCTAGGCTTAGACTAGTGTTTTCTATACACTTGCGATAACTAGAGACTTTAGGCCTTGCTTTTACTCCAACGTCGAATCAGACATCTTAGCTCCTTGTACATTAGAATAACAAACTAAGGTCAGGTAGTTTGAGCCTTAGATTATGCGTTGCCTCAGCTTTGATGACCTTATATACTTTCTCCCTCTTCTTAAGGCCCATACATTGATGATTTGAGCTTCTAGGATTCAGTCACTCCCCGAAGGGTATCCTAGGTATGGCCGGTACTCAAAAACTATTGGTGGTCCCCACACAAATTACTTAGTCTGATCACTTATTCAATCACTCAGTGAAATACTAGATGCAATTAAAAAGACATCCAAGTGGGCTAACCAAATAAGCAATTCAAAAAGAATAATGTATTTAAAACTAGCCTCATCTCAACTCCGTATCAAAAGATAGTTTTGAAAGCCAAAACACTTACTCAACATGTTTACTCTCTGTCTATGATGCCTCTATCACTATCCAAAAGGTTCCAATGACAAGTCTGTGGCTACCCAAATGAAAAATATCAAAAGTAAAATGAAATAACATGATTCCTCCAAATGCAAGGAGGTCTTACCACTCTCAGGAAAGGAAAATAGAACTTTAAAGGAGCACCTGTTGATGATCTCTAGCACTTATATCTGCAACATAAGACGATGTAGGCCAAATGGAGTTAGTACATGGAATGTACGAGTATGTAAAATAGAAGTAAAGGAATGCGATCAACATACTCAATATCAATCAACTTATCTCAAGGGACTCAACTACACAGTCAACTCATCTCGATAAAGAATGCAAATTTAAAGTAAATAATATGTTTAAAGAGAAATAGACTCGGTAATATGCAACCAGCCAATGAAAACATTCATTTTAACTTTGGGAGTTTCTCTTATCCAACAACCACCACCTATGAGCCAATGATGTACAATGAGCCGACGTTGTTGCCACGTCCTTCCAATACTTTGCCATGGTAAGGTACAAATCAACCAATCTTGGATCTACAATCAATCAAATCAAGTCCTCTTTTAGGACAAAAGGGAAACATCCGATTTTATGGTTCAATCCTCTTATACGTTGTCTACATAGTTATTGAGTTTGAGTTGTTAGTTACTCTCACTCAATTCGATACTCTATACTCCTCCTAATATTCAATATGCTCATAAGACTCAAATCAAATCAAATCATGCATATCACCTCATCTAGTCACATTAGACTCTATTCAGCTTAATTCGATATCAATTCATCAATTCTTTCCTTTAAACTCCCATTCAAGTCTCATTTATTACTCATTAAGACTAAATCATCAATCATTTAGACTTCAAAATATTCAATTCAAACGATAGTAAATGTAAATACTTCTAATATGTAATTCAAGTTCGACTCATTCTCATTCAACATTCACCAATCAAAATATTAAGACTAAATTATATTATAAAACATTAAAAATAATACTCAATTAGGATTCATGGGAATGAAGTCATGAACGATTATCTCAATTACTCAACTCATCGACATCAGTAAGACATAATCAAATTTATATATGCAAAGACTCATTAGGAGCATGAATATATCAAGAAAATTCAAACCTTAGGAACATTCAAATTCAACTCTAGGATCAATTCAACTCAAAGAATATTAGGGAACGTGGACGAACATAGTCCCACATTCTGGTAAGCCTTACATACCTAGAACTCAAAGAACAATCAAAACATGAAAAGTGGAAGAGAAGGATTGAGCCCTAGTCTCTTTCTCCTCTCCGATCCTTGCTCTCAAATAATTCTAATTGTTAATCAGAGTCTAGGAATTTAGGGTACTGACAAGAGACTTAAAATAGTCCTAAAATATTAGGGTTTTGATTTGGGAATGATTTGTAAAGACCGACCAAACTACCCTTCTTTAAAATTGGCCATACGGACCTATAAATAACTTTCTATGAGTCATCAAACATTGTACGAGTTGTAGACTCAACTCTTAAACCCTCCTTGCTCAAACTGGTAGCCACTGGAAATGGACACTGGCTTCCATGACTCATCAAAGAGTCTATGAGTCATAAAGTAGACTCTTCAACTTCTCCTGACACAATAATATGATCTTAGGACTCATCCTACGAGTCCTCTTTATGAATCGTCATCCTTCTTATGACTCATCCTATTGAGTCATCTGAAAAGTATTAAGGCTTGATATTCTTTACAAAATAGACTTCAACCTATGACTCATTTCTATGGATTTTCATCTTTTCTACGAGTCATCAATAGAATCATTGACTCACTTCTAGACTTGGCCACCTTTCAAACCCCAATGTCAACCCTACGAGTCACTCCTATAATCCATATAAGTTCCTACGAGTCATAGATCAACTAGTACAAACTGACACAATTTACTTTTCTCAATTTTCTTAGGGTCCCCAAACTTAGTCTAGGCTAGAATAACATGACGTATTACAATATCTCTCCCTTGGAAATATTTGTCCTCGAATGATGACCAAGATAAGGGTTTACTCAACTTAAGGCATGAATATAATCAAGAACTCAAATACTCAATCAATTAATCAATCAAACAATCGACTACCCGAGCTCAAGAATACACATCAACTCAAACTCGGAATGAACATCAACTCAGAGAAAAGAAAAAGGAACATTACCCTCAATATCATCATTAGAAAGCAGAAATATATACGGGTATCTAGACTTTATATACTCTTCAGCTTCCTATGTAGCCTTTTCAATAAGCTGGTTTTGCTATAGAACTTTGACGGATGCTATCTCTTTGGTTCTCAATTTGACAACCTAACAATCAAGAATCTGAACCAGAATCTCCTCGTAAGACAAACTCTCTTTCACCCTACTGCTCTCAGTCAGAAAAACAAGAGAATGGTCTCCCAAACACTTCTTAAAAATATAGATATAAAAAACATAGGATGAATAACTGCTAACTCTGATGGAAATTCCAACTCATAGGCTAGATTACCAATCCCCCTCATAATTTGATAAGGACTAATGTAGAAGGGACTAAGCTTCCCTTTTTTCCCAAATCTCATCACACCCTTCATGGATGAAACCTTCAAGTATGCCCAATCATGCACTTCGAACTCCAAATCTCTCCTATAACATTAGTGTGAGATTTCTGTCAACTCTAAGCAGTCCTCAACCTCTATTGGATGATCTAAACCTCCTCGATGGCCTGGTGCACTACGTCTGGTCTAATTAACTCAGCTTTACCAACCTTCAACCAACTAATTGGTGATCTACATCTCCTCTCATAGAGAGCTTCATAAGGATCCATGTAAATACTAGAATGGAAGCTATCAACATATCCTCCAAGGTCTGAATTATACGCTCTGCCTCGCCGTCTGTCTACAGATTGAAAGTAGCGCTAAGGTTCACTCTTGAGCCCAAACCTTTCTGGAATGACTTCTAAAATTGATTAGTGAATTGAGCTCCCCTATCTAATATGATAGACAAAGGAACTCCATGAAGTCTGATAATTTCTCAAAGATACAATCTGACATAGTCCTCTACAATATTAGTAGTCTTAACTAGTAATAAATAGGCTGATTTGGTCATTTTATCCACCATTACCTAAATATAGTCACGCTACCCATGGTATCACGAAAAAATGATTATGTATTCCATATTGATGATCTCCCACTTCCACTCTAAAATCTTAATATTCTGAGCAACTCCACAAGACATACGGTGCTCAACTTTGACTTGTTGGCAATTCGGGAACCTGATACAAACTCTGCAATGTCTCTCTTCATACCACTCCACCAATAGACTTCTCTTAAGTCATGGTATATTTTTGTAAAACCCGGATGGATCGAATATCTGGAGCTATGTTCTTCCGCCATGATTCTCTCTCGAATGCCATCAATACTTGGAACATATTATCTCCCTTGATACCTCAACACTCTATCTCCCCCTTTGGCAAAAGATATTACTTTCTGCTTGTGAACATCATCTTTTAATTGTAGGAGAATGGGATCTTGGTCTTGCTTTTCCTTCTCCTCAACAACTACAGATGATTCAACCCTATTCTGAATAATAGTGCCACCCTCACTAGAGTCAATAAGTTGAACTCCCAAACGTGAAAGTCTATGCACCTATTTAGCCAACTCATTCTTTCCCTCCTCTATATGGCCAGTACTCCCTATAGATAACCTACTAAGAGCATCATCAATAATATTAGTTTTACCTGAGTGGTAGAGAATGCTCATATCATAGTCCTTGAGCAACTCCAGCTATCTCCTCTGCCTTTGGTTCAACTCTTTCTAAGTAAACATGTATTGTAGGCTCTTATGATCAGTGAACACATCAACATGCATTCCATAGAGATAATAACACCAAATTTTGAGAGCAAACACTATGTCATCCAACTTAAGGTCTTGAGATGGGTAGTTTCTCTCGTAAATATTAAGCTACCTGGAAACGTAGGCAATAACTTTACCCTTCTTCATCAATACACAACTCAATCCACCTTTGGACGCATCACAATTGAAATAAACCCATTTGCTCCCTCGAGTAGGGATAAAATTGGAGCAGTAGTCAATCTTTTTTCAACTCTTGAAAACCTTTCTTGCAAGTCTGACCATTGAAACTTAGCTGAGTCAGCTTAGTCAATGGAGACGAAATAAATTAAAACCCCTCAACAAACCTCTGGTAGTAACTAGCCAAACCTAAGAAACTTCTCATATCCGTCAGGGATATGGGTCTGGGTCAATTCTTTACTACTTCAATTTTTTGCGAATCAACTCGTATACCCTCACCAGATACAGCATGGCCTAAGAATACCATAGAATCAAGCCAAAATTCATACATTGAAAACTTAGCATACAATTTCCTATCCTTGAGAGTCAGAAGAACAATTCTGAGATGATTGGCATGCTCCTCCTCATATATGGAGTAGATCAATTTGTCATCGATGAACTTAATCATAAACATATCCAAATATTATTTGAATACTCTATTCATCAAATCCATAAATGTTGCAGGAGCGTTAGCCAAACCAAAAGACATAACAAAAAACTCGAAGTGGCCATATTGGGTCCAGAAAGTGGTCTTTGGAACATCACATTCTCTCACTTTCAACTGATGATAGCCTGATATGAGGTCTATCTTAATAAACAAGTAGCACCCCGAAGTTGGTCAAATATATTATCTATCTTGGGAATGGGATAGTTGTTCTTTAATGGTGACTTTGTTTAGTTGATAATAGTCAATGCACATTCTCAATAACCTATCTTTCTTTCGCACGAATAGGACAGGCGCACCCTATAGTGAGACACTCAGCCTAATGAAGCCCTTATCTAAAAATTCATCAACTGATCTTTCAATTCTTTCAATTTAGTGGGAACTATTCTATATGGCTAAATAGAAATAGGCTACATGTCAGGAATGACATCAATCCCGAAGTCGATTTCCCTATCAGAAGGGACTCCAGGTAGATCCTCAGGAAAGACTTCAAAAAATTTATTAACAATAGGAATTAACTCAAGACATGAAGACTCCACATTATCATCTTTAACTAGCATGATGTGATAAATACACCCTTTTGAGATTAACTTTCTGACCCTAAGGTATGAAATAAATTTATCCTTAGGTGCAACAAGACTAGCCTTCCACTCTTTGACAAGTTCTTTCGAAAACTGAAACTTAACAATCTGAGTCCTATAATCAACAGAGACATAACAGGCATAAAGCCAATCCATGCTAATAATCACATCAAAATCAACTATTTCTAACTCAACTAAGTCATCCATGGTATCCCTGTGATAGATTAACATAGTATAATCATTATAGACTCTCTCATCTAAGATAGACTTACCAATAGGAGCAGACATACTGAAAGGCTCAAGAATACACTCAGGGATTTTATCAAACTTGTTAGACACATAAGGGGTACAATTGATAAAGTGGCACCAAGATCAAGCAAAACATAACAATCAAAAGAGAAGACTTGAAGAATACTAGTGATAACATCTAGTGAGTTCTCTTGATCATAGTGATTAGCCATATCATACAAACAGTTTGATCCTCCGCTCGTACCTAAAGTAGCAACTCTCTAATTACCTCTAACTGGAGGTGCCGTGGTAGAAGACTGGGCTCTATTTCCCATGTTTAACACTCTCTATTAAAATGTCCTATCTGACCATACTTACAACAACCATTCCCGCCCTTTCTGCACTCTCCCAAGTGGAGCTTACCACACTAGCTTGGGATTAAGAAACCTGGGATCTGAAATTTTGGTGGCTCTGTGCCTTTTTAGAAAACCTATTATGTGGCGTAGGTGCACCTGCCGATGATGGAGCATAGTTAGAAGACCTTTTCTAAAAGAAAGATCTATTGCCCTTTCCTTATTTTTGCTTATTCTCATTCCTAGCTGATTTTTCCTTATTGCTCAGGTGATCTTTTTTTGTATTTCTTCTTATCATCCTCAACCTGCTGAGGATTCACCATCAATATAGAAATATCCATGTCAAAAATCTGCAATGATGCCTTGTATTCCTTCCTCACATATCTGCCCAATCTGAAGAGAAACTTCCTCATCTTAGACCTTACATCTTGAACCATCTCTGGAGCATATCTATATAGCTGGATAAACTTAAGGTTGTACTCCTTCATGGTCAAGCCCCTCTTATTCCAAATTCACGAACTCTTCAACCTTTGCTTCCCTCAATTCTTTGGGAAAGAACTAATCAAGGAATTCTCCCTCGAACTCATCCCAAATAATAGGCTTAACATCCTCACCTTGACTCTCTTCCCACTAGTTATACCAAAAATTAGCAACATCCTTGAGCTGATAGAAAACCAACTAAACCCACTCAACCTCAGTAGCATGCATTGGTTTCAGTATCTTCCACATCTTATTGATAAAGTTCTAGGGATCCTCTTTCACCTTAGACCCTATGAAGACCGGTAGATTCATCCTTAAGAAATCTCATATCCTCATAGAAGTTGATGACTCTTTACAGCTAGAGCTATGAGCTTGTAATCTCTGGTTACCCCTCTAGTCAGCTACCAACTGAGTGAGCATGGAAATAGCTCCTCTGAAATTAGCCTCTGAAGTTTAAGCAAGCTGAGTAGTAGGCAATTGTGTTTCCTCCATAGACCAGGCATGTCGACCCCTAGTACTCACTTCAGAAGGTGGGGGCATCTCAGACTGTGAAATCTCAATGCTAGTGAGTTCCTCTGACTAGCGGTATGCTTAAGAGGTATTATCTACAAATGAGCAAATACGCTAGTTAGGGAGGAACTTCTCAGAGTTAAACTCTTTCACACGAACTCAGAATATGAGGAAGTAAAACAATTCCTAATATCTTATAGCCTCCATATTATAAGTGTGGTGCACGACACATCTATAACTAAGACTCTAATAGACACACTAGGACTCTTGAACTCTGTGCTCTGATACCAAGTTTGTCAAATTCTGAGATGATACCCCAGGCGTGGTCGGCACTCAAAGATAATTTCTGGTCCTTAAGACAATCACTTGGTCTGATCACTCATTCAATCACTTAGAGGAAGACCCGATGCAATTAAAAAGACATCCAAGTGGGCTAACCAAATCAGCAATTCAAGAAGAATAATATATTTAAAACTAATATTTATCAAGTCCATATCAAAGGACAGTTTTGAAAACCAAAACATTTACTCAACACATTCATTATCTGTCTATGAAGCCTTTATCACTATCTAGAAAGTGCCAATGACAAGTCCATGGCTACCCATATAAAAAATATTAAAATTAAAATGAAATAACATGATTTCTTTGAATTCAAGGAGGTCTCACCACTCTTAGGAAAGGAAAATAAAACTTCAAAAGAGTGCCTGTTGATGATCTCTAGCACCTATATCTACATCATAAGACAATGCAGGCCAAATAGCATCAGTACATGGAATGTATGAGTATGTAAAATAGAAGGAAATGAATTCGATCAACAAACTCAATATCAATCAACTCATCTCATGGGACTCAACTCTAAAATCAACTTGACTCGATAAAGAATGCAAGTTTAATGTAAATAATGCCTTTAAACAGAAATAGACTCAGTAGTATGCAACTCAGCCAATCAAACCATTCATTTTAATTTTGAGAGTTTCTCTTATCTGACAACCACCACCTATGAGCCAGTGATGTAAAACGAGATGACTTTATTGCCACGTCTATCCAATACTTTGCCATGGTAAGGGATGAATTAACCAATCTCTGATCCACAATCAATCAAATCAAGTCCTCTTTTGGGACAAAAGGGAAACATCTGATTTTAGGGTTCCATCCTCTCCTACACTTGCTACATAGTTATTGAGTTTGAGTTGTTAGTTAATCTCACTAATTCAGTGCTCGATACTTTTTCCAAGACTCAATATGCTCATAAGACTCAAATCAAATCAAATCTTGCAAATCGCCTCATCTAATCACATTGGACTTAATTCATCAATTCTTTCCTTTAAACTCCCTTTCATGTCTCATTCATGACTCATCAATACTCGAATCATCAATCATTTAGACTTCAAAATATTCAATTCAAATGATAGTAAATATAAAGACTTCTAATATGCAACCTAAGTTCGACTCATTCTCATTCAACATTCACCAATCATATCTTTATGAATAAATCATATTATAAAATATTAATAATAATACTCAATTAGGGTTCATTAGAATGAAGTGATGAACAGGTATCTCAATTACTCAACTTATTGACATCAGTAAGACATAATTAAATTTGTATATGTAAAGACTCATTAGGAGCATGAATATATCAAGAAAATTCAGATCGTAGGAACAATCTAATTTGACTCTAAGATCAATTGTAACACCTCGCGTATTTACTATTGCCCTTCATACTGTGTCAAAGACATGCGAGCCTAAAGTTGAGAGTTTTGTTGTAACATATATCATGTTTGAGAATATTGATTTTAAATTAAAATTTTATAGAGCATATTTTGTTTCCTCCTAAAATGGGGCATATTTACTCACTTAGCATATTGGATTAAGTACTAATTAAAGTTATGTATATATATGTTAGACTTCAGCAAATTGTTGTCTAATATTTTTTTATTAGTTGTTGTAAACTATACACCTATATACTCGACTTTAAGAGACCTCTTAAACCATTACTTCAACTTAGTTGGCTTCTATATTGGGCTTATCTATATATGCATAATATATTAAATATGAAGTTTATGAAAGAGCCAAGTTGGTGTAATATGAAGCGATCATTTAAAGGTACGATTTAGGATTTTATGTCTTTTAATAAATATATTATGGCTGAGTAGCTGTGAGGAAAGGATTATTTTCACCATTATTTTTGTGTAAGACTAAGATTTTGAATTTTTAGCTCCATATAAAGGTAATACTTGTTGGTCAATTTTGGTAGTCACAATGGGTGTTGGAGGGAGTTGTGGTGGGCACGTGAAGTGAATGTTAAGGTATGTCAAGGCTATGATTTTGATTTGACATGATTTCATACTTTGATAAATTTTAAATCTAGTGCATTACTGAAGCATGCATCAAAGAGCTTCTAGATTAATTTATTTTATCTTTTTTTGAAATAGTTATCCATCATTGGGAAATCATACTTAGCTAACATGGATGTAGTATCTAGTCAAAAAGTAAAGAATGAAAAACTCTAGCTATTGAGGAAATCTAGAGATCTTAGATGTATGATAAGGTCTAAGTAAGTGCTAAAGATGGTAGAAGCTAAAGAGTTTGTAATTACCCTTTGAGAATTAACTATTAGGAGTTGAGTTATTTGGGCAACCCAAAATAAGAAGGTATAAAAGTTTATCTTGTTATAATTAGTGCAGGTGTATGAGAAGAGGTTGTATAAGCTGCTTGAAATAGAAATGTATATCAAGGCTAAATGCCTTTTGACAAGTTTCTTCATCGTGTATTAATACAACTTGTTCTTTATCACCATAGTTCTCATAGTCATATTAGTATTGAGCTGGCTGATATGGGTATACAAGTGCTACCTCATTAGTTGTAGTATTTAGGAGCCTTTAAGACATATACATATAGATGTCCATTTATTTATTGGCTAGAATATCTATTGATATGCATACCTTGTATGTGGGGTTATTCTTTTGCTTATAACAACTATAGACAGCTAGAAAGATCATATTGAAGTCTATTCACCTATGGACTTCCTTTATGCTTAATTTGATATTACTGACCTTAGTAGAGCCTTGTGTGCTCAAGGTGCAGTTACAGTAGCCCCGAAGGCTCAGATACAACTATAGGAGCCCAAAAGGTTCAAGACACAGATACAAGAGCCAAGTGGTGTCGAGATATAGTAAATCTTAGAAAAGATATGTCTAGTGATTATAGTTAAGTTACTTGTAGCCTTATTCAAGTATCTTTTTGGTTGTTGTTAATATAGACATACCTCATTGAAACCTATATTCTTTTATTAGAGATTCTATACTTATGTAAGGCATAATGTTTGTTTGTATAAATTACTTATAGCCACATTGTTTGCCTTTATTCTACTTGTGTATTTGTTGTTTCCCTCGGGGCTATTATGGTTAGATGTACAAATGTGATAATTGCCAACAAGGATATGTATGGCTTGCCTAAGGGGCTATTAATATCGGTGGAAGCTTACAGGTTATTCCAATTGCCTTCGTGGCTAATATAAAGCCAATGGGCCATTATGGTTTTCTACAGAGTTATATTAAAACATGTTTACGTATGGGCCACTCGATTGCCTAAGAGGGCTATATGGTAATGCTTAAGAGGGATGTGTATTACCTACAGGGCTATATGTTTGTCTAATAAGGATATGTTGTTGATTAAAAGGCTTTGTTTCACCTACGGTGCTATATTTTTGCCTAAGAGGGTGATGGATTGCCTACATGCTATATTGTTGCTTAAGAGGGATATGTTATCGCCTAAAAAAGTTGTGTTTCACCTATGAGGCTATATTGTTGCCTAAGAGGGCTATGTGACTGCTTATGGGGCTAGGGGATAGAGGTATATAGACTGAATTGACTCATTTTCGGCTTATGGGGTCCTAGATAGGTGATCTTGTTTGTTGTTTGTACCTGTCGAGCTTATGGGGGTCGGTTTGGTTATTGTCTTGATATTATTTTATGATTTGTGTTAGGAATAATTAGGTTGTATTATGATGATTGTTGATTTCCTTCCATGTGTACTTTATTATTCAATGTCATTAGCTAGCTTGATTTAGATAACATAATTGCTCAGTTTATTATGGTTTGAAAGTCTGAGTCGAGAATAGGTAAGTATGTTTTGTCTACCCTATGACTCTTCACTTGAATATTTACAGTACTTATGTTATCATTTTTATTACAGATAGACTCAAAAGTGAATAAATATGTTCAAAAGATCATCGACCCTTCTATCAGATTACTTATATTATTTATGACATTAGTTTCATTGTCATCCTTTGAATGCCTTACATACTCAATACATTATTTTGTACTGACATCCCCATTGCTTGGGGGCATTGCATTCATGCCTGCAGGTCCTAATCATCAATTAGATAATCCCATTGAGTAGCACAACTGAGTCTTCAGCGGATTGGTTGATTCCTTTCTATTCAAGGACTACCAGAGTTTCTAAGGTTTGCTTATTTTACTATTCATTGTTATTGGGTAGGTTGGGGCTCTATCCCACAAACCTTTACTACTCTTAGATGCTTGCAGACTAGTGTGTAGGTTGTATAGCTATGTTATGGCAAGGTTGGCCTTATTTGTTGGGTTACTGAGCTTGATAGATTTTTGATGAATTGTCTTGTTATATACCTGCTTTCATCTTCTGCATAGAGATCATGGTGGCCTCGATGGCCCAATCAGGACTTGAGTGCTAATTAGCTATTTCTTTATACTAACTATTGGGAGTAACTGTTTCTTTTATAGAGTTGTTGACAAGGGCCTTGCCAGTCGAGGGCTTAATTTTAAGTTGATATATACTTGTTTGTTTTCTTGATTGCATGTGGCTGCCATATGCTAGTAGAAAATGGTTAAGCAGGGTCGGCTTAGGTCTGAGTTTTGGCATTAGGTACCAGTTACGACCCTTGAATTTGGGGTGTGACATCAATTCAACTCAAAGAAGATGTAGGACACGTGGAAGAATATAGTCCCATATTCTGGTAAGCCTTACATACCTAGAACTCGAAGAACAATCAAAACTTAATAGGTGGAAGTGAACACTTGAACCTTAGTCTCTATCTTCTATCCAATCCTTGCTCTCAAATTATTCTAAGTGTTAATAAGAGTCTAGGCTTCAGGGTAGGACTCAAAATATTCCCAAAACATCAGGTTTTAAATTTGGGAAGGATGGAAAAAGATCAAACTACCCTTAATTAAAACCGGTTTGACGGACCTACGAATAGCCTTCTACGAGTTATCAAACATTGTATGGGTCGTAGACCCAAGTCCTCCTTGATCAAAGAAGTAGCCATTGGAAATTGACACTGGCTTCTACGAGTGTCTTTTATGACTCGTTAAAGAGTCTACGAGTCATAATGTAGACTCATCAACCTCCCTTGATACTTAGTCAATAATCTAATCTTAGGATGTATCCTACGAATCCTCTTTACAAATTATCATCTTCCTAAAACTCATCTTGTGGAGTCATTTCAAAAGTGTTGAGGCTTGATATTCTTCCCAAAATAGTCTTCAACCTATGACTCATTTCTACGAGTCATTATTTTCTCTATGAGTCGTCAATAGACTCGTAGACTCACTTCTAGACTTGGCCAGTTTTCAAGCCCCAATTTCAACCCTGCTAGTCACTCCTACAATCCGTAAGAGTTCCTATAACTCATAGATCAACTCATACAAACTGACACAGTTCACTTTTCTCAACTTTTCTCATAGTCCCCAAACTTATTCTAGGCTAAAATAACATGGGGTGTTATAGATTTGATTAGCAATTTGGGATCAGGTATGATTTGAGCTTAGACTGCTTGGTTGATTATTTGATTATGGACATCAATCCATGGTGGTTTTATGATGATGAGATGGTATAATATCACTTAGCACACATCATCATCGCAGATTCAAGGTATGGTCATACTGCCCTCTTATCCTCTATGGAGTGGATTAAATTTGGCTACAAACTATTTTTCCCTTTGAGACTCATCCATTGTTTGAGGTTCGGGACTTGATCTCTTAGCTGGGCTATCCCTAGTGGTTATTTAGAGATTTCTATTGATTCTCTATGGCTTCAAACTAATTTCCCCTTTAAGACTCATCTGCGGTTCGAAGTCCGGGCACTAGACTTCTTAGCTAGGCTGTTACTATTGTTTACCTAGAGACTATTCACGATTTGAGGTTTGGGCTATGCTTTTACTGCTCTAGACTCACAATTTCATATTTCTAGTAGTTTTAGCTATTCTATGTATCCGTCAAGCTTATAGGGGTTCACTCAGGTTTTTGCTTAAACTTGCGTACGAGTGTATTTTAATGACCCTCTAGGTCATTTTTGCCTTGGTTCCTTGTTTTCGTCATTTAGAGCATTCTTGTAGTGATCCCAACTCATTGATGACTTGCTGGCACTGACTATTTGATTGGCTGGTTGTTCATTTGGGTTTTAGGCCTGTTTTCATATTTTGGAGATTTTGAAACTTGAATAGTTGTCTTCCGTCATAACATTAGGTAAACAACCTCAAAATGAAATATTGACAGTTCCATCAACTCTAAAATATCAAAATTAGGCTAGTAACATGGTTGGCATGAGTAACGAGGCAATTAGTGCGACTTTGGGGCTATTTGGTGTTTTAGCCTATGAAATTTGGCCTAGGGTTGACGTTGGTCAACATTCTTGGAAACCCCACTCGGATGTAAAATTATGTTAGTGCGGTTAGTTTTGGAATTTCAAGTTGGGTCTGGAATGATATTTCTAATGTTTCTCGAGGCTTCCAGTCTAATTCCGAGGCTCGTTGTGAAATTTGGCTAATAATGGCATGTGGGTGTGGGACCACTTTTTGAAAAATGACCTTGTAGAGAAATTTTGAATATGCCATTGAATCTGAAACATCTAATTTAGTGGGGTAGCATATCTCGTTTGCGCGTATAACATGGATTAAGAACCTTTATTTTAGGTGTTTTAAAGCTTGGATTGCGGGTAATAGTTCGGAGAACGCCTGGGCAGCTGTGGAAAGTGACAAATAGGCTTTGTTGGAGTTAAATTCTGTTGCGTAGCTGCTTCCATTGTTGTTATTTTTAGCTGAAATTGTGAAAATGTTGCATGGTTTGATTCCCGCTATTCTGACCTCAAATTATGTTTTATTTTGGAACACTAGTTTGGGGGTGGTATTTAGGACCTTTTCATGGTTTTAATTTTGGAATTACTTGAGCGGGTCCCACATTTTCTTTTTGATTGAAAATTATCCGTTTTTTATTTTAGTAATTTAGTGTTAAAATGACCACATTGAAATTGTGTACCTATATTTTATAGCGTGGTAGCATTCGGAGGCCGTTAGAAAAGGGAAAGCTTCGGTTTAGTGATTTTGGAGCTCGTGTAATCGGCCTATAGGTAGGCTACGGCTTCTCTCTCTTTAGATTGAGCTTGAGAATGTGAATTCTTGTTGATTAGTTGGAATTTGGGTTGGGTAACTATTGAATTATGCTTAGACATTTAAAAATCAAGTTTTAGGCCTATTTCGGGGACTTCTCAGGTACTTGTGAGCATGCTACTTGCATTTATTGATCATCTATGTCTTGTTGTGTTTGTGAATACGTGGTCTCTTGTTTAATTGAAGCATGTCTGGCCTTATTCTAGGTTTGACTAGTACTTACCTTAGAAATGTATGATTCAGACCCAATAGGCCTTAATTTTTCCCTGACGCCGCTTCAGCCAGCTTAGATCCTTGTAGATTGGTGTAGAAGACTTGAGTCTGACAGTTTGAGCCTTAGCTAGGAAGTATGCTTGCTCCAACGATATTCTATCCTTACCTCCCTGATTCTATGGCTTTATGAGTTTCAACGACCACACCGAGTTCCATTCTGCGATTCAAGATTAGTTTTAGGGTTTAGCTCAAATAGGTTAATTGATAGGCTAGGTGTGGATGGATTTCCATGGAGATCAGTGAATATTAACCGTTGGGAGCACTTTCAGAAGCTATATTGACACTTTTGATAAGCATCCAGATTCAAGCTCTAGCCTCGTCCACATTATCACTTTTGAAAAGCATCCGGTTAGAGGTCCGACCTTGATAATTCAAATCCTTATAAAGAGCATTCGATTATAGGTTTGTCCTGAGTTACTTGATATTTTTGATCGATTATATTGGTACTTCTGGTGAGAATCCGATTAGTGGTCTGACCTTCATTCTGTCCGATTTTGCTGGCTTGGTTTGAAGTTCTGGTTTTACATTCTTCAGTCGTGGAATCTCAGATTCAGTTCTTGATAGTTATAACTATTCTGTGTACTCGTCGAGCTTATGAGGATCAATTTGGGTTTATTTTTAACTTATGCACGAGTGTACCTTTTGGGCTTATGGGAGTCCAATTAGGTGTAGTTAGCTTTTAGATTACTTTAGACATGATATTTTCTACACTCATGTGCATTACGTTTCATTACTTTACTTTAGACTTTCGCTCTTGACCTTGTTCTTCCCTATTCCTCCTTTTCATATTACTTTTATTTTTCAAGCTCAGATGGCCTATAATGCCTACTAGGTACCTGTTGTCTTTGTACTCATACTACATTCTGCATCTGATTTTGTGATGCAGGTCCAAGCACGAGTGGCCAACATTGATGCGAGCTTGCAGCAGTCTATTCTGGAGATAGGGGTGAGCACTTGGCATTTTGTATTAATCCAGTTTCCATCTCTCTCTCTCTCTCTCTCTCTATCTATCTATCTATCTATATATATATATATATATATGGCTAGTCTTTTGTTTTTGAGATAAGTCTTGTTTTTGTGGTCCACTTTTGGGACTTGTACTCTTTTTGTTTAGTTAGCTCTATACTTGTGATTTCCGGGTTCTGGGAGGGATCATTTTGTGTATATATATTTTGGCTTGTTTATGCTTATCTATCTTGTTTATCTTAGAATTGCTTATTCTTGTTTAATTTCTACCCTTAAACCCATTACTTATTGTTCCAAGTTACAGGTTGACTTACCTACTGGTGGGTTATAGTAGGTGTCATCACGACTTGAGAAATCGGATCATGACATGTACCTTCTTCTTTACTTATAGTGAGGTTTAGTTAGCTGTACTTAATTCTTTTAGTTACTTACACTAGTGTGCATCTCCTTTACTTTCCGTTGACTTCTATTGGTCCTAGATTATATGTTTTCCTATTGTCTTTACTTTTTAAGCTTAGTATACCTATGATACCTACTGGGTACATATTATTTTGGTACTCATACTACACTCTATATTTATGTTCATGAAGCAGGTCTGAGCACCAGTTACCAGTACTGATTCGGGCCAGTTGCAGTCTACATTGGAGGCGAGGATAAGAACTTGGCATTTTGGGATCTACCTATCTCCATCTGTATATAGTTGACTAGTCGTTTGCTCTTTGAGATAAGTCTATGTTTTCATGGTCCACTTTTGGGACTTGTATCTATTTTAGTAGTAACTTTGTACTTGTGACTTCCAGGTTCTGGGAGAGATTCTATTTGCTTGTATATGTTTTTGGCTTGCTTTCTCTCTTTTCTCGTGTAATTTATGTTATCACTAATTTTAGTTTAGTTTCTACCCTTAATCCCATTACTCGTAGTTCTGGAATACAAGTTGGCTTACCTCTATATGGGTTATAATAGGTACAATTATGACTCAAGGAATCGGGTTATGAGAATACGGATCGCCTATCACCAGTATACTTGTTTGTTGTTTGGTCCCCTGATTTATGGGGGTTAAGGGTATGTTTTTTTATTGTTTGTACCTTCCGAGGGTATGATCATTCGATCGGTTGTTGTTTGATTATAATTGTACTTTCTTATGTTGCATTTGTAGTTGGTTAATATAGGGTCTTATTTTGGATTAGGCATTGGTACTCCCTGTTAGGCTGAGTTGGATTAGTCCTTAGGTGACTATGGGGTTAGCGGTGATCGTTGGCATTGTGTTCTTGATTAGTTGACTTCTATAGTGCTTCCTCGTTGTAAATAGGTTGTTGGATTTTGCTTTCAGGTTCGTTCCTCGACTCTATTTCTTTTCTCCATGTATTTTATCTCTTCACTCTTATTTCATGCTTTACCTTGTGTTAGCTCCTATTTAGTTACTTGTGTTGTACTTACCTTATAAATATATTATTTATATTTTTTTTATCTGTGGAACTCAGTCGGCCTATGCCTATTGAGTACCATTTATTTGGTACTCATACTACACTTCTGTACCCTGCAGATAATACTATGGGTTATCACGGTGATTTGGAGTTTGTGCGGAGCAGCTTGGATTCAGAGATTTGGTGAGCTCCTGGTTTTCGGATTTTTTGATTTCCATCTATTTTGGGCTAGGAATAGTCTTTACTTGCTTTTGAGGACTATCTGTATCTATAATTGTGTTTGTAAAAACCTTGTACTCTCACTTTAATTAGATGCTCGAATATTGACTAATGTCAGGTCTTGAGGATGGTTCCTTGTATATATTTCTATTGGTTTCCCTTTATTCTTATTGTTATTTGTCTCTTGCTCCTTTTTGGTCATCTTTCGCTTGATAGCCGATTGTCTCTTGTTCTGTGCTTTGGGTTAAGCTTACCTACTTGTGAGTTGTAGTTGGTTCCATCATGATCTTAGATATCAGGTTGTGACAACTAAAATTTTACTAAGTTCTCGAGGGACCTACGAGTTATCCCTACGGCTCATAGAACCTTCTACGGATGGTAGGTAGCACTCGTGGTCCACTGGATAGTGTACTATCCTTATTTTCTCTGGGCTTTTTGAAATTGATCTAAGTTAGAATGATTCGGAGTGTTACAACATAATTTACGGACCGAACACAACCTCATAAAAAAATAAACAAAGAAAGAAGGTAAAATAAGATCGTGTTGCATCAAATAAGAATCTTAAATTCGAGATTAACTTATCAACTATTGAACTCATAATAATGAAAGGGATATTAGAAGTAAATTTTGAACAGAGTTAGATCCTAGATAACTATCTTGCACCTATCGTGTCAATTGACCTAACTCTTTCCATTAATAATTAAATGTTGTTGCTCCAACTCTCTATCTTTCCATAATTAATTCTAGTTGTTTACAATTTGAGTTGATTACTTGTGGTTTATAATCATCTGAATCTAATGAATTAATTTTCTTGAATAGTATTAAGCAGAGAATTTTTCGAACGTTGTCTGAACTAATCCCTATGGAGAAGATATCTTTTTATATTATCTTTGACGCAATACGAGCTTATTTTATAAAATTATTTTGCGTTCGTCATGCATCAAGCAAATTTATTGGAAATTATAGCTTCTCTACCATTATAAAAAATACATAAATATGTGTAACTAATTAATAACTTGACTTTAAGTGAAATTGCACTCAAACAATATGTATAACCTATAAGTCACATACGAGTTTACGTGTCTAATAGATATAGTGTCTCTTAAGTGAATTTCGTTAAGTAAGCACATATGCGATACTTAAAGTTCAGCTTTAAAATTTTGATTAGTAATAATCTCAAAAATGGTCAACAAGAAAATTGTAGTTTGACATATTAATTTTGTTCACATGTAAAGAGAAATTATGAGATTTTTCATATTATTTACATGCTAAAGCAATAAATAATAATTGACTAGATATTAATTTTAAAAACATGTCCAAATATGGTGAATAACATTATTATATTTTCAAAAGAGCATATTCAACATATCTAATCATATTAATTATATCCTCATCTATATTAAAGAATATTTTCTATCTTCTAATTTAGTTATGTATATATATACACATAAATATTTCATCCCTAAGACCAAAACTCATTCTTGTGAAATTTTTTTAACAAATTTTATTCTCTACATCTTCAAATATACATGGCTTCCTCTGATCATGAAGTGAACACTTGTCGGAAAATAGTTCCCTATGTGCCAACAATTTGTAGTGCTCAAATAGTGGTATGTTGCATTTTACATAAGATTACTCCATCAATGTTTTTTCATTCGTTACTTGTTATGCATAAATCGTTTGAGCAATTGTTGGATAAGGTTCTTGAGATTAGTTTTTTGAAAAATATGGAAGTTCTTATAATTATTTTTTAAAAAAAATATATTTTTAATTATTATGTTTTTCTTAATTTTCATACATGATTGTGTCTTTATATTGGCTAAAAACTTTTTTTACTGAGAATACAAAACAGTTTATGAAAATCGTAAAAACACGCGTTATTCCATTAATTTATTTAAATAAGTCAAAATGAGAGAATTGATGCAAAATAGAGTTATTAATTATCATAAATTATATTTATTATTTTACAGGTTCTACAAAACCAATTCTATGACACAAAATTCATCCTAGCACTGTAAGACCCCAAAAGTTGAAAAGACAGAAAACGAGGATCTAAGATGAATTATTGGAAAAATTAGAGCTTTCGGTACCAAGCGGCCTTCACGAGACCCACTACGTGCTGTCAAGAGGACCAAGGGCCTTGAAGGGCCACTGTGGTCCATGCCAGCTATTTTTGGTTTCCTAAGGTGGCAACCACGAGAGGCCACTACGAGCTGTAGTGTGGACCACAGTCCGTTATGGCCTCCGTGGTGAGCCCCTATGCATGCCTCCGATAAGGATCATCTTCATGAACAAGGTTAACGGACCGTAGTGACCTCCACACGCCGTGAAGGTGTCCATGGAGCAAGTCTTGAAATTTTTCCTGCAACCCCAAAATTGAAAAGTTCAAGAGCCCGTTTGGATGAACTTAAAAAAGTAATTTTTATGTATGAAGTGCTTTTAGAACTTTGAAGTGCTGGAAGTTATTTTTATAAATAAGTAGTTGAATGTTTGGATAAAGGTGCTTAAATGAGGAAAATGATGTGAATTTTAGGGTTAAAAGAATAAAAAGGGTAGTTTGGGAATTTAGTTAAAATATAAGGGATATAAAAGTAATTTCTATCATAATGTAGGGACTGGCGATCACGTTCATCCTCCTCCCACTCGTGGCTAGAGTTTCCTATTAGCTTCTGGTTGGTGAGTCCTCACAATTCGAGGACATGGCATTTATTTCATATTTGACAGTTATACTTCATTACTCTTATGTTGTCAATTGGGTGAGCTAGGAGATTATCTCACGCCCCCATCTAGTAGTAGAGGCATGTTAGATAGAAAAGAGTCTATGTTGTCATTTTCTCATTTTGAGACTTACGTCCTATTTGAGATTTTTCTTCCGTATCTTGATTTAGAATTATTTCTTGATTTCCTTATTTATGCTCAGAATGTTATGCTAAGAGGCTTGGTATGAGTCCTTCGGTATTCTAATCATTGTGTTACGACTACGCCCTAAGTCGGGTCATGACAAACTTGGTATCAGAGCACAAAGTTCAAGTATTCTAGGGAGTCTAACATACCGCGTCGAGTAGAGTCTTGTTCATCGGTGCGAAGTGCTCCACATATTTGAATAGGAGTCTATAAGGCGTCTTAAGAAACACTTCACTTCTATCATGATCTCATCGTGCTATAAAGTTAAACTCTAAGGTTTTCTCCTCTAACATTTTCTCTTTGCGATTACAAAATCATGCCTCCATGAAGTGCTCCCAGCTTAAAGAATGTTGAAGAGGAGCCACAAGCTCCAAATGCTCCTTTGAATGATCAAGTGACTAATGTAGAGTTCTGAGCCACTTTTCAAATTCTAGCTCAAGTTGTTACTACTCAAGTGAATCGAGGGGTAGATACTCCTCAAGTTGTATCTAATCCGGCTTCAAGGGTTAGAGACTTCACGAGGATGAACTTTCTTGAGTTTAATGGGTCCTAGGTTGATGAGGATCCCCAAGACTTTGTTGATGAATTATATAAGATTGTTGAGATTATGGGAGTGTCTTTGGAATAGAAGGAGGAATTGGTGGCCTACCAACTCAAAAATGTTGCTCAAGTGTGGTACAACCAATGAAAAACTGAAAGGGTTGAAGAGGGTCCCACGGGTTGGGAAAAGTTCAAAGTTGCATTTCTTGATCACTTCTTCCCACTTGAGTTAAGGGAGGTGAAGGTGTTGGAATTCATAAACCTCAAGAAAGGAAACATGAGTGTGAGTGATTATGCCCTCAAGTTCACAAAGTTGTCCAAGTATGCTCTATCCTTGGTAGCCAATTCTCGTGCTCTAATGAGAACTGCCATGCTCATAAAGTAAATGGACATCTCTAGGCTCATGATCTATGCCAAGGAAATTGAAGAGGAAAAGCTTAAGGAGAGGAATGCAAGGGAGTCTAAGAGGGCTCAGTATGAAGGTGGGTTTTCTCACAACAATTCTGGTGGTGGTAATGGTCATTTCCGACAAGGCCAAACATTTTAAGACCAAGGTTCTTCCAACACTCCGACTCCAAAATTTAAGAAGGACATGATGCCAAATCCTAAGGCACAAGGAGGAATTTTGGGTGGTCAAGTTGTCCCCCCATGTAAGAACTGTGGGAAAAATCATAAGTAGCGAGATTGGATAGTTGTTTCAAGTGTAAGAAGCCAGTTCATCATGAAAGGGAGTGTAGGAGTGGGGATAGACCCCAGGTTCAGACTCAGGCTATCGATCGTTCGGATCAGCATGCTACTACTTCGGGTGGTGGTCAGCACCAAAATATATTTTATGCCCTTAAGACTCGTTAGAAGTTAGAGGATTCCCCCGATGTTGTGACTGGTATGTTGAAGGTCTTTGACTTTTATTTTTATGCATTATTAGATCTGAGTGCTACTCTATCATTTATTACTTGTTATCTTTCTATGAGATTTATTGTTAGTCCCGAGATCTTACTAGAGCCTTTTTCAGTCTATACTCTGGTTAGTGATTCAATTATGGCTAGAAGGGTTTATTGAAATTGTCCAGCTTCAATTTTTCATAAAGTTACCTCTGTTGATCTAGTAGAGCTTGATATGACTGATTTTGATGTTATTCTCGGTATGGTTTGGCTTATGCATGTTATATATGTTGTAGAACCTATGTGGTTAAGTTTCAGTTTTCTAATGAGCCAGTCCTAGAATGAAAAGGTAGTAATTTTGTGTTTAAGGTTTGATTCATCTCATGCCATAAAGCTCAGAAAATAATTTTCAAAGGTTACATCTATCATCTAGTTTGGGTTAGAGATACTAACTCTGAAACTCCTACTCTTGAGTTAGTTTCATTGTTAATGATTTTTCGAAAGTTTTTTTCGATGATATCCCAGGTATTCCTCCCAATAGGGAAATAGACTTCGATATAGATCTTTTACTCGATACTCAATCTATCTCTATTCCTCCTTATCGACTGGGCCAGACAGAATTGAAAGAGTCAAAGGATCAGTTAAATGATTTACTAGACACGGGTTTTATTAGACCGAGTATCTCTTCATGGAGTGCTCTGGTTCTCTTTGTTGGAAACAAGGATAGTTCTCTTCGTATGTGTATTGATTATCAATAATTGAACAAGGTCACAATTAAGAATAAGTATCCCATTCCAAGGATTGATAACTTATTTGATCAATTTCAGAGAACAAGCTACGTTTCAAAGATTGATCTTCAATTGGGTAATCATCAACTCCGAATAGAGGAATGTGACATTCCGAAGATGGCTTTTAGAACTCGGTATGGTCACTTTGAATTCTTGGTTATGTTTTTTGGACTAATGAATGCCTTTGCTGCTGTTATGTATTTGATGAATAGGGTGTTCCAGCAATACTTGGATATGCTTGTGATTGTATTCGTTGATGACATGTTGATCTACTCTCAGAGTGAAGTAGAGTATGTCGATCATTTAAGGATTGTGTGTTCCGAATGTTGATGGGTTGAAAGATATGATATTGTCTGAAGCTCATAGTTCGTTGTATTCCATTCATCTTGATTCCACAAAGATGTATTGAGATTTGAGGGAAGTGTATTGGCAGAATGACATGAAGAGAGATATTGTGGAATTCGTGGCTAAGTGTCCTAATTGTCAACAAGTAAAAGTTGAGAAGCAAAAATTCAGGAGGTTTGGCTCAAGACATTGAGATTCCTTCTTGGAAGTGGGAAGCCTTGAATATAGACTTTGTTACTAGTTTGCTTCGTACTCATAGGCAACATGACTCTATTTGGGTGATTGTTGACCGAATGACTAAGTTGGCTCATTTCCTTCCTATTAAGACCTAATTATCAGTCGAGGACTATGCTAGGTTGTATATCTGAGAGTTGGTTAAGATTCATGGTGTTCCATTATCTATCATTTCAGATCGAGGTACTCAGTTTACATTTCAGTTTTGGAAATCCTTCCAAAAGGGTCTTGGTACTCAAGTGAAGCTTCGTACAACTTTTTACCTAAAAATAGATGCTCAGGCCAATCGTACCATCCAAACATTAGGGGGTATGTTCAGAGAATGTGTTATTGATTTTAAAGGAAATTGGGATGATCATTTGCCATTGATAGAGTTTAATTATGATAACAGTTATCATTCTAGCATTGAGATGGCTCCATTTGAGGCTATGTATGGTAGGCGATGTATCCCTTATCGATTGGTTCAACGTAGGTGAAGTTGTTTTGATAGGAACCAAGTTGGTATTTGAGGATATGGAGAAGGTTAGACTCATTAGAGAAAGATTGAAAACAACCTAAAGCTGACAAAAGTCCTATTCAGATGTGAGAAGAAAGGAACTTGAATTTGAGGTTAATGATTGGTTTAACTTGAAAATTTTACCCATAAAGGGTGTGATGCATTTTTGGTAAGAAAGGAAAGATAATTCCCTGCTATGTTGGTCCATATCAGATTTTGAGGCAGATTGGTAAGGTGGCTTATGAGTTGGATTTGCCTTCTAATATGGAATCGGTGTATCCAGTGTTTCATGTGTCTTTGTTGAGGAAGTTTGTTGGTGATCCTAGCTCCATTGTTCCATTGGAAAGCATGGAGGTGAAGGAGAGTCTCTCATATGAGGAGGTTCCAATTGAGATCTTGGACCGACAAGCTAGAAGGTTGAGAAATAAAGAAATAGCTTTAGTAAAAATGTTATGGAGGAACCAAGAGGTTGAGGGTTCTACATGGGAAGCCAAAGTCAATATGATGTCTCGATATCCTCATTTATTTCTTTACGTGCCTAGTTAAGGTATTTAATTCCACCATGATCCAATCAGCCCAAGTCATATGTTTCAATTGTTATCATGGTTTAATATGCATCCATGTTTATGAAATGAGTTTTAAAGTCATATTTTAGCTTGAAATTAAATATTTCATATTTTATGCATTATCGAGGTGTTTTGCATTTATGTTGGATTGTTATGTTCCTTTTCTATTCTATTCATGCTAGCTTGAGTCCCATTCGAGAATGAATATTTCTAAGGGGGAGATATTATAAGACCACGAAAGTAGGAAAGACAGAAAATGAGGATATTAGATGAATTACCGGAAAAATTGCACCTTTTGACACCAGGAGGCCTTCATGAATCCCACCACGGGACGTGAAGAGAACCATGGGATGTGAAAGGCCACTGTGGTCCATGCCATCCATTTGGGTTCCTGAGGTGCCGATGACGACAGGCCACTACGAGTTGTAGTGCGGACAACAATCCGTTATGGCCTCCGTGGTGAGCCTCTTTGCAGGCCTCCTATCAGGATCATCTTCATGACCAATTTTAACATACCATAGTGACCTCCAATGACCATAAAGGTGTCCATGAAGGATGTGCTGAAACTTTTCCTATAACCCGAAAATTAAAAAGTTCTAGTCCTATATCACGGACGGCCACCACGGGCCGTATTGCCTTCCACAATTCGTGGTATGTCCCATGGTGGATACCCCTTTTTTTGAAAAGCTAAGTCCCTCACAATGGAGGGGACCACGTGTCGTAGTGCCCATAACCGTCCGTGGTGAGGGTCCATCTTGGTTTTTAGATTCAATTCTAATGAAGGATATTTTGGTCATTCCCTTTGCTTTCATTAATGAATATAGTTATTTTTGGGACTTGATTTCTACCTATTAACTACCCTAAAGTCTTATAACCCTTCTATTATCTCCATAATTCCCAAAATCATAAAACCTTCTCTCCCAAGTTTTCTCTCAAGGTCTTCTTCTCCCCCAAGCAATTCAAAAGGGGGTTTTCAAGGTCATTCTTTCATTCTCTTCAATTTTGTAGGTCTCATCAATGTCAAGGTATGTGGGACTTCATCCATGGTCTCCTTTCACCCATGGAATCCCAAAAATATCTTCTTAATTATCTTATGATTTCTTCAATTAAAATCCTTAATTTCATGATTTGCATTGAGTCTTCTCAATTATGATATATTTAAATGTTATTAGTTTAATTATGCATAATTCACATCATATTGCATGATTTCAAGTTGAACTTCAATGACCCATGTTATATTCTAGTTTCAAGTATGATTGATGAGATATGATCATGATTTTCAAGTTATATTCTATGAAAGTTTTGTACATGAGTTAAAGATGCTTTATGCAAATAAGTTTATGAATGATGATTCTATGATGCATCAAACGAGTTAATGATAGAGAGAGTTACTCCCTAAAGATGTTTATGGTCAAAGATATATAATGATGGAAGGCCTACACCCACATTACATGAGTTATATGATAGATGAGCTAATCCTATGTTCTCACTATGATTATGCTAGATGAGCTATACTTATGATATTTTATAAAGATGGATTGATATTAGTTATTATCTTTTCCTATGATGTTTATGATCATGTTTTATGAGTTCCGTTGGGATATTGACTAAGCATCAAGAGGACTTTTAGATGGGCTTTGGTCCGGTAACACAGTTAGTTACCTAAGAAAATCCTAGTAGCAACCTTTAGTCCCAAACTACATTGCCCTCGTAGGTTTATATATGCCAATATGGAGAAACTAGTGGATCCACATAGCCCAAGTAAAAGAGTTACTTATGGAGTATGCCCTGGCAAAGCAGCCTTCCCTGTCTTGATGCAGGAATTATTAGATTTGATGTATTAGCTCACATGATCTTATACGTCGGTTAAAGGTCCTATAACACACAGTTTCAGTTGAGTTATGAGTTTTATGATGATGATGAGATTTTGATGCATTGACTAATGTGATAAATATTTTAATGTTTTCATGACATTACTCATGGTTTCAGTGATGATTCCAATAGTTTCAGGGGATGATTCTAAAACTAGAAATGGCTTCATTGTAATGTTTAGAGTTTCCAAGGGTATTTGGGTGTTTCAAATGTCGAAACTAGTTTAATGGCGACTTATTATATTTTGGGCCAAGAACACCTCGAATTTAAAATCTGATGATCTCATTGAGTCTAGAATGTCGAATTTAGTAGGACTGCATATAAGGTTTGTGTGTTACAAGATTCTGAATGATTTCCAAGGGCCATCAAGAGCATTTTAGACTTGGCAAAAATTGCAAAGTCTAATCTTCTGGTGCAGGCATTTTGTTCATCGCGGTCGCGACCTCAGGTCACGCGATTGCGATGAGTCAGAAATATCATCTTCGCGATCGCGAGGGGGTAATTCACGATCGTGATGAGTTAGTCCATCCCATGTCTTTCGGATTACGACCTTAAATGGACCGCGATCGTGATGCCCAATTCTAGCTTAAACAGTGTTCAACTTCGGGAGAAACCTCATTTTCATCATTTTTGAGTTCTTGAGCTTCTTGGGGCGATTTGAGAAGAGGTGTTCGAGTAAAATCATTGGGTAAGTAATTTTTAACCTAAAACCTTCCTTTTTCATTAATCATTTGATGATTTTAACTCCTAAATTTTAGTTTCAAACTCCTAAACCTCTTGTTCTTCCCTAATCTGAAGTTATGGAAAATTGATGATATCTAACTCGTTTTGAACTCTATTTTTATGAGTTTTTCAACTATGAGTTTCTTATTATGATTAGAACGTGATTTTCAATAAAATTCTAGATTTAACTCTTTTCGAAAATGATCATTTTTTGGACTGTTTTACCTCCACTTTCGAAACCTATCAATATGGGTGTCAGTGGACTCCTTATGACACATATGTTTCATTCTTGATAATGGGTTATCATTTGGGGCATTGAATTTAAAGGTCGTTCATCTGGTAGAGCGTTCAAGTGCAGTTTCGGCAATTGAGGTAGGATTGACTATCCTTCTTGGGTCTGAGTTGGGGAGATTAGTCAAATTCTATGTTGTAGGCTTTGGGATGGGGTCGTAGTGTAGTTTGGGACTAAAAATTGATATTGTAATGCCCATCTGGGGGCTTATATGTGTTGTGTAGCCTGTGTGGGGGCCTTATGTGATATTTTATCTGTGATTGAGACTGTATATTCTATGACTTAACTGAGTGGAACTGAAAAGAGGTTAATTGACTTGTAATGCCAGTCTAAGGGGTAAGGTTCAGGGTTCTGAGCATGCCTGAGTGTTAAGATATTATTGAGAAAGGGATAAATACTTAATTTGATGTATTTCCTTCCCATTACTCTCTATTGAGGGTGAATATCATACTTAAATTAAGTTTTGAGGACTTTGAACCTTGTACTACATGTTAAGTTGATTATTACCTCCATGCCTGATACATCGTGATTGCATTCATCCTCATTCATACTATTATTGATCTTTGGGAAATTGAGAATTGTGGAAACCTTTTTGAGAAAGAAAATGTAACATATTTTGTATCCTTGACCATGAGATAGGTAGCAAGCAAATGCGACATTAGTATAATGAGTTGGGTGGCGAGGTAGTTGATACATTGAGATTGCGACAGTATATAATCTGCGAGACCCCCATGGGTCCTGCTTGGTAGAATAGCTCAGCGGGTGTATACAACAGGTTGTGCGACAGCCTTGATCCCACCATATCATTACATCATTGCATCATCATATTGCATTGCATTGATACCTTTGATACTTGACATATTTGTTTAACTGTGATATTGAACTATATTTATGTGTTTACTTTAATCACGTCATTCTATATAAATTGGCGGCAGCATAGCTGGAATGAGACTTTTTCTGTGTGCAGGTGGAGGCGTTCCTTAGTTAATTTCATAGATTTTGATTAATTTCTTATACTCAGTCGTTTAAACATACTGAGTACATGTGGATTGTACTCACTCCTAATCCTATGTCCCTTTTTGTGGAGATCCTAGTTAGGGTATCCCTCATAGCAACTGATCTTCTTCTTCTTCCGGAGATATTTTATCATTCAGATTAGTGATGAGGTCTTGCGATTCGGACCGCCATTATTTCTAGCTTTTATTTACAGTCTTTACTATTTTTCGAAGACTTATGATGTATATCAGTATGTTTTTGGATTTTTGGGTCGTGACACACACACACACACACACACACACACACACACACACATATATATATATATATATATATATATATATATATATATATATATATATATATTATTTTACTAGAAATTCAAGATATTTTTTATTTTCTTCGTTACATCAACCAAACAGGGTATATCTGGTCATTTGTATAAATGTAGGAACATATGCGAACTAGTTTGTTTTAACGAGATCAGCTATAATTCATAGAGTTGAGAGGTATATCAAGTCATTTTCCTTAAATTTTATATGGGCTCAACCTTGGGCACGCAGTGAAAACTACCAAGTTGGAGTACGGTAGGGACGGAGGGAAATTTGAAGTCGGATATTAATTTGTCGTCATATTAAAAATGTTCATTCTCATCTAGATGTTTATCGTGAATGAATATTAATACCAACGCAAAACTACAGGATTCAAATTAATAGATAATCTAATAAACAACTATTTTAATATTTGCAAAGTTTTCTCTGGATGGCTTATTTATTTATGATAAAAATTGTTATTTTATGTATAAAAAAATGTTATGCCAACAAAACTTCAACAACTTTACTGCTGATATTTTCATCAATTATTTAAAAAAATTATTTGATATATTTTCACATAGTGAGACAACTATTCAGTATGATAAAATATTCAATGGATAATTTTCAAATACTTCTTGGCTTTAATTTTCCTGCATGAAATATTAACTCAATTGAGGGAGATTAATATTTTATCATATTCATTTGATAAGAAGAAGAAATTCATCGAGTATATATAATAATTTTTTTATAAATATGGTCTCTTTTAGTGGATTATTGAGAATAATTTGTGTTTAAAAGTCCTTTTGTTTTCTAAAACATTATTGTCAAAGTGAGGTGGAGATATCTAGTGGCTTTTGTTAGATATGAAAAAGAAAAATTATAGGTGTAAAAAAAACTGTATATTGACACATTTGAACTTTGTAGCAATTCTACCATGCCATTCAATTCTCCTAGTTTGTTGTTAAGCAAAAATCTTACTCCCTTCATTTGATGTGACCTTGTTCTCTTACTTATTTTTCTTTAAAATGATACATTTTTATATTTGAAAATAATTTAAATAGAGATTATCAATTTTTTCATTTATAGTAACAATACTGTAACATATCTTCTTATTTGCAGAGTAATGTTGGAATAATGATAGTACCCAAAAAATTGACTGAGAGGAAGAGAAGGCTAGTTACTGTCATAGAAAATGATTTTGTTAATTTCGTAATTGTACCTTCTAAAGGTATATCAAACATTTACACAATTAAACTAAAAAAGGTTAGTATATTTGATTACTAATGTTTTTTCTATGTAAAATACAGTAATATTATTGAATATTTCTATAGTAGCTTCATTTTTCTATATATATATATATATATTATTGTTATAAAATATTGTAATAGAAAACATATAATATAACATAATATGAAAAATCAATTCTAAAAAATATGATTATAGTAAAAGGTTGTAAAGAGGATGTTTATTATATGGAGAGACCTGACACTTTGAATATTTTGTATGAACTTAAATAATATAATCAAGATGTGATAAGTGATCCCTATAGACTTAATCGCAAATATTATGACCTGCTACATGGATGGAAAGTTGAAAGGAGACAACGTCAAAATGGAAAATGTGAAACTGTAAATATAAACACTTTTAAGATTTTTCCTTTTATATGGATTTCGATCCTTAATACTTTTGTCACGCCCCGGAAGGGTACCCTAGGCGTGGCCGGCACTCGAAGGCCATTTCTGACCTCCAATCGAACCACCTGGTCAAGTCACACATTCATCAACCACATTCTCTTAGCGGATAACTCAATTAAAGAAATACTATTCATATATATATAGGGCCGAAGACCAAACCTTTACAATCCAACAAGACAATAAAATAAAACTCCTTAAAATAACAATTCGACCTCCCCACACTCCAGTCTATGAAGCCTCTATTCAAGTCTAAAAAGTGTCAATGACAAGTCCATGGCTACCAACAATCAAAATAGAAGAAAGGACAACAAAACTGTACAAGAAGGCTCAATATCCTCCGGGAACTAGGAGGACTCACCAACTGGCTGGAAGTGTATGTGGATCTTCAACGGAGCGCCGGTTGATGATCTCTAGTACCTGTCTCTGCATCATGAAACGATGCAGGCCAAATGGCGTCAGTACATGGAATGTACGAGTATGTAAAATGGCCGAATACAACAACATCAAGGAAGAATTAACCAACTCGGAAACTCAACTCAAGAGGAATAACAACTCAATCAAATGTCCTAAGTCTAAACAAGAATATGATTTAGACGGGACCAATCACACACAACTCAACTCAATCTGACTCAGAGTACTATCAAGACCTATTTGGGAGTTTCTCTTAACCGACAACCATCACTTATGAGCCAGTGAAAGTACTACAAACCGACGTTGTTGCCGCGTTCGTTCATACTTTGCCAGGGTATGAACGAATCAATAAATCATGGATCCAATCCAACCAGGTCCTATAATGTCAGGATAAATCTCTCGGGGAAGCATCCGACTTTAACGGTTCCATCCCCCCTATGTTTGGCGACGCAGTTATTGGGTTCGAGTATGGACTATACTCTCGCCCAATTCGGTGCTCGATACTCCTCCTAAGACTCAATGCTCATAAAACTACATCCAATCAACTCAATCAAATAACATCGACAAATCTCATTTCAACCTTGTCAACTCATCAACTCTATCACAATCACACCTTTCTCAATCGTACTATCCGATCAATCTCAAGCATATCATTCAAAGAAATTTAAATGTACATATATAGCATCATCTAGATATAATAAATCATTACCTCCATCCATTTGAGAAATCTTTGTGACTCATCACATCTTTGAGACTTCAAATCGACATTTTTATAATAGGCAACGTTTTTAAGAAAATAATATCCTTTATCCAATCTACATAATTAAGAAGATCAATCAAACATATTTAACATCTCATTTCTTCATCATCTCATACTCACATAAGGGCTCATTTTAGGAACTCCTTGGCTCAACAACATCAACTCATATAGAACCAAATACATAGGGGACAAGGTTCATACAAGCATAAACCATACCAAAAACTCTATTTTCATGAACACCTAACCTCAAAGCAAGAGTAGGGCACATGGATGGACTCAACCCATGTTTTGGATAGCCTTACATACCTTAGTGAAGACATGGAGAGAACCTTGATGTTGGGTCTTCAATGGAGTACTCAAATCTTGAAGCTCTTGGGACAAATCTTTGTTGAGAATGGAGAAGAAGAAGAAGATGAAGAAGCGAGAGGGAGAGAGGAACTTCTAGGGCTTTTAGAGAGAGAGAGCTCGAAATTTTGATCCCAAAATGACCAAGGGTAATACATATATAACTTGGGTAAGTTCCGGAATTACCCCTCCTCAAAGTTCTGAAAATAGGCTTAAAACGCACCTGGCGCGATAGTGGCACGTCGCGCCATTGCAGCGCCAGGCTGAATACGCCTAAAAACCTGCACACCTCATAGTGGCGCGCCGCGCCAAAGACCAAACTACAAAGGCATGTTTCTTGCACGATAGTGGCGCGTCGCGCCCTTACAGCGCCAAGGCCAAATTTTCTGGGTTCTGGGAATTTAGCCTGAAAAACCCTGCACAACTTTTAGTGGCGCGTCGCGCCAAGGAACAAACTACTGAGGCATGTTTCTGGCGCGATAGTGGCGCATCGCGCCTTTACAGCGCCAAGGCCATTTCCCCAGCAGTTGCAACCCAGGCCAAGAATGAAATTCCTGTCGTGCTAGTTCATCTTAGGATCGTCATATCTTTTGACTCCGAACTCCAAAATTTACGTTCTTGGTGGCGTTGGAAAGAAGACTCGACGACCTTTAATTTGGTAGGTCGTGGGCCACCCAGATTGACGTCCTTCAAAAGATAGGGTCGTTACAAGTCGACCCTTATACAAACTCATCCTAAACTTAGCCACGACGAATCTTTTGGATTTAATTTGATCCTAGGGGTCCTCCATGACCCCACCTCACCTCTAATACTGCTCAAATTCTCAAAGACTCATCTCAACTCATGCATACGCTCCTCAATACTCGAGTTCGACCCTACCTGTATACAAGAAGAATTTGAATTCTAGGGGAAAATTTTGAGGGGTGTTACATTATCTCCCCCTTGGGATCATTCGTCCTCGAATGACGAGTGGCCAGGAATGGACTCAGGGTACTAATCATAATCAACATTCAGTCATTCAATCAATCAAATTTTCAAACAATTATCAATCAAAACTCAAAATGCACTAATGAATTCAAGTCAAGAAAATGTCGTTACCTTCAACATTCTCCTCGATAGGCACGAATAGATGGGGATATTTAGATCTCATGGCTTCCTCCGCTTCCCATGTGGCTTCCTCAACAAATTGATTCCTCCATAGGACCTTGATTGAGGCGACCTCTTTGTTCCTCAATTTGCGAATTTGGCGATCAAGAATTTGGACCGGAACCTCTTCATAAGACAAGCTATCCTTAATTCCAATGCTATCAATGGGGACTACCAATGAGGGATCGCCCAAGCACTTTTTCAACATCGAAATGTGGAATACCGGATGAATAGAGGCTAGCTCCGACGGCAACTCCAACTCATAAGCAACACTCCCAATCCGGCTTAAGATCTGGTAAGGACCAATATATCGAGGACTAAGCTTCCCCTTCTTTCCAAACCTCATGACACCCTTCATGGGTGACACTTTCAAATACACCCAATCACCCACCTCAAACTCTAAGTCTCTCCTCCTCACATCGGTGTAAGATTTCTGGCGGCTTTGGGCTGCCCTTAGCCTATCTTGGATAACTCTCACCTTCTCCATGGCTTGGTGAACAAGGTCAGGCCCAATCAACTCGGCCTCACCAACTTCAAACCACCCAATGGGAGATCTACACCTCCTCCCATACAAAGCTTCATAAGGAGCCATTTGAATGCTTGCATGATAACTATTATTATATGCAAACTCTATGAGAGGTAAGTGGTCATCCCAACTTCCCTTGAAGTCAAGTACACAGGCCCTCAACATATCTTCCAATGTCTGGATGGTGCGCTCTGCTTGGCCATCTGTCTGGGGATGGAAGGCTGTACTCAAGTTCACCCTCGAACCTAATCCCTTCTGAAAGGATTTCTAAAATTGGGAAGTGAATTGAGCTCCTCTGTCTGAGATGATAGACAA
Organism: Solanum dulcamara; assembly: GCF_947179165.1. NCBI lineage: Eukaryota > Viridiplantae > Streptophyta > Magnoliopsida > Solanales > Solanaceae > Solanum > Solanum dulcamara. The sequence goes on from NC_077240.1 coordinate 63,215,191, forward strand.
AGGGACCCCATGCAATCTGATGACCTCCTGTATATACAACTTTGTATAATCTTCTGCGGTATCAGTAGTCTTAACCGCCAAGAAGTGAGCTGATTTCGTCATTCTATCCACAATCACCCAAATGGAATTATGTTGCTTTCGGGACTTCAGCAAGCCTGTAATAAAGTCCATGTTGATCATCTCCCACTTCCATTCTGGAATTTCTATGTTTTGGGCTAAACCACATGGCCTTTGATGCTCAACCTTCACCTGTTGGCAATTCGGGCACTTGGAAACAAATTCCGCAATATCCTTCTTCATCCCACTCCACCAATAGATTTCCCTCAAGTGATGATATATTTTCGTGGAGCCTGGATGAATGGAGTATCGGGAACTATGTGCTTCGCCATAATCCTCTCTTGAACATCATCGGCATCTGGCACACACAATCTATTTTGGTACCTCAACACACCATCTCCCCCTTTGGTGAAAACCATTACCTCTTGTTTGTGAACAACTCCCTTAAATTGGAGAAGGATGGGATCTTGGTCTTGCTTCTCCTTTACCTCTGCCACAAGTGAGGACGTAGACCCATCCTGAACAGTAACTCTGCCTTCATTGTTCTCTTCCAGATGAACTCCCAATCGGGCTAATCTGTGTACCTCCTTCGCCAATTCTCTCCTTCCTTCCTCCACGTGGGCAGTGCTACCCATAGACAACCTGCTAAGAGCATCAGCAACTACATTAGCTTTACCTGGATGGTAGAGGATGCTCATATCATAGTCCTTGAGTAGCTCAAGCCATCTCATTTGCCTCAGGTTGAGTTCCTTCTGGCTAAAGACGTATTGCAAGCTCTTGTGATCGGTGAATACATCAATATGCACTCCATACAGGTAGTGGCGCCAGATTTTAAGCGCAAACACCACAGCTGCCAGCTCAAGGTCATGAGTTGGATAAATTCCTCTCATGAACCTTAACCTGTCTTGAAGCATAGGCTATCACCTTCCCTCTTTGCATCAACACACAACCCAAACCAATTCTGGATGCATCACAATAGATCACAAAGCCCTCTGTACCATCAGGCAAGGTTAGAACAAGGGTAGTGGTTAGCTTAGTCTTCAATTTCTGGAAACTCTCCTCACAAGCATCGGACCATTGGAACTTAGCCTTCTTTTGGGTCAGCTTAGTCTATGGTGATGATATGGATGAGAATCCCTCTACAAACCTTCGATAATAGCCAGCCAAACCCAAAAAGCTCCTTATCTCCGTCGGGGATGTGGGTCTGGGCCAATTCTTTACTGCCTCAATCTTCTGAACATCAACCTGAATACCATCTCCAGATACAATGTGGCCTAAGAAGGCCACTGATGCAAGCCAAAATTCATATTTAGAGAACTTCGCATACAACACCTGGTCTCTCAAATTTTGCAAGACGACTCTAAGATGATGGGCATGCTCCTCCTCATTCTTGGAGTAAACCAGAATATCATCTATGAACACAATCACAAACATATCAAGATATGGCTTGAATACTAGGTTCATGAGATCCATAAAAGCGGCGAGGGCATTAGTCAACCCAAAGCACATGACCAAAAATTCGAAGTGGCCATAACGAGTCCGGAAAGCAGTCTTCGGAATATCACATTCTCTCACCTTCAACTGGTGGTAGCCGGATCTCAAGTCTATCTTTGAGAAACAAGTGGCACCCTGAAGTTGATCGGATAAGTCATCTATTCTGGGGAGAGGGTATTTGTTCTTTACGGTGACCTTATTCAGCTGCCTGTAGTCAATACACATTCTAAGGGACCCATCTTTCTTTCGAATAAATAAGACCGGAGCTCCCCATGGCGAGACATTCGGCCTAATAAATCCCTTATCTAACAAGTCCTCCAACTGCTCCTTCAACTCTTTCAACTCGGTTGGGGCCATTCTATAAGGAGGAATTGAGATAGGCTGGGTATCAGGAAGAATATCAATCCCAAAGTCAATCTCCCTATCAGGAGGGACTCCAGGCAGATCTTTAGAAAAGACATCCGGAAACTCGTTGACAATCGGAACCGACTCAAGGGATGGAGACTCAATGTTGTCATCTTTCACTCGGACAATGTGATAAACACACCCTTTTGAGATTAGCTTCCTGGCCCTAAGGTGTGAAATAAACTTACCCTTAGGCGCAACAGGACTACCCTTCCACTCTATGACAGCCTCATTCGGCAATTTGAACGTGACAATCTGAGTTCTACAATCAATGGAGGCATAATAGACATACAGCCAGTCCATGCCAAGGATCACGTCAAAGTCAACCATGTCCAACTCAACTAGGTCGGCCAAGGTATCCTTGTGATAAATGGACACAGTGCAATCTCTCTAGACTCTCTCAGCTAAGACAGAATCACCGACAGGAGTGGCCACACTAAAAGGCTCAAGAAGATGTTCAGGAACTTTATTGAATTTACTAGCCACAAAAGGAGTCACAAAAGATAGGGTGGCACCCGGATCCATCAATACATAATAATCAAGAGAAGAGACTCGAATCATACCTGTCACGACGTTTGGAGAGTTCTCTTGATCTTGACGACTACCCATAGCATATAAACGGTTTGTACCTTCGCCGGTGCCTGAAGTAGTTCCCCTTTAATTACCCCTAGTCGGTGGTGCGGTGGTAGAGAACTGGGCTCTGTTCCCCCATGCTGGACACTCCTTCTGAAAATGGTCTATTTGGCCGCATTTATAACAACCCATCCTTCCCGCTCTGCACTCTCCCAAGTGAAGCTTTCCACACTTGACGCATGGTGGCTTCCCTTGCGCACCTTGTCCTATGCTAGCTTGGGATTGAGAACCCTGGGCTCTGAAATTCTGACGACTCTGTCCCTGCCGATCATACCTGTTCTGCGGCATAGGTGCGCTGGCGGTAGATGAGGCATGATTGGGAGGCCTCTTCTGGAAGAAGGACCTATTGCCCTTGCTTTGCCTCAGTTCACCCTCAGGGCCCGCTGATTTTGCCTTCTTGCTCAGGTGCTCCTCTCTGTCTTTTCTTTTCTCATTCTCCACCTGTTGAGCATACACCATTAGTCTCGAAATATCCATGTCCGAGATCAACAATGCTGCTTTGCACTCCTTCTTCACATGCCTCCCTAATCTGGAGACGAACTTCCTCATCTTTGACCTCACAACAGGAATCATTTTTGGAGCATACCTGGACAGCTGGATGAACTTCAGGCCATATTCCTTAACTGTCATTCCCTCCTGTTTCAGATTAACAAATTCCTCCACCTTCGCTTCCCTCAATTCTCGGGGAAAGAAGTGGTCAAGAAAAGCTCCCTCAAATTCATCCCACCTAGCAGGTTCAGCATCTTCACCTCTACCTTGTTCCCATTGGTTATACCAAATGTTTGCCACATCTTTGAGTTGATAAGACACCAACTCAACCCCCTCGATTTCCGTAGCATGCATAGCTTTCAGAATCTTCCACATCTCATTGATAAAGTTTTGGGGGTCTTCATCGACCTTAGAACCCATGAATGCCGGTGGATTCATCCTTAGAAAGTCTCTAATTCTAGTGGCAGCAGATGGCTCTTGGGAGCTAGAGCTAAGAGTCGGCGAACTCTAATTACCACTTCGGGCAGCCATTGGTTGCGTGAGCATTGCAATTGCCCCTCGAAATTCTTCCTCTGATGTGGGTGCAGGTGGAGTAGATGGCACTTGGGGTGCCTCCGAGTATCTCGCAGGTCGGCCTCTAGCCCTTGCCGGGCGTGCCTCGGACTGTGGAATCCTTGCATTATCAACATTCCTCTGGCTAGCGGTACGTTTAAGAGGCATTATCTGTAACGTATAAACGCACGAATTAGAAGGGAAGTTTCATAGAGTTTAACTCCATCGCACGAATTCAGAGTATGAAAGAAGTGAAACAATTCCTAATGTCCTATAGCCTCCTGCTTATAAGTGTGGTGCACAACACACCCATAAGCAAGACTCTACTAGACACGGCTTCATAGACTCCCTAGGACACTTGAACTCTGTGCTCTGATACCATGTTTGTCAAGCCCCGGGAGGGTACCCTAGGCGTGGCCGGCACTCGAAGGCCATTTCTGACCTCCGAGCGAAACACCTGGTCAAGTCACACATTCATCAATCATATTCTCTTAGCGGATAACTCAATTAAAGAAATACTATTCATATATATATAGGGCCGAAGACCAAACCTTTACAATCCAACAAGACAATAAAATAAAACTCCTCAAAATAACAGTTCGACCTCCCCACACTCCAGTCTATGAAGCCTCTATTCAAGTCTAAAAGGTGTCAATGACAAGTCCATGGCTACCAACAATCAAAATAGAAGAAAGGACAACAAAACTGTACAAGAAAGCTCAATATCCTCCGGGAACTAGGAGGACTAACCAACTGGCTGGAAGTGTATGTGGATCTTCAACGGAGCGCCGGTTGATGATCTCTAGTACCTGTCTCTGCATCATGAAACGATGCAGGCCAAATGGCGTCAGTACATGGAATGTACGAGTATGTAAAATGGCCGAATACAACAACATCAAGGAAGAATTAACCAACTCGGAAACTCAACTCAAGAGGAATAACAACTCAATCAAATGTCCTAAGTCTAAACAAGAATATGATTTAGACGGGACCAATCACACACAACTCAACTCAATCTGACTCAGAGTACTATCAAGACCTATTGGGGAGTTTCTCTTAACCGACAACCATCACTTATGAGCCAGTGAAAGTACAACAAACCGACGTTGTTGCCGCATCCGTTCATACTTTGCCAGGGTATGAACAAATCAACAAATCATGGATCCAATCCAACCAGGTCCTATAATGTTAGGAAAAATCTCTCGGGGAAGCATCCGACTTTAACGGTTCCATCCCCCCTATGTTTGGCGACGCAGTTATTGGGTTCGAGTATGGACTATACTCTCGCCCAATTCAGTGTTCGATACTCCTCCCAAGACTCAATGCTCATAAAACTCCATCCAATCAACTCAATTAAATCACATCGAGAAGTCTCATTTCAACCTTGTCAACTCATCAACTCTATCACAATCACACCTTTCTCAATCGTACTATCCGATCAATCTCAAGCATATCATTCAAAGAAATTTAAATGTACATATATAGCATCATCTAGATATAATAAATCATTACCTCCATCTATTTGAGAAATCTTTGTGACTCATCACATCTTTGAGACTTCAAATCGACATTTTTATAATAGGCAACGTTTTTAAGAAAATAATATCCTTTATCCAATCTACATAATTAAGAAGATCAATCAAACATATTTAACATCTCATTTCTTCATCATCTCATACTCACATAAGGGCTCATTTTAGGAACTCCTTGGCTCAACAACATCAACTCATATAGAACCAAATACATAGGGGACAAGGTTCATACAAGCATAAACCATACCAAGAAACTCTATTTTCATGAACACCTAACCTCAAAGCAAGAGTAGGGCACATGGGTGGACTCAACCCATGTTTTGGATAGCCTTACATACCTTAGTGAAGACTTGGAGAGAACCTTGATGTTGGGTCTTCAATGGAGGACTCAAATCTTGAAGCTCTTGGGACAAATCTTTGTTGAGAATGGAGAAGAAGAAGAAGATGAAGAAGAGAGAGGGAGAGAGGAACTTCTAGGGCTTTTAGAGAGAGAGAGAGCTAGAAATTTTGATCCCAAAATGACCAAGGGTAATACATATATAACTTGGGTAAGTTCCCAAATTACCCCTTCTCAAAGTTCTAAAAATAGGCTAAAAATGCACCTAGCATGATAGTGGCACGTCGCGCCATTGCAGCGCCAGGCTGAATACGCCTAAAAACCTGCACACCTCGTAGTGGTGCGCCGCGCCAGAGACCAAACTACTGAGGCATATTTCTGGCGCGATAGTGGCGCGTCGCGCCCTTACAGCGCCAAGGCCAAATTTTCTGGGTTCTGGGAATTTGGCCTGAAAAACCCTGCACAACTTTTAGTGGTGCGTCGCGCCAAGGACCAAACTACTGAGGCATATTTCTGGCGCGATAGTGGCGCGTTGCGCCCTTACAGCGCCAAGGCCATTTCCCCAGCAGTTGCAACCCAGGCCAAGAATGAAATTCCTGGCGTGCTAGTTCATCTTAGGATCGTCATATCTTTTGACTCTGAACTCCAAAATTTACGTTCTTGGTGGCGTTGGAAAGAAGACTCGACGACCTTTAATTTGGTAGGTCGTGGGCCACCCAGATTGACATCCTTCAAAAGATAGGGTCGTTACAAGTCGACCCTTATACGAACTCATCCTAAACTTAGCCACGACGAATCTTTTGGATTTAATTTGATCCTAGGGGTCCTCCATGACCCCACCTCACCTCTAATACTGCTCAAATTCTCAAAGACTCATCTCAACTCATGCATACGCTCCTCAATACTCGAGTTCGACCCTACCTGTATACAAGAAGGGTTTGAATTCTAGGGGAAAAGTTTGAGGGGTGTTACAACTTTCCTAAAGTACACTCAAATTTATGTATTTATTTATTTATATTTATTTTTCAGAAGGAAGGTTTTTGATCTACCTTCGACATGTATAATTATTTTTATGTCATACATAAAATTGGGATTCACTGACAGTTTTCTCATTCTCTTTTCTTCTACCTTTCAATTACAAAAATATTATGATATCATTTGTTTTTTCTGCTGTCATGACTCAAAATGGGTCATGAGTTACACCCACACTTAACCTCCTAGGTGGGAGAATCAACAATACAAATCCCAACTTATATTAGCGATTCAACTCATAAACTACGACAATATTGCGGAAGCTCAAACCTTATTAAAATATGAAATAAAAACATACTAGAGTATATTACATACTTTCCCCAAAATCGGAAAGTCATTACATCAAAGACGTCTAATTCTAAAATACTAAGTCTTGAAATATCAAACACTAGAATAAATGAATAAATAAACAGAATAGTCTGTGTCCGAAAACTAAGGACATCATGTCATGATTAAGAGAATCCAACACGAGCTAGGAGAAATAGATCACCCTGAAACCTAATGTGCTAGTTACTGACTAGAGATGAGGTTGAGTCGAAGTCGATGAAACACTCGCTGCACTCCACAAAATAAAAAAAGAAAAATACAAGTAGAGGACAACATGTACTGAGTAGGTATCGTCGGCCGACTCGAAAGAAAAATCAATATGCATAAAGTAATAGCAAGAAATCAACCATATCACTTAACAGGTGGCAACCAACAAGATTAAGATCAAGTGACAACACAATGAACAATTACATAATCAATCAATAATATGAAGAGTATACATGAGGGCTCAGGCCTCCACACCACAGTCTTTTGGGAAATGAGTTATTTGAGATTAGGTAGTATTAAGTCATTTAAATATATTTTTCTTTAATATTACCATGTCAAAATGTGACACCCGATCCAATAATATCATGTCAGAATGTGACATCCGATCCAATATTATCGTGTCGGAACGTGACACCCGATCCAATAATATCGTATCGGAATGTGACATCCGATCCAATAATATCGTGTCGGCTAGTGACACCCGATCCAAATATATATGTCGGCTTGTGACACCCGATCCAAATATATAATTAATTTATCATTCTTTATTATCACATTCCACTTCATTAACAATAATTCATCAAGCCTTCTTTATTCAAGGCATCACTTTTGATAGGGCAAGTTCAAGATTATGAATTTCACGGTCTTGGGATTGCATACTAAACAAGACAACATATCAACCATTCAAACCATAACAATTAAATGCATAGTAAATTTTACACATTACTCAATGACTATCAATTGCTATTAAGAGCCTATCCATAATATAGAATAAATCATAACCTACCTCAACTGAAGAACTGAAGTTAAGAAAGCTAATTCACCGATGTTTTTCCTTTCTTCAATGTCTCAGAATGTTCTCAATCTATCAAATATGCAATAGCCATAAGCAAACGAACCCGTAGACACCTATATTATATATGTGTTTAACCTAGACCAACAACTCACCCAACTCTATAATCAATTTCCTAAAATTCAAGCTTAGGGAAGCCTCAATTTCTCCAATATCATAAATTTGATGGTATTCATTAATAAAATACACGTAATATTTAATTATATATCTCAATATATCAAAAACTCGAATTATAAAGTGATAACCATGAGAATAATTTCAATCCGAAGTCATATTATACCACGAAACAAAAGGAAGGAGAAGGAGGAAAAATATATAATGAAAAACACAGAACCCATTCTATCAATATATAATAGGAGAAGAAAAATTGCCACGTGTCAGCACAACAAAAAATAGAATTAATGAACTATTAAAATTAAAATTAATTTAAAATCTACAAATGAAAATAAAAATTGCCAACACTAAAAAAAATAACTGAAAAATACTAATGTAACCATATGCACCATAACTCTCACGTTGGCATTTTTTTATAAAAATCAGCAAATAAAAGGTTTTTTTTAAAAAAAAATCTGTCTATTTTTTGATTTTTATCTAAAAGTAAGTTTTAATACTAAAATTTGACTGTCACGAGTCAATACCACACAAAAAAAGAATTTATCATTGAATTAGAAAAATAAAAATAAAAAGTACAAATATAACTACACTTATAATTTTAAATTTTGAATTGAAAATTGAGGATAATTATTAGTTTTAAAATTAAAAAAATAAAAGCCATCACGTTAGTTCAGCGGAGAATTTTGAGGAGCGGTTTAGTTATTTCAAATTTTAATTTGTAAATTGAGGGTAGTTATTAGTTTTAAAAACTAAAATGCATCAGAAAGATTAATTCAGATGAGTGTGATGTCTCTCTAACTGATGATGAAGAGGATTAAAATATAAATTCAGAGTATCTCCTTTTTTGTTAAAATCTTCTCAGCATGTTGATCTTCGAGTTATAATTATCCTTCTATTTTATTTTTATTTTTATTTTCACTTTTTTTCTCAATTCTTTTGGTATTTTTTACTTTGTTTTTTTATCCTTTGATTGTTATGTGTATTAATTGCTCTATAACATGAATGTTCATTCTCACCTGCGTACAGGGACAAATAAAAGGCAACAAAAAGAATTAGGATCGCTTCTTCTTAACTTCATCTTCTTTTTTTTGGGCGAATGTGCAGATTATTAAATGGCTAGCCGGAGAAAATAAACAATATATTCTTAGAGAAAGAAGTGAAAGTCCAAAAATAAGAAGAATAATATTTATCAAAATGTCTAAAGGATGTAAATAATCAAAGGTAAAATAGATAATTCTTAAAAAAGAATTAATGGATCTCTTCTTCTTCAAATGTATAATGTTATTTGTTGAATTATTTTCATTCTTCTTAACTTCATCTTCATTTTTTGGGCGAATATGTAGATTATTAGATGGCTGGCAGAAGAACATTGAAATATATTCTTAGAGAAAGAAGTGAAATTCCAAGAAAAAGAATCATAATATTTATCAAAATGTCTAGAGAATGTAAATAATTAAAGGTAAACTAGACAATGCATTAAAAAAGAATTAATGGATCACTTCTTCTTCAAATGTATAATGTTATTGTTGAATTATTTTCAATCTTCTTGACTTCATCTTCATTTTTTGGGCGAATATGCAGATTATTAGATGGCTAGCCAAATAAAATTTAACTATATTCTCAGATAGAGAAGTGGAAGTCCAAAAAGAAGAAGAACAGTATTTATCAAAATGTCCGAAGGATGTAAATAATGAAAAGTAAAATAGACAACACATTAAAAATTAAAACAAAAATAGTACATAGTTATCTAATGTTGGGTTAGAAGAGACTTTAAATAGAAAATAATAAAACTGATATATATTAATTTTGTTTTTTCCCCATTTAAATTTGAGGTCTTAAAGAACCACAAAATGCAGAATAATCGTGTTGCAAATGAGAAGCTCATTTTCAATTGGGTAACGTAGGTTATTACTTATTTATGACAACTTGAATTGATAAAGTAATTCTTATATACAATGTTTTAATTATATATATACTTCTACTAAACTACACATTAAAAAATAACAAAAATAAAAAAGAAATCAAAAAATTCCTAACTACACATTAATTTTCCACTTCTATACTATTATTATTTTTTAAATAAAGTTAAAGTAAATAAAACCTGCAACAGGTTATTCAATCAAGAATATGAATAGTACATATTCTTAAGTAAATATATTAATTTTGAAAAGTATTAATTTAAAATTCAAATCTAACCTTTTTAAATAAATGGTTAACTAAGTATATGTAAATTACACTAAAATAATGAAAAAAAAATCAACAATTTCCTAACACTCATATTAACTTCTCACGTCATTTACTTTTTACGTTCTTAAATATTTTTTACAATATTTGACATTTAGTTTAAATGAAAAGAAAATAAATTAATACACGATGAATTTACATGCTTCCTACAAAAATGGAATGGTTCCACCATTTAAGGAAATTTGTAACATTCACGAAAATGAAATCTGAAAATAAAAAATTGATATCTAACAAAAAATAAAATCAGGATAGTTAAAAATGAAAAATATGGGACAGTTTTACTTAGGAAGTTATGAATAACACAGTGTAATATAATACATGCAAAGGATGAAATAAAAATATTATTAATACATTTAGACAATTAAATAATTTTGAATATTACTATAAAAGTTTAAATATAATTTGTTTAAGGAGTAGAAATATATGTAACAAAATATTAAAATTATGTAGTAGACAAAGATATTAAGTTAAGTGATGAACTAATATAAAGTACTTTGCAATATAATAGTATTAAGAAACGATAAATATAATAAAAAGAAATGAGGAATAAAAAAATATTGATTCAATGGATGATATATTTATTTTCTTTCATAAAAAAATAATAATTTGTTGCTGAAATCAAATTCAACCTTGAATTCAACATAATACAATATTAAGTAATAGTATAAATAATAACATATTGAGCAAATTTTTATAAAGTGAGCCTGAAAATAAAAAATATATACAGACTTAAAATATTTTCGATAGACTCTTATATCAATAATAACTTAAATTAAATGAGAGTAATGGGATATGTTAATTATTAATTTAAATTTGTTGCATATAATGGAAAATTAAGTTAAAATCGTTCGTGAAGAAAAATATTTTTAAGAAAGAGTATTAAAAAAGGGATAAAATAAAAACAAATGCAGATGTTTTTTCACAAAAGATTTTACCATTAAGTCATTATTGTTCTTTTTGTTGTTGATCATGGGATGATGAAATTATTAGTTATCTTTAATTATGTTTTTTAGTTTTAATTTGTGATTTAGTTAATTGAGAATTTATAGGATATGAAATAACAAAAAATTATGAATATTTTTAGAAATCGGTATGTTCATTTGAAGTGTTTCAAACTTATAAGATTTACAATATATCACTACAAACTTATTTGGTAAACATATGACATTAAAGAGAATTAATTATATTAGAAAAAGACACAGGTAAAATATTTTCATGCCACTTTGTGCGTGGTTAATAAAAATTTTCCAATAATTTATCCTTTATATTAGGATACCTGTTAGACCAAAAAATGAATAAATTCAAAAAATGTAATTGATAATTTAACTACAAATCGTGTTTAAATAGAATTGCTTACTTATTTGTTCAACATATTTTGAATATTTTTTAAATTCTTAGTACAATGATTATATAACGTGTTTACAGGGGCGGACCTACATGCAGCCTAGGGGGTTCATCCGAAACCCCTTCGTCGAAAAATTACACCGTATGTATAGAATCAATTTGTTGATTTATGAGTATATATTTAATAATGAACCCCCTGAACAGAAGCCAAAGACTTGGTCCAGCGGTAAAGGGGTTCACGAAATTGCAAATTCTGGAGCTAAGTCTGCGGGTTCGAGCCCGGGTAGCAACATTTTATTTTTCATATTTTAGTTTCAGCCAATTTTAATTTTTATTTGCTTAATAAATGAAACGTCCAACCCCAATATTGTAATATTAAACTATATTATATGTGTTTAATTATTTTACATTAATATTTTAGAGCACAACATAAAATGAATTACACTTTACAATAAATTTTTTTCTATTTTTATAAAATTAAGTAAAAGTTATAACTTTTTTTGAGTTTTCATATTTAAAATTTAAAAAAAAATTCTCTCATACTCATTTTAAGTCAAACATTTAATTTTTATTTGATTAAGGAATAATATGATTATAAGTAAGATTAAATAAATAGGATTGGATTTTGGAAATATTCTCTTATCCTTCTACTACAGATTAGTGACCACAACTTAAGAAAAAATATGCCTTTAACGTACAAATCAAGAATTAAGAAAATCCTCATTATTAAACTTTCATTTAATTATTTCTCTTATTTTAATATATTTTTTTGGATAGTATAATCTTTTGTGTTCCTTATTTAGTTTCAAAAATTGAATAATGTATTTATACAACAATGACGGCGACAGAACCCATAATTAAAATTTTAAAAATACATTTTCTCATATTGATTTTAATATTATGTCAAACGCGTACTTTCTCTATTTTATTGTTAGTGTTGAGCTATAGTTGAATTTTATCTAGTTGCTTATATTTGATCCGACCCGTTCATATATGACCCGATCCGATCTGCTTATTTGTGGATACTATTAGCGTGTTTACTTATTTTTTTGAACCCCCTCGATGAAAATCCTGGTTCCGCCACTGCGTGTTTAAATAGAATTGCTTACTTATTTGTTCAACATATTTTGAGTATTTTTTAATTCTTAGTAGAATGATTATATAACTCCTAAAATTTTGATAACTGATACATATGCAATAATTATTTTTTTGAATAATGATTTTGCATCTTCTTAATGGATTTTTTTAAATAGAATTATCTCTCTTCTATCCTTATCCGTTCAAGTTATTAAAAACTTTTTAGCTTTATGCTTATCATTATTATAATCCTAGGACTTTCCTTAGTTATAATTTATTTTAATTTAACGATCAAGTTTATATCTTCATTATTCTAATAAGTGCATATATGGATGGGGTGAAAGTATTTATGATTTTGAATAATATGAAAAATAACTAAATTAAATTATGCTAAAAATTATTATTGTCAAATTTAGATAATGAACTAAACTTATATATCGATTTGTTTTCATAAGTTTGCTATTATAACCTATTAAGGTTCTAAATGCTAACATTATCTCATATAAACTTTACAATACATTGTATAATAAGTTAAATTTTGAAATTGTCAATAAATTAATACTATGATTACGTTTATCAACTTACTGCGCAACGCGCGGGTACATATATTAATTTCAATAATATGTGGATATTATTGTGCAAATGATTAGCCCATCATTACTTTCTTACTAGCCTTCAATTTTTCATTTGAAACTCACATTGGCAGCAACTAAATTACATATAAAAATGGAGCTTCCCACCCAAAAATATAATAATGATTGACATATAACCTAAACCAAATACATTACAAACTAAAATTGATATTTGGATACACCTCCTTTTTATTTACCTGAAGCAATTATGTCACCCTTTATGGTTGTTGCCGCACCGTGAAGTACACTTGCCAGGAGGTTCTTCCTTTTGTTCCTCGATAAATTATGATTTTTAAAAATTAAACCCTATTAACTTATTTAATAATAATGAGACAAGTGGTATATGATATTAAATAAATTATCAATTTAACTCACTAATTAAATTAGTTATCTAAAGTTACCCCTTAATTAAATAACCATAGTTATCTAATAGTCCAAAATACCCATTTAAGTTTACGGGATGAATTTTTAATGAAATAAGAAACTCTTATATTCAAAACGACCTAATGGATCGTTACATCTGCATTAAAAATAATTAAACATATTTCTTGTAATTTTAATTTTTTTTGTTGGTAATATTGTTATTTTAATTACTGTCATGTAATTAGTATATGAAAATTTAAGAAAATTCTTCTTGGATTGCAGTTTTACTTCCATGAGACCTAACTTAGTATGTGTCATTCTGCTGTGAATGTAAGAATACATAGTTTTCAAGGTTTTGAAAATTTGAAGGTAGAAGTTCATCAAGAAACCAATGCAGTAATAGTGTCTATGATAGGTTGTTGCATTAAATGCACTTTTTTTTTATAATAGCCGGTTTGATCATCATCTGGGAAAACAAAAATACTGATTTAGAGAGTTGATTTTGGTCAAAGCTATTAAGAAATAATAATTACTTTTGTGTACCTAAATAGATAGCTTCTTACTTTTGAAAATTTGGCCGAGCACCAAATATTGTTGTAATATTGATAAAACTATTTTCCTCAAATTGATTTTGCAAACACAAATTAATTTACTACTTTATCCACAATTACCTTTTAAAAAATCACTTCTAACAAAAAGAAACACTTTAAAAATATCTGGGGTAGGAGAAAGAGTTAAACCACATTGAATCTTATGTATGTATTCTTTCCTTGAATTACCTCTGCAAGAAATTATTTTCATAGCTTTAAATTCACTATAACCCCTAGTTACACAATATTAACTTTTACCCTCATGTTAATGTGTCACTACAACTATATTATTCTTACAAAAAATTCTTGTCAAATTTAAAGATTGGAGTTGTAGAAAAGAAATCCAAAAAAAAAAAAGGAGAATCTCCAATCCCAGAGAGGGAATCTGCCGCAATGAAACACAAAAGCAATGGACTCCACAATTATGACAAGAGCAAGATTAAAAAATTTCTCGATGATGCATGGAATAAACTTATGAACAGGGATGACATACACAATGACAAGGTAACGCATGTTAAGAAAACTTCAAATAATAGCAGTTATACAAAAATCGCACAAATGAAAATATAGATATTCGCAACACACAACTTTTGTTGCTAAATAAAAGAATTACAGCTTATCCTATTTAACGAAGGAAATTTGTTAGATCATGCTCCTTATTTTACTATCACTTGGTCGTTGCATTTACAAAAAAACAAGCATCTAAGTTTGTTCAAACTTTGATAAATTTGACAATACGTCTTCATTCCATCGATGATAGGTTCCATCCACAAAATAAAGTAGAAAAAATCATGCATAGAAATATAGATGAAAAAGAGGTTGTTCCAGGCAAAAATATTCTTATTGATGAAGAAAATGGTGAAAAAAGACGACGACGGCAAAGAAGTGATTGTAATCTTGCTAAAAAGGAAAAGTTGGCTATATGGTTTTCACATTTGGAATATCTCTAGAAACACCCTTAACTAATACATTCTACAAGCTCACAAGAATTCTATAATTAGTGCTTGGACATTTATTGTTATTTATTTTTGTTTGTAATTGATAGAACATCAATATTGTATCTTTACTTTCTAAGTCCAATTTGGATCCTATTTATTGAACAAATGATTATGTACTTCTATTCATGTCTATGTCACTTAGAACTCATATCTTTCAATTGCTGAAAGATTTCTTCTATGTTTCTATTAGAATCACCAATTCTATTTTCTTTTAAGACAAGTAAATCTTGTTTATTTTTTAAATATTCGTAATTAGGACATAAGTTTCATCTTCGACAAAAGTTTCTCTGTGCATAGTGTAATGACCCTCTAGGTCATTTTTGAAAGAAAGCATTCATTTAATCGTTTAAAGCATTTTTGTAGCGATCTCAAGTCATTTATGACTTGCTGGAACGGATTGTTCCATCGCCTGATCGTTCGTTTGGGTTTTAGGCACGTTTCCCTGTTTTGGAGCTTTTATAAGTTAAAAAGTTGACTTTGGTCATAACTTTAGGAAAACGAACTCAGAATGGAATTTTGACGGTTCCATCAACTCTGAAATGACAAATTAGGCTAATAGCATAATCGACACAAGTATCAAAGCAATCGGTACGAGTTTGGAGTCGTTTGATGCTTTTGCCTTTGAAATTTGGTCTATGGTTACTTTGGTGATGTGCTTGGATGAAAATTCTGCTGCGCGGTTAGCTTCAAAATATCGAGTTTGATCTGAAACGACCCTTCATTCATTTCCCGAGGCTTCCGATCTAATATAGAGGTCTATTGGGAATTTGGCTCAAAATAACACTTGGGTATGGGACCCACTTTGATTCATAACGACCTCGTATGGAAATTTTGACTGCGCCATTGAGTCCGAAACGTCAATTTTAGTGGGGTAGCAAATCACGTTTGCATGCACGGGATTCCAAATGAATTTCAAGTACCCCGTCGGAGACTTGGACAATGCCACAAATTCTATATTGCAGCAATTGCTAGTGCAAGTGGCTTTCCTTATCACATTCGCGATGGATCCGCTGCGATCACGATGAAGAGTTGACTTGGGGTTGACCTAGATGGACTTCGCAATCGCGAGACCTAACGTTTGCGATCATAGTGGTCTTTTGGGAGTTGGTCGTGATCGCGATGCTTTTCCCTGCGATCGCGATGCATCTCCCCGTGATCATGATGTGTCTCCCCGCAATCGCGATGCGTCTCCCCATGATCGCGATGACTAATTATCTGGTATTTTAATTAAGACCAGAAATGGGAAACAACGATTTCCAAGTTTTAGAAATCAAGTTTCTCTCTTGTTCCTTTATCAATTTTGGCAATTCAAAGGTTGAAATTCAAGAGAATTTTGAGGGAAACTCATTGGTGAGCTCGAGGAGTGCATTAGAAACTTCATTGGACGTAAATTTGATGTTTTAACTGGTGGTTGTCTCATTTTCGAGTAAAGGTTTCTTTGAATTTTGAAGTCTTATTTTGTGATCGTTTTAGCTCCATTTCCAGCGATTCGTTAGGCTAAGTTGCATGGATTTTTGAGGGGAACCCAGTGGTATGTTCAGAATTAGGATTTAAGCTTCTACTAAGGTAAAATTCCTTTTTCCCTGCGTTTCTAGTGTTGTTGGGATATGAAATTGATTATGATGTATGTGTGGTTTGGCTCTTTTTTGATGTATGAATTGTGTTCCTTTTTAGAACATGAGCTGGCGATAGTAATTGGAGCCTATTTTCGCAGTCAATTCCATGAGTTATGGAGCGGGTCTCACAATTCTCGATTTTTGACTCTGAAATTGAACCATCTTAGAATTCGATAATCTTAGTGTCATAATGACCGTATTAACATTGCGATTATATTATTAATAGAGTGGTAATATTCAGAGGCTGTTCGAAAGGGAAAAATCCAAGTTCCATAAGTTGGAACGTACGTGGCCATCCTACAGGTAGGATACGATTTTCCTATCTTTAGACTGAACATGTTTAGGCACTTGTATACTGATTTTTATGAGCTTGGAGGGGTTTGGGCGTCGAGCATGCTAAATTACTAGAATTCATGCCCTAGTGTTATTTTGGGGAAAGTTTCGAACGGATAATGCATAACTCCTGTTATTGTTGATTATCCCTATCTTCTGATGTGTGATGTGCCCTTGGTTTATATATGTTGGAAGCATGTTTGGACTTAGTATAGGCTTAGACTAGTATTGCCTTAGACTTGCGTGATTTTGGTGCCGTTGGGCCTTAGAACTTCTCCGACATCATTTCGGACAGCTTAGCTCCCTGTAGACTCATATAGCAGACTAGAGTTTGATAGTCTGAGATTTAGCTTGGCAGTAACACAGCTTGGGAACCTTACCTCCATAATGCCCTATTCTTCTATCAGCCTTGTATTGTTTGGTTCTTGATTCTGGGAGTCTTCTCGATGATTCTGGTTGAATGTGATTCAGGCTGGAGTGATGTATTAGTGACATTCAGTTTGGGGGTACTCTCCTTGATGCTTGGTTAGCCACTGATCCTAATTCTGTCTGAATCGCCTCTGTTCCTGGTTCAAGTCTCCAATTCACTCTACCGGGCGGAGTTTAAGCCCTGCCTTGGTATTATTGCCTCAGTTCAAGTTTGTCGCTCCTCACTTAGCCTTAGTTTAAGCCCACCGCCTTTATATAGCCTTGATTCAAGTTCGTCACTCCTTATTTGCTTTGGTTCGACTCCTTAGCTACTATTACCCGATTCAAGTCCATGGTATCTCTTACACGTAGCTCAAATCTATGCTTATCTATCACCGAGGTTCAAGTCCTTGGTTGCTTTCAAATCTTAGTTCGGGTCCCTAATCCTCTGATGAATCTTCGGTTCTAGTCCTTATCTAGTCTCAGCTTGAGTTAAGGCTTCATGCCTTCGGAATGGTTCGGTTCATGTCCCAAAATTGGTAGCACTATTGGAGCTTTGTCAGATCCGCTTATTCTAGTTCAACTATCCTTGCTCATGTCAGGCTTATGGGAGTCCATTTAGGTTGTTACCTTAGACTTGTGCACGAGCGTACCCATCGAGTTTATAGGAGCCCGACAGATTTAGCTAGTTTCTTTATCTTAGTGTTTTTAGTACATTCGTGTACATACCTAAATTTACTTCTTGTCTTGTCTTTGATTATGATTACTTTCTCGCATTTCAGTTTACTTTTGGTTATCTTGATCAGTCGACCTATGATGCCTGCTGGGTACCTATTATTTTGATACTCATACTACACTCTGCATCTGATTTCATGATGCAGTTCTGAGTCTAGCTATCGATGTTGATTCGAGCTAGCTGCTGTCTTGATCGGAGGTAAGGGTGAGCATATAGCATTCTGGATTTATCTATCTCCCTTGTACATATATTTTGCCTGTCTTTTACTTTTTGAGATAATCCAATTTTAGTGGTCCACTTGTGGGACTTGTACTCATTTTGTAGTAGATCTATACATGTGATTTCCAGGTTCTGAAAGGAATCTTTCATTTGTTTATATTTAGCTTTGGTTTCATCCGTTCATGTATGTTACTATTATTTCATAACTTTTCTTAGAATGAATTATTGGTCTTCTACCCTGACATCTCATTACTTGTAGTTTTGAAATATGGGTCGGCTTGCCTACTAGTGGGTTATAGTAGTAACTATCATGACTTGAGAAATTAGGTCATGATAAATTGGTATCAGAGCCCTAGGTTCACCAGTCTCACTTGGCTGCGATTGGGGGTATGCAACAGACCCCAGCTCCCGCTGCTTTAGCACCGCAAGGTACGTCTGCACTAGAGGCACCAGTTGTTCAGCAACCACCATCACCTACTGCTTAGCCTGATGATTTGGAGGGCATCATACTACTTCGGGAGAAGAAAATGCTTGGGGTGTTTCTTAGACTATCACCGCCGAGGTTTCTTGGGGATGTGAGTGAGGATGACCAGGAGTTTCTACTTACTTTCAGAGAGCGGCTACAGACCTTGGGCCTAATAGAGTCGAGAGGAGCCGACTTTACTGCATATTAGCTAGATGTTCCAACCCGACAGTGGTAGCATTCATTCTTAGAGACCAAGCCAGCTGTGTCTTTATCGGTGTTGTGGGCTGAGTTTTCAGAGGCCTTCTTGGCCTGATTTATTCCTAGGAGCATCATAGATTAACTCTAAGATCAACTTTTGTGGTTGGAGCAGGGCTCCATGACCATATTAGAGTATGATGCCCAATTCCATGAGCTATCTAGACATGACGCCATGATCTTCCCTACTAAGAAGGAGAGAGTTTGGTGCTTCATTAGAGGATTAAGGATCCAGCTATGGATTGAGACTTAGTCTTTAGTCTCAGTAGGCCATTCATTTTTGGATTTGGTAGACCATGCCCGCACTCTTGAGAAGCTCTATCACGATGCCTAAGGGGGTAGTGGCAAGAGAGCTAGGTAGAAGGATAGCTAGGATGGGCGCCACTTTAGACCCAGGAAGTACTATGACAGATCTCACTAGAGATTTCAGCCGAGCTAGTCCAGCCGCCCTTTCTAGGCCTCTTTTTATACTTTAGAGGGTGACCAGCACCGTCAAGGCAGCTCTAGTGCCTGTCCGAGTCAGGGTAGAGGTGGTTCACAGATGGGTTCTTTCGGCCTAGATTGCTGACCTCCAGCTTGGAGGCGACAGTCACAAGGGTGCTTTGAGTGAGAGGAGTTAGATCATTGGTACCGCGAGTGCCATCATAATAGGCCAGCCTTAACAGCTCTACAGGCAGCTAGACTTGGGCCAACAACAACACCTCTAGCTAGAGGCGGAGGCCAGGGCAGGATCGGAGGGCTGGTCATCTGGATACACGGGGAGGTCCCTAAGGAGGCAGGGCAGAAGGTAGGGTCAATTCATAGGGTAGAGGAGATTAGGCCTACTTTTATGAAGCTCCATCTAGAGCAGAGGCTAAGGCCTCGAATGATGTGAACACATGTACAGTTTTATTATTTCATCAGCCGCATCCACTTTATTTGATCCAAGCACCACCTATTCTTATATATCTATATATTGTGCCTCTCCACTGAGTATGAGTCCGGAGCCTTTAGTTGAGCCATTGAATGTTTTGACCCCAATAAGTGATTCTTTAGTAATGGATCAGGTCTTTAGATCTTGTGTGGTGACTATTTAGGGGCAAGACACTAGGGCTGATCTCATATTGCTTGATAAGTGGATTTTGATTTGATTCTGAGCATGGACTAGTTATCCCCTCACCATGCGGTCTTGGATTGCTATGCCAAGACAGTTACCTTAGCCATGCCTGGTGTTCCGACAGTGGTATGGCAGGGCTCTTGTAGTCACACGCTGATTGGGGTGATCTATTTTTTTGGGGCTTGGAGGTTAGTGGCTAGCCGGTGTTTGGCATACTTGGCTTATGTTAGAGGTGTGAGTAGGGAGGGCCCTACCGTTGATTCAGTACCTATAGTTTGAGAGTTTGTAGATGTGTTTCCTGCCGATCTGCCTGGCCTTCCTCTAAATCACGATATTGACTTCACCCTTAATATAGAGCCGAGTATCATCCTATTTCCATCACACCATACAGTGTTCAGCTTCAGGATCTCTTGGATAAGGGATTTATATGCCTTAGTGTATCGCCTTGGGGTTCCCCATTCCTGTTCGTTAAGAAGAAGGACGGCAATATGTGGATATGTATTGATTGCAGGTATTTGAACAAGGTGACGGTGAAGAAGCGTTATCCCATGCCTAAGATTAATGACCTATTCGACCAGATTCAGGGTGCTGTGGTATTTTCTAATATTGATTTGAGATACGTCTACCACCAGTTAAGGATTAGGGCAGCAGATATCCCTAAGATTTCATTTAGGACTCGTTACGACCACTATGAGTTCCTAGTGATATCTTTTGGGTTGACTAATGCCCTTGCCACATTCATTGACCTGATAAATCAGGTATTCAAGACGTACTTGGACTCATTTTTCATAGTCTTCATCGATGATATTTTGGTATACTCGTGGAGATGGAATGAGCATGAGTAGCATTTGAGAGTAGTGCTCCAGACTTTTAGAGATCAATGACTTTATGCCAAGTTCTCAAAGTGCGAGTTT
Organism: Solanum dulcamara; assembly: GCF_947179165.1. NCBI lineage: Eukaryota > Viridiplantae > Streptophyta > Magnoliopsida > Solanales > Solanaceae > Solanum > Solanum dulcamara. Next base: position 63,236,514 of record NC_077240.1, read on the forward strand.
TGGGTTGAGTTCGTATCATTCTTGGGGCACGTGGTGTCTAAGGATGGCATTATGGTAGATCCGATGAAGATTGAGGCTATTCGTGATTGGGCCAGGCTCATCTTTGTGACTAAGATTCATAGATTTGTCGGATTGGAAGGGTACCATAGGCGATTTATTGAGGGGTTTTCTACTATAGAGACACCTCTAAATCGGTTAAATTGACATAATGTTCCGTTGTGTGGTCAAAGGAGTGTGAGAGGAGCTTTCTAAGGCTCAAGGAGTTTCTTTCCACCGATCCTATATCGACTCTTCTAGTTGAGGGCGAGGGATTCACCATTTATTTTGACGCATTCAACATTGGTTTAGGTTGTGTACTAATTCAGCAAGGCTGGGTTATTGCTTATACATCGAGGCAGCTTAAGCTATATGAGTATAACTACCCCACTCATGACTCAGATATGGAGATGGTAGTTTTTGCGCTTAATATTTGGAGGCACTACCTATATGGAGTTTGACACAAGATTTACATTGATCATAGGAGCCTTTAGTATATTATGAGCTAGAGGGATCTTAATTCGAGGCAGTGTCGCTGGATTGAGCTCTTGAAGGAATATGACCTCTCTATTCTCTACCATTCGGGCAAGGAAAATATAGTAGCAGATGCCTTAAGCCGGACAACGGTGAGTAAGGGTAGTCTATCTTTTCTTTCTACTATGGAGCGACCATTAGCTTTTGACATCTAGTCCTTAGCTAACTGGATGATTTGACTTAACATCTCTGACTCCCAGTGTATGCTAGCTTATGTGGGAAATCAGTCATTTTTATTGGATCGAATTTGCAGCCATCAGTTTGATGTATCGTGACATGAAAAAGAACTACTAGTGGAGTGGTATGATGACAGATATTTTGGATTATGTGTCGCGTTGTCTGAGTTGTCATCAGGTTAAGGCCAAGCATTTGAGACCTGATAGAGAGCTTCAGAGATTACTCATTCTCTAGTGGAAGTGGGATCAGATCACCATGGACTTTATTTTAGGGTTGCCTCATATTTCCCGTGGTCTTAATATCATTTGGGTCATCTTGGATTAATTGACCAAGTCGACACGCTTCCTTCCTATTCGTATTTCATATAGTGCTGAGAGGTTGGCCCATATCTACATTCGAGAGGTGATTCGCCTTGATGGTGTGCCAAATTATATAATCTCAGATCGGGGCTCACAATTCACATCTAGCTTTCGGAGGAATTTTTAGAAGGAGTTGGGTACCCCTGTTGACCATAGCATAACTTTTCACCCGCAGACTAATGTCAGTTGGAGCATACTATTTAGGTTCTCGAGGATATGTTGCGGGTTGTGTTATTTATTTTAGGGGTCAGTGGGATCACTTTTTCCTTTGGCAGAGTTTGCATACAACAACAACTACCACTCCAGTATTCAGATGGCCCCATTCAAGGCCTTATATGGTAGGCATTGTCTCTCTCCGATTGGTTGGTTTGAGTCTACCGAGCCCAGACCGCACGGTACATACTTGATATAGGAGGCCTTAGATTATGTGAGGGTGATTCAGGATAGGCTCACAACAGCTTAGAGTAGACACTAGAGTGATGCGGACCATAGGTGTCAACCATTGAGATTTGCTATCGGTGACAAAGTGTTCCTCCGTGTATCATCCATGAAGGGCATGATGAGATTTGGGAGGTGGGGAAAGCTTAGCCCAAGGTATATTGGCCCTTTTGAGATATTGAGGACAATTGGCAAGGTTGCATATGATTTAAGTTTGCCTCTGCCTTTTTCAGCTATTCACCCGGCCTTTCATGTTTTAATGTTGCATCAGTATGTGCCAGACGAGGCCCATGTGCTTTAGTATGACACGGTTGAATTGGATGATCGTTTGAGCTATATTGAAGAGCCAAATGTTATTTTGTCTAGAGATGTCAAGCAGTTGCGATGCAAAATCATTCCTATTGTTAAGTTTCGCTAGAGGCATCGTCCGGTCTAGGAGGCTACCTAGGAGACCGAGCAGGAGATGGGGGCATAGTTCCCTGACTTATTTGAGCCTTTAGGTACTTCTTGACTCTTACTTTCTCGGATAAAAGGTCTTTTAGTAGTGGTTGTTGTAATGACCCTGCAGGTTATTTTAGAAATAAAGCATTCATTTCATCATTTATAGCGTTCTTATAGTGACCCTAAGTCATTTATGACTTTCTGGCACTAACTGTTCGGTTGCCTGGTCGTTTGTTTGGGTTTTAGGCCCGTTTCTCTATTTTGGAGCTTTTATAACTTGAAAAGTTGACTTTGGTCATAACTTTAGGAAACCGACATCAGAATGGAATTTTGATAGTTCCATTATCTTCGAAATGGCCAAATTAGGTTGATAACATATTGACACGAGTATCGAGGCAATCAGTATGAGTTTGGGACCATTTGACGCTTTTGCCTTTGAAATTTGGCATATGGTTGACTTTGGTCAACATTCTTGAAAAACATGCTCGAATGAAAATTCTGACAGCGCGGTTAGCTCCGAAATGTCGAGTTTGGTCTAGAAAAACCCTTCATTCACTTTCCGAGGCTTCTGATCTAATCCCGAGGCTTTTTGTAGAATTTGGCTCAAAATGGCACTTGGGTGTGGGACCCACTTTTATCATAACGACCGCATATAGAATGTTTGATTACGCTATTGTGTCCAAAACATCGATTTTGGTGGGGTAAAATATCATGTTTGCACGCACGAGATTCCAAATGAATTTCGAGCACCCTGTCGGAGACTTGGACAATGCCAAAAATTCCATATTCCAACAGTTGCTGGTGCAGGTGGCTTTTCTTATCACGTTCGTGATGGAGCCACTACGATCGTAATGAAGAGTTAACTGGGGATTAACATTATTGGTCTTCACGATCGCAAGACCTGACCTTTCCGATTGCAATGGTCTTTTAAGAGTTGGTCGCGATTGAGACGCATGTTCCCGTGATCATGATGAGTAATTACCTAGTCTTTTAATTAAGACTAGAAATGGGAATCGACCATTTCCAAGTTTTATAATTCAAGTTTCTCTCTTTTTCCTTTATCAATTTTTGCGATTCAAAGGTTATACTTTAAGAGAATTTTGAGGGAAACGTGTTGGTGAGCTCAAGGAGTGCATTAGAAGCATCGTTGGAGGTAAATTTTATGTTTTAGCTGCTGGTTGTCTCATTTTTGAGTTAAGGTTTCTTTGAATTTTGAAGTCCTACATTGTGATCATTTTAGATCCATTTCCATAGATTCTTTAGGCTAAGTTGCATGGTCTTTCAAGGGTAACCCAGTTGTGTGCTCAGAATTAGGAGTTAAGGCTCTACTAAGGTAAAATTCCCTTTTTCCCTGCGTTTCTAGTGTTGTTGGGATATGAAATTGATTATGATGCATGTGTGGTTTGGCTCTTTTTTGATGTATGAATTGTGTTCCTTTTTAGAACATGAGCTGGCGATAGTAATTGGAGCCTATTTTTGCAGTCAATTCCATGAGTTATGGAGCGGTTCTCACAATTCTCGATTTTTGACTCTGAAATTGAACCATCTTAGAATTCGATAATCTTAGTGTCATAATGACCGTATTAACATTTCGATTATATTATTAATAGCGTGGTAATATTCAGAGGCTGTTCGAAAGGGAAAAATCCAAGTTCCATGAGTTGGAGCGTACGCGGCCGGCCTACAGGTAGGATACGATTTTCCTATCTTTAGACTGAACATGTTTAGGCACTTGTATACTGATTTTTATGAGCTTGGAGGGGTTTGGGCGTCGAGCATGCTAAATTACTAGAATTCATTCCCTAGTGTTATTTTGGAGAAAGTTTCGAACGGATAAAGCATAACTCTTGTTATTGTTGATTATCCCTACCTTGTGATATGTGTTGTGCCCTTGGTTTATATATGTTGGAATTATTTTTAGCCTTAGTCTAGGGTTAGACTAGTTTTACATTAGACTTGCACGATTTTGGTGTTGTTGGGCCTTAGAACTTCTCCGATGTCATTTTAGACAACTTAGCTCCTTGTAGACTGATATAACAGACTTGAGTCTGATAGTTTGAGCTTTAGCTAGGCAGTAACATAACTTGGGAACTTACCTCCATAATGTCCTATTCTTCTATCGTCCCCGTATCACTTGGTTCTTGATTCTAAGAGTCTTCTTAATGATTCTAGTTGAATGTGATTTGGGCTGGAGCGATGTGTTGATGGCACTCAGTCTGGAAGTACTCCCCGTGATGCTCGGTTGGCCGTTGATCCTAATTCTGACTGACTCACCTTTATTCATGGTTCAAATCCCCAATTCATTCCATTAGGCAGGGTTCAAGCCCCTATCTTGGTATTATTACCTCGATTCAAGTCCGTCGCTCCTCATTTTGCCATGGTTTGATCCCACCACCTATATATATCCTTGGTTCAAGTCCGTCGCTCCTAACTTGTTTTGGTTCGACTCCTTAGCTACTATTACCCGGTTCAAGTCCGTAGTCTCTTACACATGGTTCAAATCCACCCTTATATATCACCGGGGTTCAAGTCCTTTGATGCTTTCAAATCTCGGTTCGGGCTCCTGATCCTCCGATGAATCTTCGCTTCTAGACCTTATTTACTCTCAGTTTGAGTTAAGACTTTAGGCCTTCAGGAGGGTTCGGTTCAAGTCCGGGAAATCGGTGGCACTATTGGAGATTTTTTGGATCCGTCCATCCTACTTCAACTATCCTTGCTCCTGTCAGGCTTACGAGAGTTCATTCAGGTTGTTACCTTAGACTTGTGCATGAGCGTAACCATTGGATTTATGGGAGCCCGAAGGATTTAGCTAGTTTCTTTCTCTTTCTGTGTTTAGTACGCTTGTGTACTTACCTTCCTTTACTTCTTATCCTATCTTTGGTTGTGATTACTTTCTTGCATTTCAGTTTACTTTTGCTTAACTTTATTAGTCGGCCTATGATGCTTGCTGGGTACCTATTATTTTGGTACTCATACTACACTCTGCATCTGTTTTCATGATACAGGTCCGAGTATTATCTAATGGCGTTTTGAGCCAACAGTTGTCTTGATTAGAGACAAGGGTGAGCACATAGTGTTCTGAATTTACCCATCTCCCTCTGTACATATTTTTTGCTTGCCTTTTGCTTTTTGAGACAACCATATTTCAGTGGTCCACTTTCGGGACTATTATTCATTTTGTAGTAGCTCTGTACATGTGACTTCCACGATCTAAGAGGGATCTTTTATTTGTATATATTTAGCTTTTCTTTCGCCCGTGCATGTATGTTCCTATTATTTCATTACTGTTTTTTAGATTGAATTGTTGGCCTTCTACCCTGACATCCCATTACTCGCAGTTCTGGGATATGAGTTGGCTTGCCTACTGGTGGGTTATAGTAGATGCCATAACAACGTGATAAATAGGGTCATAACACATGGACTTCATAAAGATGTTAATCTATATAGAAAAGGGCTGAACTACCCCTACATTATTGCAAAAAGTCTAGATATACTCTTTGTTTATCTATTTTGTTAAAAATACCCATTTGGTTATATTTTTGGCTTACGTATATCATTATACCAACAATAAAAAATGCATTAAAATTATATAAATTCCATGTCAAATTTTATCACAGATCATTTTTATAATTCTAATCCAAATTAAATAAACTGACTCACCCGATTTTTTGACTTACCCGATCCTAGCTTTTACTAGAAACTTTTTAGAAAATTATATTTTTCAAATTTATTTTTCATTGAAAAAACCGGACCTCTAACGGTCAAACTCTATAAAAAGAATTTATTTAGTATTTTAAAGAAATTAACCTCTAGAGCTCGATTTGCATTTCTTCGATTTTTTAAGTTGAAAATATGACCTCCAAAGGTCTACTTTTGAAAAAACAAAATTATTTACACTGGCCTTTGGAGGTGGTAGGTATTTTTAAATCAGCAAGTTTAAATTAAACATGTTGTAATGACCTTAGGCCATTTCCTCAATTTTCCGATCTTTTCAGCGTTAAGAGATTTCATATAGTGACCCCAAGTCATTAATGACTTGTTGGGACTGACAGTTTGGTCATCGGATCATTTGTTTGGATTCTATGCAAGTTTTTGTGTTTGGGAGATCTTGGAGTTGAAATGGTTGACTTAGGTCAAAATTCCAAGAAGACGGCCTTAGAATGCAATTTTGTTGATTCTATTACCTTCGAAACGTCGATTTTGGTCTAGAATGACCCTTCGTGCTAATCTTGAGGCTTTCTCTCATGATCCAAAAATCAAGGTCATGATGACACACATCTCAATACCTAACCTGATGTGTAATCCAAAAAGTAAAACTCATATGAGACTCCCAAAGGGAAAGTCAGGCCACAAAAAATAAAGGGAAAGAAAGACAACGACGAAGATATCCCAAAACCTATTGTCATACGTATAAAGACTATCTAATACAAAGTCTGAATCTAAAATATGTCATAAGTCTCTGAATAATACAAAATACTGAAAAATTAAAGATAGAACTAATGGCGATCCGAATCCTAGTGTCCCACCACTAATCTAAATGTACTGAATCCGCTAGAACGACCAGCTGCCACGTGAGATACCTGACTAGTAGCTGCATCAAAAAGGGAAACAGAAGTAGGGTGAGTACAATCCACATGTACTCAGTAGGTTTGACCGACTGAGTATAAAAATTTATTCAAACCTATGAAATAAACTAAGAAACGCTTTCACCTGCATATAGAAAAATCTCATTCCAACATTGGTGCTGCCTATTTATATAGAACAATGCGAGTAAAATAAACACATAACGACAGTTCTATATCACAACTAAATAAATAAATCAAGTAGCACAAATAGCAATGCAATATGATGATGCAATAATGTGTGGTATGATGGAATCAAGGTTGTCGCACAACCTGTGGTATACACCTATAGAGCTAAGGATTCTAAACAAGAACCCATGGGGATTCACAGTGCATATACCAAATCACAATCTCAATATCTCATCAACTTGCCACCTAGCTTATGGTCAAGGATATATAAAGGTGCCACATTTTTTTTCTCAAAAAAGAATGTCACATTCCTCAAATTCCCAAGATCAATGATATGATGAGTGAGGATGAATGCATCACCACATATATGGCATGGAGGCAATATTCAAATAAACATGTTATACAAGGTTCAAAGTTCTCAAAACTCAACCTAAACATGATATTTACCCTCAATAGATAGTAATGGGAAGAAATTACATGAAATAAGTTTTCACCCTTTTTGAAAATGTTTCAGTACTCAAGTATGCTCAAAACCCCTAACTCAACCCCTTAGGAGGGTATTACAAGTCAAATAGTCTCCTCAAGCATCTCACAAAGGCAAATAATGAATCACATGCTCTCAAAGAAAATAAGATAGCAAATAAGACCCCCATATGGATACACAACATAAATAAGCCCCCACACGGGTATTAAAATATATATTTACAGTCCCAAATCACGCTACAATCTCATTCCAAAGTTTATAACATATGAATGACTAATTATCCAATTCTAGAGTCAAAGAAGGATAGCGAAACATACCTCGAATGCTGAGACTTCGCACAAACCCTCTAACTAGAGCTCAACCCATAAATATCGACTTCGAAATGATTACAAACTATCAAGAATGAGAAGAGTTCATCAAAAGGAAACTAATGATACTCATATTGCTAGGTTTTAGCATTGAGGTCAAAATCATCCAAAAACTGCTTCAAAATCGAATAGGGTGAATCTGAAATTTTATTATAAAAATATGTTCTACACATCAAGGGGAGTTTGTGGTTGAAAAACCCATAAAAAATGGCCAAGAACGAGTTAGAAATCAATAAAATCTGAATTTAAAGTTTAGGAGTAAAACCCCCAAACCCTATTTGAAAACTTGATTTATGAATGCTTTTGGGAGATAAAATTACTAGAATTTGATAAAGATTGGTTAAGCACACTTATCTACACAGAAATCCTCGATAATTCACTTTAATAATCTTCCCAAATCTCTAATTGTTTGAAAATAGTGGAATAAGGAAGAATGGGAAAATTCCCAAAATTGAACATTGCTCAAGTTTGTGCATCGCGATCGTGAGTCACTTACTCTCGCAATAGCAAAGCACTAGAGATTGGCCCATCGCGATCGCAGACCCACCAATCGTAATCTTGAAAACTCTGAAGGGACCCTTCGCTATCGCGAGACAATTGTCATGATCGCGAAGCACAGAAAAGGGACAGGTTGCGATCGCATGGATATCTTAGCGGTCACAAAGAACTATGTGACCTGCACCAGAAAACCAGAAACTGTAGATTTTCCAAGTCAAAAAATGCAACCAGTTAGACCCTCATAAATCATTCTATGTCCAATAAAAATAAATCAGACATGCTACTACACTGAATTAGACATTCTGGACTCCATGGAATTGTTGGATTTTCGAAAAAAGGTCATTATGACGAAATTACCCTCCCAGACTTAGGCATAAAACACCGCTTTTAGCCTATTTTCCCAAAATGAAAACTAAGGTACTGAGGCTCTAAGTCAATACTCAACTAGACCAAATTCGACATTCCTGATTCAACGGAACTGACGGAATTCCCATCCGATGCTCGAATCTCAAAGTATTGATTAAAGTCAACCCTATCAATGAGACTTCCCACTCAAGGCTTCAAATAACCTAAATCCACCGATTGTATTGGAAACTGTGACAACCATCCCTATCACAAACAAAGTATGAAAACACTATGAAAAAGAGAAAAATGGTCATTTCTCACCAAAAAGTAGTTTCTCAAGAATTGGGACATTATACTTTCAGGCTCATCTCGAGCCCCTTGTGGAATTTGGCTTGGAGCAGTACTTGGATGTGGGACCCACTTTTTATTGAGATGATCTCTGTTGAAAGTTTTAACATCTTCATTGATTTTGGGACATTACATTATCCACCACTAAAGCACATGTTCGTCCTTGAATGAAAAGCAATGTAAAGTAACTATAGGGGATAAAAGATGAGGATATCTACGATGCATGTCAGACTCCACCTCCTATACAGCCTCCTCCTCGGGTCGGTGCTTCCACTGCACTTTCACTGAATTAATATGCTTTGATATCAACTATCTAGTCTACCTTTCTAAGATAGCAACAGCCTCCTGCTCAAAAGACAAGTCCTGATCCAAAGCAACTGAGTCCTACTGAATCACATGAGAGTCATCCTACCAGTACCGCTTAAGCATCTATACATGAAACACAGGATGAACAACTAAAAGGTTTGGGGGCAAGGCCAATTTATAGGCCACTTCCCCATACTTTTCTAACACCTCAAAAGGGACAATAAACCTGAGACTGAGCTTTCCTTTCCTCCCAAATCTTATCACATCCTTAGTGGGCGACACCTTTAGCAACACTATCTCACTAATAGAAAATAACACGTCATGAATATACCTATCTACATAACTCTTTTGCATACTCTGGGTACTCACCAGGCACTACTAAATCAACTTTACTCTATCCATCACATCTCTTAACAAATATGTACCCCAAGGTCATATCCCAAATGAGTCAAACCATCCCACAGGAGATCTACACCTCCTCCTATATAAGGCCTCAAACTACGCCATCTAGATACTATTATGGTAATTGTTGTTATATGCAAACTCCATAAGAAAAAGAGACTGATCCCAATGACCACTGAAGTCCATGACACATGTTCGGAGCTTATCCTCAAGTACCTGAATTGTCCTCTCTAATTGACCATCGATCTGAGGATGAAAAGCTAGGCTCAACTCAAGCTCGGTACCCATCTGTTCCTGCATAGAGCTCCAGAAATGTGAGGTACATAGCATACCTCTTTTAGACATAATAGAAATAAGCACTCCATCCAACCGAACTATCTCACTAACGTAGATCCTAGCAAAATGCTCCATATCATAATGAGTCTTCACCGGAATGAAATGAGTTGATTTGGTCAACCAATCCACTATCACCTAAACTAAATCATGCTTACCTAAAGTCAAGGGTAACCCCATCATGAAGTCCATGGTAATATGCTCTCATATCTACTCGGGAATGAGCATTCTTTGCATAGGACCACCCAATTTCTTATGCTCATACTTTACTTGTTGGCAGTTTAGATACATAGCTACAAAATCAACAATGTCTCTCTTCATGCCACACCACCAATAGTGTTGTTTCAAGTCATGAAACATTTTTTTGGCTCTTGGTGAATAAAATACTTGGAACAATGAGCCTCCTCTGATATCATACGTACCCAATCACCAACCTTCGGCATAAAAATACATCCACTAATCCTCAAAACTCTCTTAAGATCAAAAGAAGCTGATTTAGCTTCACCGCTCAACACTTTGTCTTGAATAGTCCACAACTTGTCATCATCAAACTGGTGTGCATGAATCTGGTCAATGAAAGTAGAACTAGCCTCCATAAAGGCCAAAATGTTATGAGGTGTAGAAATATATTGTCGAACCAACTTTCTAGCCAATGACTGGACCTCCAAAGAAAAGGCCTCTCATCTACCTTAAGAAAGTCTAAACTACCCATACTAGGTGCTTTTCGACTCAAAGCATCCGCTACCACATTAGCCTTGCCCGGATTATAAAGAATCGTGATGTCATAACTTTTTAATAGCTCTAATCACCTACGCTGCCTCATGTTTAGATTTGGATGAGAAAATATATACTTAAGGCTATGGTGATCGGTAAAGACCTCACAATGTACACCATAGAGATAGTGCCTCCACAACTTCAAAATAAACACCATCGCCGTTAACTCCAAGATATGAGTAGGGTAGTTATTTTCATATATCTTTAGCTGTCGAGAACCATAGGCTATAACTCTCTCATTTTGCATCAATACACCACCCAAACTAACATCCAAAGCATTAGAAAATACACTAAAGGCCACGCCTTCCTCGGGTAAAGCTAGAATAGGTGCTAAAAGTCAATAACTCCTTGAGATTTTAAAAGCTCACCTCACACTCATCAGTCTACTGAAATACTAGGTTCTTTTGGTCAACCTAGACAAAAGAGGTTGCAATAGAAGAGAAACTATGAACAAATCGCCGATAATAGTCTGCCAACCTAATAAAGCTCTGAATCTTAATAACCGAAGTAGGCCTAACCAATCATGAACTGCTGCAACCTTGGTCGGATCGACCATAATACCATCTTTGGTCACCACATGACCCAAAAATGCCACAGACTGAAGCCAAAATTCCTACTTGAAGAATTTTGCATACAACTTCTCATTTCTCAATATCTGAAGTACGACCCTTAAGTGAGTATCATGGTTGGCCTTATTCTGGAAGTAAACCAAGATATTATTTATAAACAACAATTATAAACGAGTCCAAATAAGGCCAAAATGCCCGGTTCATCAACTCCATAAAAATAGCCAGGGCATTTATTCAACCCAAATGGCATAACCACAAACTCATAATGCCCACAACGAGTCCTGAAAGCAGTCTTTGGGATATCAGATTCCCGAACTTTCAATTGATGGTACCCCGATTGCAAGTTGAGAGAACATCAATGCACCATGAAGTTGATCAAATAGATCATCAATGGAAGGAAGGGGATACATTTTCTTGATGGTGATTTTTTTTCAACTGCTGATAGTCAATTCACATCTTCATAGTCCCATTTTTCCTTTTCAAAAATAAGATTGGTGCACCCCACAACGATATACTAGGTCGAATAAGCCCCTTTTTTGATAAATATTTTAATTGTTCTTTCAACTCTTTTAATTCCGCTAGAGCCATCTGATAAGGAGAAATAAGAAGGGCTTAGTGCCCGGCTCTAAATCAATCACAAAATTGATATCACCGTCAGAAGGAACACTCGACAAGTTTATAGTAAATACATCCATAAACTCTCTCACCACTCTCGTGGTCTCTAAAGGAAATGAAGCCTTAGTAAGATCATGTACATGATCCAAATAAGACAACAACCCTTTATCCAGCATACGCTGAGAACAAATATAAGATATTACCCTCTTAGGACACAAACTCAGATTACCCTTACACACTAAGCAAGGCAAATCGGAAATAGGCTAAGGTCACAAGCTTGACATAATTATCTAAAATAGCATGATAGGGGAATAACCAGTCCATACCCAATATCACATCAAAGTCAAGAAGTTCTTATAAAATCAAGAATGCTCAGGTCTCTTTACCCAAAAATATCACCACACACCCCAGTATATCCAACGTACCACTAAAAACTCACCTACTAGGGTAAAAATAGTAATAGGCACAACAAGGGACTCACACACATAATCACCAGCTACATAAAAATAGGTTGACACATATGAATAGGTAGACCATGGATCAAATAATACTGAAGAAGACTGATGGAAAACTAGAACAATTCCTATACTAACTACATCAAAGGCCCCTTCCTCAGATCTACTCAGTATAGCATAGCATAAAAAATGGTCACCACCAGTCTATGAACAACCACGAGCTCCATCCTTGGTACCTCTAGTGTCACCTTTAGCACTCTGTAAAGCTCCTCGAATAGCTAGGGATAGCGTAGAATGAACAACTGATGTCCCAAGATGAATAGTATAAGGAAAACATCTTGGACATGACTGCTGAACTGACTCTGTCGACTGAACCTCTTGGCCCCAAACTGTCTAGCATGGAGGATACTCTCTACCATCTTAGCATGATTAGTATTACTCTGAAAGGTACCACTAGATAATATAAGAGAGGTTGTAGCCTCTTAATGATAGCCAGAAAATCCCTTCACCAGATTTTGAATCCTCTCAAACACTGTAGGAATACTCAACATAGCATAATGAGACAGCTCATGAAAGTGAGCTCATACTCAGATACTGATAGGGAGCCCTACTTCAATCTATCAAACTTATCCCTATAGTAATCACAGATGCTATAAGGCATAAACTCTCATGTAAAAAATTTGTAAACTGCTCCCAACTCATCATAGGAGAACCAATAGGTCTACGAGCAAGAATCAACCTCTACCAATCCTTTGCCACTCCCACGAATTGATATGAAGTGTAAACTACTCTATGTGCCTTTAGAATACCCAGGTTGAACAACATGTCTTGGCACTAAGTAAAAAAGGTTATGAGCCTTCTCTCTGACCGTAACATCAAATCTGAGAGATGCCAATCAAACAAACCTATCAAAACTCTTTTTCTCAGACACTGACATGGTAACACGAGTAGAAACTAGCGGAGTTACAAATCTTAAAGGTGCAATAGAAGGCACTGAAGAAGAACCAGGAGTCTAAAATTTCACACTAGGCCCTTGAACTAGTGGTGTAAAAGCAACTATAATAAGAGAGCCTGAAGTAATTGGAAAAATCCCAAGAGTAAGAGAACCATACAATCTAGCCAATATAGATCCAATAGCTCCTGAAGTATTAGAGCACTATCGGGAACCACAGGAGGCTTGGCTGGCCTCTACTCCTCAGTTTGCTGCTCAAGATCATCCTCATACTCAAACATGGGCTTAGATGATGGCTCTCTAGCTTGTCTATGAGCAGGTGTTGCTCTTCTCACTCGGCCTCTACCTTTAACTCCACCACGCCTTTTGCCTCACTAATAAACTGGAGCATGGGCAGCAGGTGCAACCTCACCCTCATTGACTCTGGCTCTAGTCCTCACCATCTGCATAAAAAGAATATATTAGAGGTATCCAACAATTGATATGAATAAATTGTATGATAGAAATCAAAAGAAGGGATTTCTCCTAATAAGTGTCTTGTAGCCTCTTGAAGATAAGTATGGATGTCTCATACTAATCCGCAAGACTCTACTAGACACCCTTTTCTTTAACTTATGATATTGGTAACCTAGAACTCTGACACCAATTTGTTACGACCAAAAAACTGAGGTCATGAAGGCATATATTCCAATACCCAACCTGATGTGTAAGCCTAAAAGTAAAACTCATATGAGACTCCCAAAGAGGAAGTCATGCCACAAAAAATAATGGAAAAGAAAAACAACAACAAAGATATCCCATAACCTAGTGTCATAAGTATAAAGAGCATTTAATACAAAGAATTAGTCTGAAATATATCATAAGTCTCTGAATAATAAAAATAAATGAAAATAAAGGACAAAACTAGTGGCAATTCAGATCCAAGGATCTCACCACTAATTTGAAGGTGCAGAATCCGCTAGAAAGATTAGCTGTCACCTGAGGTACTCTGACTAGTATTTGCAATAAAAAGGGATTTAGAAGTAGGGGTGAGTACAATCCACATGTACTCAGTAGGTTTGATCGACTGAGTATAAGGAATTAGTCAAATCTATGAAATAAACTAAGAAACACTTCCACCTGCATAGAGAAAAGTTCAATTCTGGAATTGGTGCCGTCAATTTATATAGAACAATGAGAGTAAAATAAATATCAAAAAAGTTCCATATCATAATTATACTGATAAATTAAGGAGAAAAAATGGAAATGCAATATGATAATGCAACGATGTCATGGTACGGTGGAATCAAGGATGTCGTACAACCTGTCGTATACACTTGTCAAGCTAAGACTTCTAGACAAAGACCCATGGTGGACTCACAGTCCATTTACCAAATTACCATCTCAATATCTCATCAACTTGCCACTTAGTTCGTGGTGAAGGATATAAAAAGGTGCTACATTTTCTTTCTCAAAAAGAATGTCACAGTCCTCAACTTCCCAATACTAATGATATGATGAATGAGGATAAATGCATCACCACACATATGGCATGGAGGCAATATTCAACTAAACATGTAACACATGGTTCAGACTTCTAAAAGTTCAACCTAAACATGATATTCACCCTCAGTAGATAGTAATGAGAAGGAATTATATAAAATAAGTGTTCACCCTTTTTGTAAATGTTTTAGTACTCAAGTATGCTCAAAATCTCTAACTCCCAGGTGGGCATTACAAGTCAAATAGTCTCCTCAAGCCCCCACACGGGCATTACAATATGAATTACTAGTCCCAAATCATGCTACAACCCCATCCTAAAGTCTATAACATACGAATGACTAATTACCCAATCTCAATCTCAAAGAAGGATAGCGAAACCTAACTCGAATGCTGAAACTTCGCACGAATGCTCTAACAGGAGCTCAACCCACGAATACCAACTCCAAAATTATTACCCACTATCAAGAATGACAAGATTTCATCAAAACAAAACTTATGATATCCATATTGCTAGGTTTAAGAATTGGGGTCAAAATCATCAAAAAATCGCTTCAAAATTGAAAAGGGAGAATCTGGAATATTTATTTTAAAAACATATTTTACATATCAATGGGAGTTTGTGGTTGAAAAACCTATAAAGTTGGTCAAGAAACAAGTTACAACCAATAAAATCCAATTTAAAGTTTAGGAGTAAAACCCCTAAAGCCCATTAAACTTGATTTATGAATGCTTTTGGGAGATAAAATTACTAGAATTTGATAATGATTGGTTAAACACACTTACCCACATGAAAATCATCAATTATTTACTCTAAAAATTGTCTTCCCAAAGCTTCAACTATTTGAAAATGGTGGAATAAGGAAGAATGGGAAAATTCTTGAAATTGAACACTATTCAGACGCTTTTTGTGCATTAAGATCACGAGTCACTTATTCTCGTGATCGCAAAGCACTAGAGATCGGACTTTTGTGAATGGGGACCCACCAGTCATGATCGCGATGCAATCATATAACAAGTGTTGTAATTGTGAAACACCAAAAAGGGATAGGCCACGATTTCGTGGATATCTTCGTGATCGTGAAGAACAAAGAGACATACACCAAAAAACTAGAAACTGTAGATTTGCCAAGTTCAAAAATGCTTCCAGTTGGACCCTCAAAAATTATTTGGGGTCTGATAAAAATAGAATAGATATGCTACAACACTAAATTCGATATTCCGGACTTAATAAAATCATCGTATTTCCTAATAAAGGTAGTTATGATGAAATTACCCTCTCGAACCCCTTTTAGGCCTTAAACTCTACTTTTAGCCTATTTTACCAGAACAAAAACTAAGATCCTGGGGCTATAAGTCAATACTCAACTAGATTGAACTCGAAATTTCAAACACAACGAAATTGATAGAATTCCCATCCGACACTCGAATCTCCAAATAATAACCAAAGTCAACCCTATCAATAAAACTTTCCACTCAAGGCTTCAAATCGCCAAAATTCCACTCGATCGCATTGGGAACTCTGCCAACTATCCCCATAATACAAAAATATAAAAACACTATAGGAAGGGTAAAGTGTTCATTTTTCACCAAAAACTAATTTCTCAAGAATTGGGATATTACACTTTCAGTCTCATCTCGAGCCCCCTGTGGTATTTGGCTTAAAACAACACCTGGATATGGGACCTACTTTTTGTCGAGACTACATTGACCGACATATAGACATCTCCATTAAGTCTAGAATGCCAAATTTGATGTGGTAGCATATTTAATTTGCACGCATGGGGTTCTAAATGAATCCCGAGCATTTTGTCGAAGTATTTTCAACTCTTAAAGTTCAAATTATTCTTTCCTATTAGTAAGCGCATTAGCGCACTATAATTTCCTTTATGGAGGACTCAGATTAGGATAAAAGGCTAGGTGACTTATCCTTACACCATAATAGTTGTAGTTTTGCTCATTATTTATTGTCATTTGATTTCTGCATTGTATTGTTATTTATAGGTGTGGGGTCATTGTACTCTGATTATCTTATTTATTTATAGTAGTTAATGCCTCTTTCTTATATACTATTCTACCATGACTTTCTCACTTTTGCTATTCCTTGTTTTTATCTTGTTTTCGATATGCTTATTCCTATCTGACCTTTTATCTTGTTTTCCTCTCTTGAGCCGAGGGTCTTTCGGAAACAGCCGCCCTACCTTTCAAGGTGGGGGTTAGGTCTGCGTACACTCTACTCTCTCCAGACACCATATGGTGGGATTACACTGGGTTTGTTGTTGTTGTAAAGTTCAAATGATGTAGCCATTGCTTGTGCATCTTGGGTTGGTCTCCGTGTTCGCAGAATAGGTTCCTGTATTCTCGAATAAGGGTGAAGGTTTCCCTCTGTATTCATGGACTCTGTCCCTCTGTACTACTACTACTAATAATAATAATAATAATAATAATATATTATTATTATTATTATTATTATTATTACTATTATTATTATTATTATTATTATTACTATTACTAATATTATTATTAATATTATTCGCTTTTTTACTTCCGGAGTATGGGGTTAGGCTTTTCTACTAGTGGGTTGATAGTGAGTACTATCATGGCCTGAGAAATTGGACAGTGACAAAGTGGTATCTAAGTTTAGGTTCATCGGTATAAGAATAAATGCCTAATAGAGTCTTGCTGATCGGTGCGTAGATGTCCGTATCCTATCTTCGGGAGACTATAGGGTGTTTTAGGTGAAATCCATTCTTGATTCCTTATCATGTGAAATTTCTTTGATCAAACTCTAAATACTTTTTTTGAATTCATTTCTCTTTAGATGGATAGTACGGGCTTTTCAATGGGTGTGGCCAAAGCATCTGCACATACTACCTAAGATTTGACATTATCTATGACCACATCAGCCCCTTTAGATGTGTGTTGGATTTTCCACATCTTGATGAGTATACACCACAGGTAGGAGTAGGTTTGGGTGCACCTAGTGGTTTGCAGTCTAGGGTTGGACTTATAGGCCTTCAACAAAGTTCTTCGTCGGTCCTTGAGTATGTGATGGAGTTTCTAGAGTGGATGGGGCATGCTCCTATACTGTTTCTTATGGAATAAGATATGACTCAATGATTTATCGAGGGATTGATTTTGCTTCTCTTCCTAGCATCACAACACTTGATAGTAGTTGGGTATACTTTTCCCTAGGTGGTCAGTTAAGTGAGGTCTATGGAGCATGCATGTATGAAGACTTACAGGGGTGAAGATGGGAGATCTCGCCGTTAGCGTTGTAGGGATAGCATCTCACCCTGATTCAAGTATCATCTCAATGAGGGTCAGCCTCCCTCTTGGCCTATCAGACCTATGGTGAGATCATTAGGTTCCAAGCAGTCTTGTGACAGGTTATGGTACCCATGATGGACAGAGTTGATAACAAATTTCTCAAGGTGTGCCTTTTGAGCATCCAAGTTCTGGGGTTCATTCTATGCCATCCAGGCTATCTCAGTGGGTTGTAATTAGTAGAAGGTGTTATACATGCAGTCCTATAGCCATAAATCAAGGCAACAAGCTCAATAGGGTTCGTAGGGCTCAAGGCCATTAGTTAGAGGTGGAATCCCAGGTGTTGAAGTTAGTTGTACAGGTGTTCAATTCAAGGCCAGGCGTAGTCGATCCCATGCTTCTACATTAGATAGAGGACGAGGCTCCATATATTAATTGAATTTTTGTAAATTTTATTCCTAGGACTTTCCTTGTTTATATTGCTTGAGTGTTGGGGTCTTCGTACCCACCAATGATTATTTAACTTATTAGATTCAACTTGTGGCTCTGGTAATTACTTTACATGGCTTGTGTGGGCATGCTTTCTTAACCTAATTACTTGCCTAGTGTTTGCTATGAAAACTTTACTTGGAACTATACATATGTGTTTATCTTCTGTAGGTGATTTGTTTTAGTAATGGATCATATTAGTTTACTGTTATGCAGTAGTGGTAGAGTTATGCCTTGTAGATGTTAAGCTTAGTTGATTTTTCTGGTGGATTTCTATTTAGCCATTCTTGAGTTTTCTTGGTTTAGTCCCGTGTTCTTAGTTGGTGTGAGGTTGCTGCCGAGAGAAGAGTGTGTCAATAGTTATGGCCCTTAAGGTGTACTGTAGATTTTATTCGTCAATTCTTTCATTGTTCGACCTCCTAATCTTAGTTTCTAAGGTGAAAAAGTTAAGGTTTGCCCTTCAAATTGGCTGGGTTGTCTCTTCGTGGTAAGTTTGATGGCTAAATTATTATTTTGGTTGAGTGTGTGATAAGGTGTCAGATGCTTAGGATGGGTACTATACCCATGATGACTAAAGAGTCTTGAGTTTGGAGGATAAAGTAAAGAATTTGACTTGGGAGTTATTTAACATCTTCTCTTGTCTGCTGGTTGCCTAATTTTGAGAAATCTGTGTGGTTTTTATTTATCTCAAGTTAGTCTATTGCACTCAGTTGAGTTTGTTCTTATTAGGAGGAAGTCAGTAACAAAAGAGAGAAATTAGAAGTTGGTTTGAGTTATGAAAAAGAGAAGTGAATTTGAGAGTTTTCCCTTGGCTTGAATTTTGGGATGGCGTTGCCCGATCCAAAAAGGTGTTGGTAGCTTTGGGAGAGCGTGCAGGCCTAGTTTTCTCATCTTCTCATGCCTTTGGTTTCTTTTCTATCATTTGACTTTTGGGGACGAAAGTCCGTTTAGTAGTGGATATTGTAATGACACTCTAGGTCATTTTTGTCTTTATCAATCTTTTTAGTGTTTAGAGCTTTTCTGTAATGACCACAATTTATTTATGACTTACTGGCACTGACAGTTCGGTCGACTGGTTGTTCATTTGGGTTTTATGCCCGTCGCCTTATTTTAGAGCTCTTAGTGTGAATGGTTGACTTTGGTCAAACGTAAAGGAATACGACCTCAGAATGGAATTTTGATGGTTACATCAACTCTAGAATGACCAAATTAGGCTAGTAGCATGTTCGGGTTGAGTCTCGAGGCTTTCGGTACGAGTTTGGGTCCATTTGACGCTTTAGCCTTTGAAATTTGGCCTAAGGTTGACTTTGGTCAATATTCTTGGAAATCATGCTCGGATTGAAATTCCGTTAGCGCGGTTAGCTCTGAAATGTTGATTTTGGTCTCGACTGGCCTTCTGTGCATGTCTCAAGGCTTTCGATCTCATTTTGAGCTTTTTTGTAGATTTTCGTTTAATATGGCACTTGGATATGGGACCCACTTTTTCTCAAGATGACCTCAGATGGAAATTTTGACTGCGTCGTTGAGTTTGATATGTAAAATTTTATGGGGTAGCATAGTCCATTTGCACTCATGGGATTCAGAATGAATCCCGAGTACCTCATCGCAGACTTTGGACTTTGCCAAATCTGAAGTTGCAGCAAAATCTGGTGCAGGCCTATTTTACTTTTCGCATTCGCACCCTAGGTGTTGCGTTTATGGAAGCCATGGGCCTTGATCTCTGCATTCACGGATATGGGGCCGCATTCACGAAGGCCTAAGGAATTAGCCTCCGCGTTTGAGGAGCCTGATGCTTATTCCTCTGCATTCACGGAGCTTTTAGGGCTTAGCCTCCGTATTCGTGGAGAGCATTTCTCTGGTTTATTAATTAAGACAATGACGCGAACTCAGCTATTTCCTTCTTTTCATCTTTGATTTTGGGAGCTAGAGAGCTCTATTTTGGGTGATTCTAAGTGCATTGGGTTCGTGGGAGTCGTGGGTACGTGTAGGTATGTTCGAGGGAGCGTGTAAGGCAATGGTTTGAGTTAAATTCCGCCCTAAAGGGGCTTTCCTAGCTTAGCTTTAAAGCTTTAATGGTGATTTCTCTCATTTTGAGCATCAATTTATGCTCCATTTTAGGGTACCTACTCAATAATGCATTTAGGATCTTTTTACAGAGTTAATTTTGGGATTCCCATTGCGGGTTACACAATCCCTCTTTTGACCCAATATTGGGTTCGTCTCCCAAAAAATATGATCTTAGAGTTAAAACATTCGTATTGATGAGGTGATTAGTATTTTGATAGCTTGGAGGCAATTGGAGTCGTTTTTGGAGAGAAAAGCTATCAAGAAGTGGACTTGGAGCATACGTGTTCGACTTTGAGGTAGGCTATGGTCACCTTTCTTTAATTGACCTTTATGAGGTATTGTATAACATAAATTGCTTGTGGTTTGGATTGTATGTGATAGGTTAGGCTCAATTCCTAGTTTTTTATTTCTTTGTCCTGGTATGAGCCTTAGGCTAGGTTGTCTTTATGAGATTTCCAGTCTAGTTGGTAAAATTATTGATTATGCCTTAGATGGGCATT